>NW_025729111.1:0-318683 GCF_021461385.2 Schistocerca piceifrons
GTGAGCCGTCGTCGAGATTGTGCGGGGCCTAGGCCCTGTGCATCGGCCGTCACAACCGGGTGAGCCAACGACGCTGGGTGATTGCAGCTCGTTCCACCCGTCCACCACGGCCGAGCCACCAGGAGGAGCAGGGAAGAAGACGGGGTGGTACAGAGTACACTCCGCACTACGAGAACGCCTCTTGTGCCCACAGCGCCGGGACTCCAACCCAGAGCCTCCTAGTACGTGCAGCGGCGTGCTGTCCACCGCCAGACATGCGCGGCCGAAGTAAGGGCGGTGCTGCGCTAGCAAGACTGGTGCGGCCCGGAGCTGGTGACATCTCTCCGAGTCAGCGAGGACTCGGGGAAGGTCGTTGATATCACCAAGCTCAGCCAGCCTGTGTTTCGCGGGCCACATTGTACTCGGCAGGAACAAAGTTGTCATGAATTAATTATGTTTCTTTGGCGTTTCTGACGCGTCCACAGTCATTTCCCAGCATCCTGACAACTGGAGAGATGACTGCTCAGCATCCAGCTCACCGTAGGCGACCGGGACAACCTGGGCACCTACACTTGCTAGACTCGTGTTTGTTCGAGGTTTTGTGAAGTCTGTGAGTGTGTAGTTCGGGCTGCGTGACAGTAACGAGCAAATTAGTGACTCATTCTCAGTCTTTAGCTGTCAGAAACGTACACTACTCCCTTCGAGAGAGGATTTTTGTTGTGGAAACATGTTGGAAGACAAACTCTTTCGTTACAACATAACGAACATTCCCGAGAGAATTCGAAGTGTGCGATGTTCCAACAAAGGTAACAATTTCGTCGACTGTAAGGAAAATAGAGACAAGTGGTGTATTAAACAGTGGCAGTGGTAAACATAGATCATCACTGAATGCAGAGGTTATTAATAATGTTCGAAGACACTTGGATAACTCTCCAACGAAATCGTTGTGTGATTTAGACAAGAGATAGGCATTTCATATGAATACATTAGGAGAGCTACGAAGAAATAGGCACTGCGGTCATACAGAGTGAACATAATGCAAGTATTGCAGGAAACAGATGATGAGAAAAGAGTGCGTTACTGTCGATGGTTTAAGGAATTTCTTATTCAACGTCCAGACATTGTCTCCATAGCTTGGTATACGGTTTGAGGCTTAGTTCCATGTGTCAGGTTACGTCAACACACAAAATAGCAGATGCTCGGCTGGCGCAAAGCCATGAATCACCCACAAAACACCTCTGCAAATGGAGGATGGAGTGTGGTGTGCGATGTCAACTACCAGGCTTGTTCTCCCATTTTCTGTGGTACGACCGTAGACCCTACAGTGTATACGGGTATCTTTAATACATTTGTGGAGCAGCTAAATGATGTCGAACTTTCATGGAGGTTATTTCCAACAAGTGGCATACGTCTAACGATTCCATGCAACATGTATCCAGTTTCTTTGGTGACCGAATAACCTAAAATAAACGTTGTGCCCCCCCCCCCCCCCCACCCCGCCCCAAATCACCTGACCTAGACCCCTTTCAATTTTTTTCTTATGTGGGTATCTTAAAAGCCGAGTGAGAATAGATTACTGACGACTGCAGTACTCCGTGAGGTCGTTACGATCGAAATGAGCTACAATGGCTAAGATACGCTTCACAGAACGTCGTGGAATACGTTGAAACGATTGCAGCTGTGCACCGACGCTGGCTGTGCGCATTTCCAACATTTTCTGTGACGAGTTTGTATGTAACCTTCCAACTGCGGGTTGCCATCTTCCAAAACTGTATATATGTCCCATTTTTGGTTCAGATATTATATGACTCACAAAAGTAGCTCAGGTGTATGTGGATCGCATGGTGTAACGGGATGACTGGACCTCTGTCCTAAGTAGGTGATCTTCGTTACCATCTGGAACTGCCAGCAAAACAAGACCTCACGGAGGGACGCGCATGCTATTAAAAAACGAAACTCAGAATCGTTATGAACGCAAGCAGGGCTCAGTCCAGTTATCAGGACTTTTGAGTGTATCTCTACACTACTGATACTCACTGTTCTATACCATTCACATTTTCTGTTCGATAATTAAACTGAGACAGTAGCTCTGCATGTTACGATGTACAGCAACATTACTGATATTTGTTTGTTAACTTCAGTTTGAGTTCCTGTGTAATCCTTCACTGAGATGATACTAACTTGGTGCCATTGACAGCCTTTACATAACACCAGATTTATTTTATTTTATGACATATCTTCCTGAAAGACTGTGCTACTGTAGTCACTGAAGGCTTCAAAATTGCCTTTCTGACAGCCAAAGACGCTTCATTCCGCGTTCCAATACCTATAGTCTTATGCTTTCTGTTACAACTGTTTCCTTTCATGTTGCCTTACAGCAACTGTTTATCATCGTTGGTACCTCCCATCATGAGCTAGTCTATTTAGTAGCTATCCAGTACTTTGTCATCCACTCTCTTATACCTGAACCAAAGTTCATCTACATGTTCCTGCTAGCAGGAAAATATTTTGAGTTACTCTTTCGAAATGACACAACTTTCTCATTATCTAGCTTACTGAAGAAACAAATGTTTCTACTGGCTTTTGTACCCTTTGTACTTTAACAGCCATTGTTGCTTTAACGGTCTCAAGGTAACCGACATCATTTCAACGTGGCCATTCTCAAAGAGGTTTTATCTACTTGTCGTTATGAGAAATAACATTTTACCACCACCAATGGCCTTCCTAGCTGCTAGTTCCCAGTGGTTTTCAGCGAAGACATTTGCAGAATGCCTAGTCATGCCCATCATTACTCTTATTACTCATTTTTTTACTCTTATTACCCCATTTGATCTTTGTACGTTTGAAGTCTCCTCCGATAATTGAAGATGTTATTAGTGATAATTATTTCGTCCATAAACGATAACGTTATGAGGACTGATAATTAAACATAAACGGAAAAGTTTTCTTTGCCATTTATTTTGGTGTACCATTCATTACTTGTTTGATAGTGTGTCTTATCGTCGGTAGATACGTACAGTTATGTTTATGTCCACCCTTGATTTTTAGTCTAACCCAAAGAGTTTTAAGGCACACCTTCTGTCCATGCCACATTTAATTTCCTTATTTTCGAGTCTTACAATTTTGTATCGCGTCTGCAAGTATCATGTGGCATACAGTGAGTTAAGCCGTACTGCAGAGTGCACACAGTTGAGAGGAAGATTTCAATTCCCACGCTGGCTGAAGGAGCAGGTGGATCATACGACGTAGCCAGTGGACGATGGCGTGAGGCGCTGTGGGTAGCCATGAGAACACCCGATACGTCAGCAGTGAACTAGAAGGGAAAGCACAGTTATTACTGCGCTAAGCAAGTAATCTTGCTTAATAAATATTTGCTAATAAATGTAGCTTTTTCCAATACTGATAATAGGTGAAGCCTACAGGTGGTCAGTACTTTGTTTCAACAATATTCCAACTCCAGAAATCGATTCCCTTAATAAATAAATGAATAATATTTCTGCTGATAAAAGTGTGCAAACGACTAAGAGATATCACCAGTATAAGTACGAGTTACAGGCTGCGGGCTGTATTCGCCAGTCGTCAGTAGGTTTCCTTCATATCTAGTTCTGTCGTAATACCATGCTCTCAGGAAATTATTAGTTTCAGTTAACCATTGTTGACGGTGTCGATATTAGCAGAATGAGCTTTTCACTCTGCAGCGGAGTATGCGCTGAAATGAAACTTCCTGGCAGATTAAAACTGTGTGCCGGACCGAGACTCGAACTCGGGACCTTTGCCTTTCGCGGGCTAGTGCTCTATTAACAGTTTATGGTGTTTAGTAAATAAATACATCATGATGGCATCACTTTTGAACGTTATTCCGAGTGGCTCAAACGGCTCTGAGCACTATGGGACTTATCATCTGAGGTCATCAGTCCCCTAGAACATAGAACTACTTGAACCTAACTAAGGACATCACACATATCCATGCCCGAGGCAGGATTCGATCCTGCGACCGTAACAGTCACGCGGTTCTGGACTGAAGAGCCTAGAACCTCTCGGCCACCGCGGCCGGCTGTTATTCCGAATAATATAGTGTCCCGCTTCATTACTCAGAATGACAGGAAGCAGAATTGCACTTAACAGAGTTCTCGACGTCGGTGGTACTGCTTCTGCAATCTACATAAACTTCGAGAAAACGGGTAAAAAGAATGCTACATGACAACATACTGTGATACTCTAAGGAAGCCTTAATATCCGTAAAACTCGGGTGGAAAAACCACAGTGAGTCAAACTGTATGCCTCTTACACAATTCTCTACGGAGTCACTGCCTAAATTGAGAAACATTTCTTGAGGTTTGATACAATGATACAAGGGTAGCGTGGCGTGGGGGGTGGGGGGGGGGGCTGGAGAGGGGGAGGTCTTGCACAGTCTCACGTGTTGCTATGATTTCTTCCTTGGTGGATAAGAATTTATTGTCCATAGCAACAAATACATAGCCTCCAGTACAAACTAACCTCTATATTCACTAAACATTTGTATCTACCAAAGAAATTCTGTTGCAGTCTATTCCGAGTTTTAAGTAGCTTTCAGGATCTAATACTATGTGAGCACAACTACTTCATAGGACTGTTCCGAGCTCTGGGACTTCAATTTAATATTTTTCGAGTTGACCGATAGTATTTTAAATAGCTCATATGTGTGGGGCGGGGAAATGCGTTTCTTTTTAAGTCTTCCACTAATGCTTTAGAGTCTCTGACATGTATCAATCAATATCTGCAGCAGTATGGAGAGGCGCCTGAACTAAAAAACCTTTTCCTGTTTTTCCTACACAGTAGGCCATCTCTCAAAACGTCGCCTGCCTTTAGTAAATCCCTGACCTATTCAGGAGCACCCAGCAGCTCAAATATCTGCCGCGCGAGTCTATGAAGGATGCCTAGCTTGTCACAGAACCTTCGAAGCCTCAGTTTCATGTGTACCATTCAGATCACAATCGGAGAGTCACAGCCACGTCAGGGGTCACTCGTGCCGATTGTGAGTCCTGTGAAACCGTCGTGAGCAGGCTGAGGCATCATGCAGTTCAAAGTGAAGCACTTTTCGCAATTAACAGCTACTCGCTTCCAGAACGGTCAGTTCTTCATGTTGAGTGAGACTCCAGGGCACACACACACACACACACACACACACACACACACACTGACGTTCCATCCAAGAACGCCCATCTATGGGGGCAAGGGGAGGGGATGTGGGGGGCAGTGCACGCCGCCCTGTAGCTCTTGCGGAGAGGAAAAAATATAGTGTTGTCAGGTGTTTATCTTTCAAGAAAATGATTCAGAGGTCGGTGTTAGGTAGGTTTTTGACACTGTCGGTACTGCAACTTATGTGTACATACGAGTAGGCATTCATCACCCAAAACATTAAAAATACTGCATAACTCCAGAAATAGGCCCCCTGGTCCCCACTGCAAATCATCGTCTTGGTTTCCCTGTTTCCTTTCCATGCCTTACCGTAAATTCCCTATGTGTTTGCTTTATATTTTATATGTCCACGGTTAACGTGTACACACCGTTGCTTCCCGTGACACTGGATGCAATAATCCTCCTTAGAAGTAAAGTGGGTTGCACTGCCTCAGTGTGTATTTAACTGAGAGAGAGCATCTCCAGTGTGATAAGACAGATAGCGTAGAGCTTCGTGTTCTCCCTGGACTGTGCCTACCGATGACAGATGTAGCGTGAGAGGGGAAATGGAGTGGGTTACAAACCACATCTCTCCTAGTTTTACCATGTCACTTTTTTAAATACTGTGTGATCTTGCACTTTTTAATTTTGTGCCAGTGTCTTCTCCCACTTTTAACTGTCCCACGATCCGTCATCTTGGATAAATTTCCAGCCATTTGCCGTCTTTGTGTTTTGAATTTCTCATCACGAACGATGACTGCAGTGTTGCGATAGTGGTGACGACTAGCGGCCAAAACTTGAACTGTACACTAATGTTCTTCTAGGTGTACTTCTGTAACTTGATAAATGCTTCTGTGCACACTTTCATATCATCTGTAGTTGATTCCTTCATTCCTTCTACTGCACCCACAATGAGTTGATGTCACATCCCTTGAGTGCATCCACTGCCATTGCACGCCATAATAGTGAGAACCCATAGTGGTTCATCAAAATCAACAAAATAGACACCGTTTATGTAATCATAAGAAAATAATAATACTCTTCTATATTTTTTTTATTTACGGTACTTTCGTAATCAAACAATCCATCAAATGGACAAATTTAAATATGCAGTACATGTGTGGGATGTATGTTATCTCTGAACATAGGCGCTGACGGGCTCGTCGGTACCGACTGACCGCCGCGCCATCCCCTGCGAGTAGTGTTACTGTGTGTGGTGTGGAGGGTGAGGATTCTCTATCCGCCGGCTATTGTCATTTTGTGACCTGCTGCATTTATGTTTAAAGAATCTAAATTATCTGTGCATTAATGAAGATGGTTAGGAGACATCTCAAATCTTCGAGAATATAATCACCTTACAGGTAATTAAACGTGCAAAATCCGCAGACCTTTACTTAGCTTGATTTGTGAGACTTTCTGCAATACTGCGCTAAAGACGAACACTGTCACTTCATATGTGAATAGGAAGAAGACATGCATGCAACGAGCGGGCACCAACCAGCGCTGCGGAAGACAATGCCCACCACTCTGGTACACACGGCGCATGTCATCTGCGATGAAGGAAGCTTTCTGAACGAACTACGACATGTGAAGGATTATTCCGCAGACTGGTACAGTGAAGCCCAAATTAGCAGAACATTCAAGAAGAGACAAGACGTCCAAAACTGAGAAGAGGGAGAAGACAAGGGACTCGTTTTCCTTCCGAACCTGCGACTGGTCCTATCCGAAATGGAAAAGCCACCCGAAAAGTCCAACATAAAAATCGTCTTCTGACGAACACCGAACGAGTGGCTGACGAGTGGCTTGGCTCTGCGAAAGACCCACTAAAAATTAACATACCAGCAATATACTGTATTGCCTGCGAATGTGGTCAACAGTAGACAGGGCAAACTCACCACCTTATTTCTAAAAGCTACGAGGATTACATTAAGCATGTGCGACTGGGATATACACAAAAATCAGGGGTAGCAGAGGTAAACATCAGAGAAGGCCACACCTTTGACTTCCACAGCAACGAGGTTTTTTACAATCGCTTATTGGGAGAGCGGCATAAAAGAATGCCTTGAAAAACGGTTCAACGACAATTTTTTCAACAGGGACGAAGGAAACGAACTATATGCGGCATGGAATCCGACGTTAGTGTCAATACGACTTCCACCTCCCAAGAAGCGCCCGGAATTCCCACGCAGAGATGAGAACAAAGCACCTCCTATTCCTACCACTGCAGTCTCCTTCCCCGCCTGCTGACCGGACGGTACACGGTCGCCTATAGCTCCACTGTATGATCAAAAGTATCCGGACACCTCATTGAAATAGACTTACAAGTTCGTGGCGCCCTCCATCGGTAATGTTGGAATTCAATATGGTGTTAGCCCACCCTTAGCCTTGATGACAGCTTCCACTCTAGCTGTCATACGTTCAATCAGGTGCTGGAAGGCTTCTCTGGGAATGGCAGCCCATTCTTCAGGGAGTGCTGTACTGAGGAGAGGTATGGATATTGGTCGGTGAGGCCTGGCATGAAGTCGGCGTTCCAGAACATCCCAGAGGTTTTCTATAGGATTCATGTCAGGACTCTGTGCAGGTCAGTCCATCACATGGATGTTATTGCTGTGTAATATCTCCAAAACAAGCCGTGCATTGTGAACAGGTGCTCGATCGTGTTGCAAGATGCAATCGCCATCCCCGAAATCCTCAACAGTGGGAAGCAACAAGGTGCTTAAAACATCAATGTAGGCCTGTGCTGTGATAGTGCCACGCAAAACAACAAGGGGTGCAAGCCCACTCCATGAAAATCAGGACCACGCCACAACACCACAGCCTCCGAATTTTGATGTTGGCACTACACATGCTGGCAGATGACGTTTACCGGGCATTCGCCATACCCACTCCCTGCCGTCGGATCGCCACGTTGTGTACCGTGATTCGTCACTCTACACAACGTTTTTCCACTGTTCAATAGTCCAATGTTCACGCTCCTTACACCAAGCTAGGCGTCGTTTGGCATTTACCGGTGTGATGTGTGGCTTATGAGCAGCCGCTGGACCATTATATCCTAGTTTTCTCACCTCCCGCCTAACTGCCATAGTTCTTCCAGTGGATCATGATGCAGTTTGGAATTCCTGTGTGATGGGGTGGATAGATGTCTGTCTATTACACATTATGACCCTCCTCAACTGTCAGCGGTCTCTGTCAATCAACATACGAGTTCGGCCTGTACGCGTTTGTGTTGTACGTGTCCCTTCACGTTTCCACTTCACTATCACATCGGAAACAATTGACCTAGGGATGTTTAAGAGTGTGGAAGTCTCGCGTACCAACGTATGACACAAGTGACACCCAATCACCTAACCACGTTCGAAATCCGTGAGTTCCACGGAGCGCCCCATTCTGCTCTCTCTCGATGTCTAATGACTATTGAGATCACTGATATGGAGTATTTGGGAGTAGGTGGCAGCACAATGCGGCTAATATATAAAAAAACTTACGTTTTTGGTGGTGTCTGGATACTTTTGAGCACATAGTGTAGGTGTGGTTGTGCACTACGCGTGTGTAAATATTACACCAACCGCATATCTCGGCACTGCGCCAGAAGATCATGAGTATCTCACTTATTGAAAAACAGCAGCGTTTGAAACCAGAGAGCTTTCCAGAAACTATAGCGTAAGTTTACTCTGCTCATAATAGACAACCAACACCTCACGCCTCCACTTGAGACAGCTAACAATACCAATATTTTGAGTAATGCCAGTCAACACCTACCATCATTTTTTTAACAAACAATACAAATTAGTTGTTGAAGCGCTTATTTAAACGTATATATTAAGCATGTATCCTGCACCCATCCTGATCCTAAGCCAATAAACGAAGCTGCTTTCCATCAAAAATCTGTCACATAACTATTAAGATTTAAGGTGACGTATAGATGGAAGGAGCACTTGAGAGAGAGTGAGAGAGAGAGGGAGAGAGGAGAGAGAGAGAGAGAGAGAGAGAGTGAGAAGGAGTGGGAGTGGCAGGGGCGGAGAGGGAGAATAAGGGCTGTTTTTACTTGGTGTCGTGTAACGTTCAGAATCTTACCAATATGTAAGCTGATGTCTTGTGCCTGTTCGTTTGGTATGACCGTCTCATCACAGTTAGCTTATGTTGCCAAGAGTTATCGTCTGAGATACCGTGACGCCAAGCACAAACTCCAGATAAGTATACGCGAGTAAGTTCACCTGTTTGCAACTTATTCTTTTTGTTTCGATGATGATCCCTACGGATCTCCATTGCGATCACCAGCCAGCCATCCATTCATTTCAGAATAACTGTGCTCCCTACATAATCAACAATAAGCCTTGAACATTTCAGTTCAGGTCTGTCCCTATTATTTTCTCAGATAATCTCTAGAATTACAGTTTTGAACAGCATTTCATTTCGTATCATGGGCTGAAGCATCACGTCACTTCAGTTGATCATGCTCGTTACTGGGTTTTTTAATTCCTGTGATGCTTTACACGTATTTATCTCTTACTCGTTTACCTATACCACCTGCAGCATCCTCCTAGCGTGTGGCCCACATGTTGTACGTCTGTTCTATGAACACTGTGTTATAATTCTTGCAAAAACATCTTTCAGGGACCCGCGGAAATCTTGCAGTTATTTCGGGAAACCTAAATGACGCCTGGGGAAGTAACTGTATGTATGGGAAAGAGATAACATTTTACGTCGAAACTGTTGTTATTGTTTCGACTTTGACCCAATTGAAGAAAATACTTCTTGTCCACCACTTTGCAGAATATATTTTTCCTCGCCAACAGAAATCATGACAGGTTAGAAAGGAGGTGAAAATACGATGGTTCCAAATCTTGTAAACAGGACGGGTTTTGGATAAATCTTGCTTCATATCCCACTATTCTGCTTTTGTCAAAGATCTTATGTAGGTTTATTGTCCCGTTGAAGGAAGAAAGCTTTGGCCTTTGGAGGCGAATTGGTAAGGAACATTACTTTCGCATTTGTGAAACAGTAGTCATAAGCTACTCGGCAGATGAAATCTATGCTGTATTTGTCGTACTAGACCACTAAATATTACACCACGGGCTTCATTGGTTTCTCTTTTCTGGCATGAGGTGGTGTGCCCATGTTGAACACATAATTTGAAACTATTGCTCCAAATTCAATGAATTATTCTTAGGATAGGCCCGATGTTAGTGAAAAATAGTGTAGTAAAATCTGTATGCACAAACACTTTATTCGTCTTATACAAAGCTACAGCTACATATACATTTATACTCCACAAGCCACCTTAGCGTGTGTGTCGGAGAAACTTTGTGCACGATTGTGACTGCTTTCCTCTCGCGGTTCACATTAAGAATCGTACCTGGTGTAATGGCACTTGAATTACGTAACTATTACGGCACCTCACCTCAACCTCTCGATACCAGCAATATTCTACTCTGTTTCTGTAAAATAGTTAACATATTAATGTAGAGGTACTTTGATACATCGATATGTTTATATTGCTATGATATTATTCTTATGTGTATTCTTTCTTTTGTCACTATGATCTTTGACGTACTTGTAACTCTGATTTCTGGGCTCGTAAGCGGTTGTTAGAGAGTCAAGTCTTGGTCGTCATGTCGAAAAGACGCAAATTGTAGTCAGTTTATGAAATGTGAACTTTAACAGTGGGGAAGATATTTTCAAGTATGTTTTATATTGTGAAGTGATGTTGCAACAAAAGTAATAAAAAAGAAGTGTAACTTAAATTCGGAGTGCTGATTACTTTTTTACATCACCATTGTCCTAAGCAGAATGAGATTTTCACTCTGCAGCGGAGTGTGCGCTGATTTATTTGTGCTAGAGGGAACTGCAGGGGGCAAAAACTGTAGGGGACGACTGGGATTCTTGAGGATGTAGTGTGCAAGTTCTACTCTGAGAAGATGTCGGCAGAGGAGGGAAATTCATGCGGGTTTACCTGAATCAGTCGAAAGGATGCAAAATCATTCTGACGACGAGATAGGCTGCAAAAGGGAGGAGAGCTTCTGTAAAGTTTGGAAGGTAGGAGACGAGGTACTGGCAGAAGTAAAGCTGTGAGTACCGGGCGTGAGTCGTGCTTTGGTAGCTCAGCTGGTAGAGCACTTGCCCGCGAAAGGCAAAGGTCCCGAGTTCGAGCCTCGGTCGGGCACACAGTTTTAATCTGCCAGGAAGTACCATTGTCCTAACTTACGAAAGTTCAATGGTTTATGAAACACAACTATAAAACTTTTGAATATTCCAGAATACACCTAGGCCTCATTGCATCCGAGCTTGGAATCATCACTACCTAGATTTTCGACGATTGAGCCATGAGTTCACAACGAGACCAGCGTGGGAAACACGAAAAGATGAGTGCCTAGTTTATCCATTATTTCCTGAAATGACCTTATTAACTGTGCTCTAAAGACACCTGCCACATAATATAACTTTGTTGTTGCCCGAAAATGCAATGTTTAGCAGCGTGAGCAACACTACAATCATAATTAATTTTTGACCTTTGTTGTGGTAGGGTTGTTAGACTGGGAAGACCGCTTGTGAGCCCGAATCTCTTGCAAGGGCAAGCGATACATTTGGTTACTTCTTGCAGGAACCTACGCTTTCGGAATCTGCACATCTTGATGCAGAACGCCATTCTTCCAGCGTCTGACACTGGAGGCTAGCTGAGCATCTCCGTGGCGATACCGAGCTTTCTAATCAATCTGAAACACGCTGCTCCATTTTGGATCCTCTCTATTTCCTCTATGAATCTCATCCCATGCAGGTCCCAGACGCACGATCAGTATCCGAGTATTGGTTGAATGAGCGCTTTATAAGCCATTTTCTTTGTTGATGGACTATACTTGACGTAGCAATGAATGTCAATCTGAAATCTGCCTTATCAAATAGTTTTATGTGGTCGTTCCAAACAAAATAAAAAAAAATAAAAAAGGTTAAAGTTCAACATTCAGTCGATGTCGAGGTCATTAAAGACAGACAGACTCGGATTGTTTCAAAAATGTTGAAGGAAACCGGCCGTCCGCTTCGGAAGGAACCGTCCCGGCATTTGCGTTGGGTGATTTATGGAATTCCCAAAAGTCCTAAATCTGGATAGTTGGATCTGGATTTGAACCCTCGTTCTCCCGAATGTCAGTGCGTTCCACCTTAAATAGCAGTGCACACGCACTTCTAGGTATTTTATGGAGTTGATAACTTACAGCGATTGTATACTCGTACGTTAATGGATCTTTCTGCCTATTTACACTCAGTACGTTACGTTTGTTTATGTCTAGGATAACTGCCATTGTCTTAAACAAATGTAGTATTACTGCATGTCTCCGTGCATTCGGTATAATTTTCAAGCGTGGCGAATTTTCTGTATACAAGACCATCATCCACGAAAATCTTTCCAGCAATTTATTACCCATGCAATGTGTATCATTATAGTGCTTCATCTGATTGGCCAGTGGCGTCAGCTTTCGCTGTTTGCCCCTGTGGTAGCAGTCTCGGGTACGGTCTTCATGTGGGCCTCCTTTAAGACAAGTAGGATCACGTTTTATTTAGCTGCCCACTCCGTAACTAAATGGAGGAGCGAGTTCCTTACAGAACTCCAACAAATGTGCAACAAATTCCCTTTCAGATGGAACGCCCAAAATAAACAAAAATATTACACCTCGATGCTCCAGTAGATACATTTGAAGAAATACCTGCCTGTGGACAACAGTACAGGAACCATAAACGAATCTATTTCACAAATGGAGGTAACTGCTGTCTTACGTTATTATTCTACGTTTGTAGACCACGGGCGCACGGCAAAAGGCTCTCATGTCTTTGAGTACAGGCCGGTGAGAAGGACAAAGAGGGCGTATGTCAAGCACCAATCCAAACAAAATAAAAACCGACTCTAAGAATTAGTACCCCATTTGCAGCTCAAGACTATCGATAACCACGTTACGCTATCAGGACTGTCAATTAGTTCTCAAGGTACTCGATTTCAAGATGCTAGAACTGTCACTTTAGATATACCGATAAATATGATGCGATATCCGGCCTAATTACGTGTAACGTCAGCGATAGCATTGATTTATTTCTGATAATTTTCTCATTATTTCGGAAGTCTTTGTGCAATTCTCCATTACTTGACTCTAATTTCGTAGTGTTTGATTTGCACAGCACGTCCATGAAGATGGCTAGGTAAATATATTCATTAGGTGTGATACTTATGTTAACTGAACAAATATCGCTCTACAAAATACCGAAGCGGAATTTTAGATTTTATCTATTGAAATGGCAAAATAATTTCCTTGAATTGTATTTACCGTCTGACAACGTTGTGTCATTCACGTCTGAAAGTGATTGTTTTGTGAATGAAGTTCGAGTTAAAAGGGCTGGTATGTACTTCTGAAAAAAAGGATAATTAACAAAGGTACTGCACACTACTCGCTCTGGGCAAAGCAGAGGTATCCAGTTGGAGTTCTGCAGGTTGACGATTCTTTTTTTTTGCAATATTTGCCCTGTAAAGGAAGTAACCGTGGTGTCGTCAAGTTTTCTTCATCATCAGACATGAGCGTAAGTCCTCGCTGCTGGGTCACAGACTCCTACATGAAATATCATGGATCTAGGACGAGTGATGCTGCTGACGTGAGGCGATAATGAAAATCTGCTCTACGATAATCAATGACGATTGCCCATACAAAGACCTTGCGAAACACAGTTCGCTCCGTTCTCTGTGAAGTCCAGGACGCCGTAGACAAGGATGCCCAAGATGATGCCGTGTCAGGTGGCCTACAGAGAGGGCATTCGATAGAGTCCCGCACTATCAGTTGATGAACGAAGTACAAGCTTACCGAGTATCAGATCAGATCTGTTATTGGTTTTCGAAATTCCAAGCACACGGAACGCAGGACGTTACTGCTAACGTAGCCAAAGACTGCGAAGTGGCACAAGCCACACCAATATTCAGGAAAGATCGTAGGAGTAATACACTAAATTACAGGCTCATATCCTTAACATCGATATGCAGCAGGACTTTGGAGCATGTTCTGTGTTCGAACATTATGAATTACCTCGAAGAGAATGGTCCAATGACACACAATCAACATGGATTTAGAAAACATAGTTCTTGTAAAACACAATTAGCTCTTTACATACACGAAGTGCTGAGTGCTGTTGACAAGGTATTTCAAATTGTTTCTGTATTTCTAAATTTCCAGGATGCTTTTGACATTGTACCACACAAGCAACGTAGTGAAATTGCGTGCTTGTGGAGTAACATCTCAGTTGCATGACTCGATTCCTGACTTCGTGTCAAAGAAGTCACAATTCGTAGTAAATGACGGTAAGTCATCCTGTGAAACATAAGTGACTTCTGGCGTTCCACAAGGTAGTATTATAGGCCCTCTGCTGTTGCTCGTCTATATAAATGATTTAGGAGACAATCTGAGCAGCTGTCTTAGAGTGTTTGCGGATGATGTTGTCGTTTGTAGTATAGTAAAGTAACCAGAAGATCAAAACAAATTTCAAAATGATTGAGAAAAGACATCTGTATTGTGCGAAAATTGCCAGTTGACCCTAAATAATGAAAAGTGTGGGATCATCCTCATGAGTTTTGATAGGAATCAGTTAAACTTGGGTTACATGATAGATCAGTAAAACCTCAAGGCCGTAAATTCAACTAAATATCTAGGAATCACAATTAGGAACAACTTAAAATGGAAAGAACACACAGAAAATTTAGTGGGGAGGAAACGAAAGACTGCGTTTTATTGGTAGAACACTTAGAAAATGAAACAGATCTACTAAAGAGACTACCTACACTACGCTTGTCAGTCCTCTTTTGGGGTGCTGCTGCGCGGTCTGAGAACCTTAATGGATAGGATTAACGAAGTAAATCGAGAAACTCCAAAGAAGAGCAGAACGTTTTGTGTTAACGCGAAATAAGGGAGAGAGTGTCACTGAAAAGATACAGGATTTGAGATGTACATCATTAGAACAAAGACGTTATCCGTTGCCGTAGAATCTTCTCACGATACTTCAATCAATAGCTTTCTCCTCTGAATGCGAAAATATTTTATTGACGCCGATATGCATTGGGAGAAACGATTATCATAACAAAATAAGGGAAATCAGTGCTTGCACGGAAAGATGTAAGTGTACTTTCTTTCTGTGCGCTGTTCAAGATTGAAATAATAGAAAATTATTGTGAAGACGGTTCGATGAACCCTCTGCCAGGCATGTATGTGCGAACTGCGGAGTATTCATGTAGATGTATAAGTGGGTTAGATAGGTGTAAAACATATTTGGGTGTGATACAGGGCCGTCACTGTATACAACACATATAACTAGATCGTCTTGTGGAAGATACTGGAAGCTCCATGAGGATGTTAGAGACTGATCTGCTGTCTATATGATGATCGCATTTTGAGAAGACCAGTGTAATGCTGAAAGATCCGCGGGTTATCGTCGACAGGAGCAGGGACGGGCAGTTGAGCCTGAACGTACAGAACGAAAAGTACTGTGCATAAATGGGAGAAGGGACCCATTACTGCTCAATTCACTGTTCTCCTTTTGGTGATAAACCAGAAGAAACCAAAACGAACCACACGGCACGTCCGAATAACCATCCGGAGCGACCGTAAACTGGATGACCGCGTAAAACAAATGGCAGGAAAAGCAGACGCCAGTCTGAGACTCATTGGAAGAGTCTTGAGGAAATGTATTTCGGATACGAAAGAAGTGGTTTAGAATGTAATTGTAAGACTGAGTCTTGAGCATTGGTCATCAGTTTGCGACACTTTCGTCATTGCATCCGTAGAACCGATAGAGTAGAGCCAACGAAGAGCGGCAGGCTTCCTCATGAGATCGTTTGACAAGCTTGAGAGAAGCACTTCAGTTTCCAGCGACTACAACAGAGGTCCTGTGAATCACAGAGAAGTGTAATGCTGAAATCTTGCCGTTGTATTAAAACAGGTACAATTATCTAACTGCTAGTTAATGATGTCAAAGGCTGACTAAAACTGCTCTTAACCAGAATTCGACAGATTGCCTTCTCATTCGTTACTGTTTTGTGAAAATACATCACAACAAGAAATGCTTTCACTGGACTCAAACATGGCTGTGTCTCAGGGCTACCCTTACGACAATAAACCTCTATAGATATAGAGGTAGAAACCATCCCAGCTTAGACCGAGTTGCTGTGTATTAATGTCAGTAATAGAAATTTTGCTACGTGGAGTTATACATGTCAGACTTTTTGTGAAAACTAAGCGTAATTGGGCGGAAACCGTTATGTAAAAAAGCTGCAACAAATTTACTATCTCTGTGTACGAGATAGTATTTGACAAGTGTAATTTTTGATTACTGTATGACTGCAATATCCCAGTTGAGCTGTTGTCAAAAGTAAAATAACTACAGAAATTGAATGTAGCAGTGAGTGGTTTTATACTTTTCTTTCGAGACAAAAGTTTTTTTTTTTATTTGAGTTAAATGCCATGTGTGAGCTTATCTGTTCTGTGTCAACTGGAGCAGACGCAGATGGCTCCTTGAAATTCAAAGGCTTACTGAAGTTAATCAATGGAATTAAGTTTAACGCAATGTAAACAAGAAGATAGACCCAATATTGAATTTTCATCAGTTATTATACTGATTAACATTACGAGTGAGATCTACTGATTACGGAATTAAATTCATGGTCCAGGTAAAGCCCAGTTTTATTACATGTTATTGTATGTGTACAGATTAATAGAAACCATTACGACACTTCGTTACACACACTTCAACAACCTTCAACTGATACGTGGATTTGATCGAAAAAGAAAGTACAATAACATTCTAGAAAGGCTATGCTTAAGAATATCTACGGCAACGGAAAACTACTTCCTGACACGTTCATTTCATGAAATGGAATCGCGTGAATACAGAGATTGCGTGATCGAGAGAAAGAAAGAGAATTGCACGTGCAATGTTTCTATGAATTTAGTTACAGTGAGTCTGAATTTACTTGAGTCTAGCAAAGCCCTAACTTTATTGGGACCTCATCTGCTGAAGCTACTGTGCGATCTTACCGTAACTGTGAGCAGACGTTATAAATGAAAACGTGTGGGAGGAGGGCACCGGGATTCCGACTGCTACCACTCTAGTTGTAGATATTGTCTTCACCTCGCTCCATCTCCAAGACCATGACTGTCCGCGCTTCCTGCATGTTAAGTCTGAGGCGGAGTATGTGGAAGTTTGCCTAAAGATGGAGTCCAGTGTCTAGAAGTCTGCGAACGTCTGCTAAGGAGTGAAGGCAAATCACGTGTAGTCTGAAGCGAAGTTCAATCTGAACTGAACACTGTGTTCCCAACGTCTGCTCTGAACGTGATCTAGCGCCTAAAATCTTTGTTCGCAAGCGACAAGATTTTTCAAATTTTCACGAATAGTATGTGTCGTTTTACACTCACGATGGATTGCAAAAATCATAGCTTTCAGTCCTCTGTCCATACTGAGAATTCCGGGCCTAGGACCTTCGCCATGGACACATGCTTTTTACTCAGCCAATGACCGTTCGTTTGGATGGGTAAGTATAGAAAAGGCGCTCTGTGTTTTCACTAATTCTTAAGAATGCAATTTCTCCCGTCCTGCTGTTGTGGCACATGACAGTCGCCTCTGGACCTGCTGGCAAAAAGACACAGAGGATGTCCTTCGGAATTTTTCACTTGTTTTCAGACTAGGGGAAGAGACAGGGATCTATGAAAACAGGCCCACTCATTCCCGTCATCAGCGAACTCAGCCGCACATGCAACTGAACATAAAGAAAACCAGCCATGTTTTCGTTGGAGAGGCACATAGTAAATGTAAGTCGCTCCTCTTCTGAAAAGATTCAGTACGGTGTCGACTCAATGGAGGGCGAGTCTGCTATCATTGTTCCTTACCTGGCTAAAGCGGTGGCGACAAATCTGAAATGCGTTTGCCGTGCCTAACTGCCGGGTTTTAAAACAGCGTGTGCGAAATCTCGGCATAGAACTCCAGGGACCACCCATCACGGTATCCGTGCTTCCTGCTCTGACCGTTCACCAAAAACTGTGTTTTAGAAGCAAAATCCCACTTCCACGTAAGCCTATATTATTAATTAGAGAAGAAGAATGTGATCTGGCATTACAGTCACTACTACTGCTCTCATAGTATATTCTCGTATTAAATCAGAGAAAGATTCTATCGGCCTGAACATTATTTCTCGATTATTTATTGGATTTGCTTATCAGAAACAGAAAAAATGAAGAGAGGCAGGCCAGTGCAACATAGTCAACTGCGAGTAATAGGAGACTAGTCTGTTTTTTCTGTAGGTCTTAAGTACTCTTCACTGCTGACAACTGATCACTATTGCAACACTTTACCTACCAAATTGTTTCAAAATATGTGAGATTAAAGTAGAAATTGTAGATATATAGCGATTATGATGGAGGATGAGCTGAAAGATTGTTTCAGTGAAAGAAAAGGGAGTTTTATACTTCGCACCACCGCTGCTCTGCTATCTCAGATCCCCAGCTCTGTTGACCATCTAGCTGTCTGCCAAGATGTCGATGCGTCGTCTATTCAGACATTTGAAATTATGAGATAAATAGTTTCTTTAAAGTAACTGCTCCAAAATTAATTTTGTAATACAAAAGGTACACACTTAAGGTGAGGTATGGATGTGGGAGTTATCTGAGTTCGAACTCATAATTTTCTCATTTCAACAATGGACGTCTATGCTGTCGATTTATCTAAGTTTTCAATTTTAAGGTTAATATGTGCTTGGCACTCGCAACAAACAATCTCGGTAATAGTTACATCATTTCCAGCTGTCCGTCTCTAATAAGAAAAGATCGCTTGAAAATCACTCCTCAGGTACACAGCGTACACTTCCGCCGTAGCTTACTGTCTCTCCAATTGCCTTAGTCCAAATACATGCCTTTTTCTCCTCTGTAAACAACCACTGATATTAATCTATATACCGATATTTTTTTTATCGAAAACCTCTCAGTTTCCCTTCGCGACGTCCATTAGCTGGTTACAACCTGTAACATGCAGAAAGCCATCGTCAGTTAGTGCAATGAGCACAAGTTCTTTTCCCGTGAGATTTTCAATGTGATTCGTAAATTTTTCTTATTGGTATTTTTCTGAATTATGTCCAATTTATTTCATTTTTTTTCATTTTAATGTACATTTCTTACACATTCAACAAACATTTATTGAAGGCTCGATGATAAAGAAACTATGACTCAGGATTTGAATATATTGAATTTTATGGAGGAGGCAGAAATTAATTTCACCAGAAAAATATATTTTAATTTTCATCACATGCTGCAGCCTTCAGAGGAGTTTATTCTATGTACAACAAATTGTTACTGAATTAATAAGACATACGAAAACCATTTTCAGAATAAGGTGTTTTTGAATCGTAAACTGAAGTTCTGTGCTGCTCTGAGGCGATTTACTGAATGACGTGGACGGCGTATTGCAACTTTATCGAAGTATGCAATGGTAAGGAGAGGCGAGCTAAGACTGATGAGGAAACTCCCGTCGTTGGAAAGCCGTACAGGAGCAGAAATTATCAGCGAACAAGTTAACACAGTAAACAGAATAGTTACTTACTGTCTGTTTTCCAAGCATACGAACACTCATTACAAATAATGAGGAAGGGTTACAGTCCAACTCGTACAATAGCAACAAGAAAGAAACTCTCTGAACTAAGCACGAACGGTGGTGTCGTAGTGAAGAGAATCCAAGTGCAATTAGAGTGTCTGTCAGTCAGTGGCCACCCTACACCTCGGTGGCAAGGGCGCTCGTGGTGATAAACTGCTGGAGGTGTGGCTCAGTGGGCGCACATCACTGGGGTCGCCAGATCCCGCACACCTACTGTCGGCGTTACCAACTTCGAGACCCCATGTATTCTATTATCTTTTCCTTTTTATGATATACAAAACTGGCCCTGTAATCTAAACATGGAAATAATGTTATCAGACAGTGAAGAAATTTTGTACACAGCAGAGAGCGCAGAACTCTGAGAATCTTTGCTGTCTGATTTTTCACTTGGTATCCAACGAACTTGGGAGGGACAGAATACAATTAGAGAAAATTAATACATGTTCGCACCACAGAAGATAATTCTTGGCTCGGTTTCCCGTGTTTAAGTGACGGCCACACTTACCGGTTAATGCTTATAATTTATTGCATGCAATTTGCAGTGCTGTCATATTAGTCCATTTATGAAGGTTGCTGACACGTGATATAGTTTGAGATCGCACATACTTTTCAGTACATCACGTGATCCACTGTGCGAGATATATATTTATCGGTGCACATGAAGTATATTGATCGCATGTTCGTTTGGAAAGATAACGTCAGTAAGATCGAGCATACCTAGAATATTAGTGTTTTTTTGTAACTATTATTAATGTAATTGTTATTATAATTTTTGGTTGCCTTTGGTGCAAAGCCTTTATTTCTTTATTACTCATGTAATTTATTTCTGGTATTTTGACCCTAACTGATTCTCTTTGCAGGCACATGGTCTAACTATGTACACTCTTAAGAAATTTCAAATGTGTGTTATGAAATTAATAGTGTGCTGTCCACCCTGTACTATGATGCTAATGCCTCCCTTTCTCAAAGAGACTGGTATTTCGTATTTAATCTTCGCCAAGTTTCTTCCAGTGAATAAGTAGGTCCAATCAGCTGAATCAACAGGGGGGAAAGGGGCCAATGTGTGCCTCGAAAGGCTTCATGAGAAGGGGATGGCTAGTAGATAAGAATCTTAAATCAGCTATGGAGGAATGAGAACCTCTATTTCGAAGGATTAGGACAAAAATAAGAATGACGTTGTAACATAAATTTTAGTAAGACCCTTCTGTTGCCTGCTGAGCTGATCTACGTAAGGATAAAAAGAACATCGGCAATCCCCATTTTCGAGGAAACCATTAAACCACTCATTTTGACCAATTTAGAGAAACCACAGGAAACGTAAATCTAGACTGCCGGGTGGAAAATGGAATTTGTATCCCCAACTGTGGGCCCAATGTCTGCCAACTGTCTTCGTCACTTCACTCTGGCACAGCAGACTAATATCAGTGATTGAATTCATCGTTTTTATTCATGAAACAATAGTTTAGTTGTCGATAATAATGTTAATTTCTTTACTCTTTTCTTTAGCTTTATAATCTCCACAAGCAAAAATTGAAAAATATTTCATTTTTTCAATGTATTATAATTACTTGCTTCCACATCGTTCATTTAAAAAACGTTTTAAATAATATAGCACTGACGCAGCCTGTGTATTGTCCACATAACATGCTAGCAGATCTGAATGCTTCTATGAACAAATGTAATTTCTCAAGACATAATAGAAGGCTTTGTTATCTAGGGGTCATTATCGACAGAACTTTACACTTTAAAGAGCACTTATTAAAACTCCCGCTTAAAGACAAAAAACAACTTCTTCCAGAACTTCGTGGAAGAACATAGAGTTCGTCAACTCCAACACTCAGAATCCCTAGTCTGGGCGTGGTGCACCAAGTGTGTGTACACAGAGCTGACCTTCAATGTTCAGTTGGCATATTTTTATACTGGAAACACCATTTCTGTGCAAATTAATACCACTGCTTTGCTTAATCACAACAAATTTATGTCCTGTGATGTGATAAGTCTAGGAGACCACTAGGTTTGTGTCTTACGCGTTTAGAACCACCTATGGAACACGTACAGGTTAAGGCATACTGCGGATGTTAGTAACATCGCCCTCTCAGGAGAAATAGAAAATGCGTAACAACTGTGCAATCACATCTCGATATTACTCCACAGATGTCAAAGTCGGCAACAGAATTGCCAGTTTCTGTCAATCACCAACAGCGTCGTGGGAGATGCGGCAGACACAACGGAGCTCTCCTGCTAAGCCAAACACCCAGCGGCTGTGGACTACAGGCGCCTTGGCCTCCGTGATATAGGATGGCCGCCGGTAGCCACAAAACCAAATGACATTTGGAGCCACTTTGCTACGTGACGTTACGCAAGCACTGCCTGGTCGCGCCTCCAGCACCGTCATTCTGCTTTAGCTCAGAGAGCTTGTTGCTGGTGCATTAGCTGGACTCTATACCTTGCAGCATTATTTGTAATGAATCTTAGTAAATTTGCAGGAATGCTAGTGGTTATGTTAACTTGTTTGCTAATTATTTCTGCTTTTGTCCAGCTTTGCCACGACGACAGTTGTTGCACACGTATGTAGCCCACCTCTCTTTACCATAATAATAATAATAATAATAATAATTGTAGATGACAGCTCATGTACATACCGAAAGTCTTCTTCTTCTGCTGCTGGCAGTACTTCGTGCGCAACAGCTAATGATGATGCGCATGCAATCACGTTATGACAGGAAGTCATGATTCTTGAAATAACCTTGGAGATAAGGAAGTGCTGAAGATGCTCTTAGCGAAATATGACACGTGGAACTACCTCAGCAGTAATATAACTCAATAAACAAGGAAGTGCTGATGTCATTGAATTCTGAGTCAGAAGCATCTCTGCCCTAAAATGATCGTGTACCAAGGTGTACACAACATAGTCGAATAAATATGTGTCCACTTTTTATCACTTTCAGAGTATAATGGGATCTGAGATGCTGACACCCTTAATGCCAAGATGGTTGTCTGAGGGTGGTGTGCACTGGTGGGAGGGTTCTTTAGTACCAGCTCCTCAGTAGTCGTGGAATCACAACATTCCAGTTAGCAATAAATTCCTTATTTAAAAAGACGGTCGTACAGAGGTTGATGGCGGCGACGAGGTGGCGTGTACACACCCACACACAGCTGCTGACGGCTCATCTAGTTTATCTATGAGGGGCCACACTGACGTCAATTGTTTGGCAGGCAGGAATTGCGTGCATTGGACAGTGAGCATGTTCAAATTCAATGCTTTACTGGGTCTCAAATATTATAACATTAAACTGACAGCTACGAAAAGGCAATTCTGTTCGCGAGAAATTTTTGTACTCAAGAGATCACATTTGTTCACAGAAGCACTTAGATCGAAAATCATATTACGAGGACAACACAAACGATGCTTTAGGACTACAGAATTTAAAATGTTTTTTTAAATGAATCATTTGAAGCCAAGTATTAATAATACATTGAAATAGTGAACAATTTGTAATGTTTTCTCGTGATGATTATAAGGCTAAAAAGCACTTTCAATAAAGTAACATTAATGTAGATCGGTAAACTATTGTTTCATGAATACAAACGATTAGTTTCATGAACACAAACGATTAATTCAATCAGCGATGTTCGTATGCTGCAACAGGGTCAAGTGGCTAGGGGAGTTGCAAGGCACTGGACCTCACAACAGTTTAATATGCTCTGCATCTCGTCCACCCTGGCAAGTTTTGGTGACCACCGCAACGTCAAATAGTGGAATATGTGCTCATTCAATGTACAAACGGAGGTTAACAACGTCTCCCAGCTGTGATTGTCTTGCAGAACGACAAACTGTTCAACAAATCACATGGCTAGACCCAAAATGATCCATACCTGGAGCTTGGGAGGTATTCCTGACGGCCACAAAGAAAACAGTTGAGTATATTCGGCAGTTTAATACATAAGTGTGGTTAAGTTTGAATTTAATAACTTTTAACAACGATTTTTCTCTCTCTGCTGAATAGGTGTCTATGAGTTGTAAAACAATATTTCTTTTCGGATATTTTACTTACCTATATTCTAAATAACTTAATAAAAACTACACTCAGTCTTCATCATTATCATCATCGTCATCAGACGTGAAAGGCAAGGCGTTGTTGATGTATTCACGCTTCTCCATCCATCACCATTACTACCACTTGGTTTCAGTTACTGCAGTTCATTCTACTGGTAACACTTTGTAATATGGACGTTATGCACCTGCCTCCTGATTTTTGTTAAGATCCTTTCTTCCAAGACTGTTTTAATAATCTGTGATGAATTAGGTGTACAATTAATTTAGTTCTTTTCTGTATCATGATAATAATGTTAGGGCAGAGATAGTTCTGGCTCAGAATTCAATGACATCAGCATCACCACTTCCTTCTTTATTTTGTTATATCGCAGCTGCGATAATTCCACGTATCATATTTCGCTGAGAGCATCATCAGCACTTCCTTACATCCAGGATATTCCAAGATTCATTACTTCCTGTCATAATAATGTGATTGCATGCACATCATCATTAGCTGTTGCGCACGAAGTACTGCCAGCAGGAGAAGAAGAAGACTTTCGGTATGTACATGACCTGTCATCCACAATTATTATTATTAAAAGCTGACTCCACCCAAAAACATATGTTAATGTTAAGACAAACACAGACAAAAGAGCTTCAACCTCAAGATGAATTATTAATTAGGGATGCATCATCTTATTTAGTGTTTTGCTATAATGTTTACACATACCCAGCGGAAGCTGCATTCCACAGGATGTCTTACGTAGTATGAGCAGAGAAGCTGCAATGGTCTCCTGATCCAGTGCTGAAGGAGAACAGTCACATCATAGCCTATGGGACGTCTTCCCGGCCTTTCGGATCTGCCGTCGTTGGAATGTGCCATAGCACAAACGCAGTACACAATTCCCAGATGTGTACTGTTATTCAATGTAAAAATAGGTTTGGCACCACACAATGGCTTTGGAGTAGTTATAGAGGTAGAAAATGAAGAATTAGCCGCTGCTAAAGCGCAGTATTCTTGGTATGAGTGGGGCTGTCTATATAGTAAGATTTAATATATGACTGGAAGATTACAGACGAGTGTATTGTATTTTGCACCAGTTCACATGTCCGGTCGTAATGAGTCTATGGTAGATATGTATGATGAGTCACTGCTAGAATTAACCTCATGATACACAGAAATATATCTAAAACATCCATGTGTAGTTAAACTGAAATATCTGTATTGTGTATTGCCAATTGCCACTAACAGAACGTGTCATTGCCATCAACATATGACAGGAATGTACTATGAATTTTTGAGTATTTGTACAATAACGGTGTAAGTATTCGTCAAGTAGAGCAAAGCATCAGTGCTGGCATTCGCCTTGTATGAAAGTGTGTAAGTGTTGAATCTGGAACTATAAAATTAGTGGAGGCTGATTTTACTGAAGGAATGCCCATGTATGTAATGGCATCTATGGACTTGAATAGGATTCAGGATGCATTCGAACTAAATAAACAACAACTGTTTGGACCCTTCTCTAATGCTGAATTATTGTGTGTATAATGAAGTTCTATACGTTCCTTATTATTTACTTAGACCATAGAATAACATTATTGGTGGAAGGGTCAAATAATAATAACAACAATAATAATAGCACACATATGACAAACAAACTCATCATTTATTATTAGAAACCTAAAATTTTTCCAAAAAAGAGATTGCATGAATGCAGAATGAGTTTGCTTTTACATTACGGCAACTGATCGAGATCCTGTGGGACCAAACAGCTGTGATCACTGGTCACTAAATTACACACTACTTAACCTAACTTAAACTAACTTACGGTAAGGACAATACATCCATGCCTGAGGGAGGACTTGAACCTCCGACCGGAGGAGCCGCGAGAACCGTGAAGAGGCGCCGTAGACCGTGCGTTACCCCGCGCGGCACTACAGTATTTACAGCAGCAGTGATACGGTGTACTAAGAGACGAGGAGAAGATTTTTTTTATTATTTACAATATTTACTGTGTGTTGGGACTAGCAGCTGCAGGTGAAGCGTAACATACGTACACACAAACACACACAATATCAATATCTATAGCATTTCTTTACAAGCACGTTTCTTTACAGTATGCAGTTGAGTACGTCCAACAAATAAAAACATAATATACAATTCACATATATACACACAGACACACGCAAAACTGTGAGAAATACATCATTCATCTATCCCATACCCTTGCATACAACCAACCAACAACCCAGCCACACACACACACACACACACACAGATAGAGAGAGAGAGAGAAAAGCAAAGATGAAGTGATGGACCGACTTGCAGTTGCAGTGCAGTATGTATCTCGTGGCCCCGTGACCGAGAGACTACTTACTCCACCATGCGAGGAGATTCATCATCAGCAAACAGACTTGATGGTGAGTATGTGTGATGCTGCATGATGCACAGCCTTAGGCAGATTCTGGGTGACACCTGCATCTACTTGTTATGCATACATCTCCGATCTAAGACCTAAAATGTCCAAAATGTGTGAACCGTTAGCCTTGTCTTTCATCAGGCCGATAGCCTTCTTATTTTGAGCTGTTATGCAGTAAGGATTATCGGCCACAGATGCTCGGGACTGCACGTAATTACGTCATATGGATCACAGTCATTCACCCAGTAAGTGAAACTACCCATACAAAATAACTTGACATCAATGGAGTTCGTCTGCGCAAATTTGTGATGGTAACAGTACATGTGGAGTTTGTAGAGGTCACGAACACACAAACTGATACAGACAGGCTTCTTGAATTTCTCTGAAACCTTGGGCATCTCCACAGCGACTATTCTTCCATTGAAGATAGCGGCCAGCTTCAAATTTGAACTGGTAGTGTAATGTCATGTACCCTAACACCCATCCAAACGGTAAACTAAATCAATATTGCGACGGTTTCTAACATTCTCAATGATTTTGCCGAAAACCGAGTTATTCATTAATTTATAAACATGCGTTTAGAAATCACACGTCACGGGAATCCTCTGCTCGGTGTTTAAATCAGTAAACTCCTCCAAAGAGGGACGCTCTTTGAAGGACATGCAGCAGGTAATTCTAAGAAGTGGTATCCCCAACCTGATACATTGCTAGAGGTTTGTGTGTAGAAGAATGTATCTCTGATTATTTCCAATTGTTGTCATCAACCTAGAGATGGAACTTTTTAGTGGGACTAGTTTTTATGGACACTATGGCAGGTCATTGTGTGCATCATATTCTTGACCTGCCTCCAGGACATTTCCACTGCCGGCATCACCAGCGAAACTGAGATCTTATCCTATTTCATCTTGGGACAGCCTTCAGAACCCTCCAAATGGCAGAGTTTGTCGTATGACCCTCCGGTAGAGATTGCTTACATCCAAATGAAGTATGTAATTCAAGTCGTCAGATGGTCGGAACTCTTCCTTACTCAGTCGCAGTTTATTGGCCTTTGTATACCTGTGTACGAGCTGCCAAAGTCTCTTTCGAATCGCGTATTGGAAACAAAGCAACATGTCAACATTGGTCAGCAGTTCAAGAATGAAACATATACTTTTTAACATTGCAGTCCACAAAAGCCGCGGCACTATGTATCAGGCAGAAGCAGAGGAAGAGGCAGATCCAGAGTGTATGTGCCCAGGCATACACTTCGAAATTTCTCAAAACCGTCTACGAGCAAATGAACGTTCAGTTTATCATAACCCTCTAAATCAGGGATGTGGGATTCCTGCCAAACACCTATCGCGTGCCTTTACACCGCATCAATTATGACAGTGTTTATGAGTTTGTTGGTGAATGCGTTTATATCTGCCAACGTGGTTCCAAGTAGTCTCTCCATCGATTAGAGGTATTCATTACAAGCTGAAACTTTGCATCATCGGAACATGTAGGTATGCATATTTTCTTGGCGCATCATCTTTGCAAGTTTCTGAAGAGGTACCTGCATAAATTGTATTGAATACGGGAAGCGGAGCGATATTCTGTTGTCGTTAAGTAGGAGAATGCAATGTATGTTCCTACGTTGTTAGGTACGAAATTGACCTCATCATTTCCAGTCCAAAACCATTCATGTGCTCAACAAGAAAGTGAGCATGGAAGGACACTGACTGGCTACATTGTAAAAGTAAAAATCTTATGCTCCATATCTACTGTGTTGCTCTTCTTCTCGTTTACATCTAGACTATAAGTGGGTTTGAGGCTTCCGTCAAGTCGCTTGTTAACAAATCTTGTGTGATAACTGAAGATAGCTAAATGAAAGCCGAAGTTATAACTTCAAGTTCAAGAGATCGTTCACACAGGAGTATCGTATAAACATACCGACGTTTGACGGTCGAACGAACACCCGTATGCGCGACATAGTAATAAGCATCCCTGGCATCGAGAAACAACTTAAGGAGTTGAAAGCAAATAAGTCACCAGGTCAGGATGGAATCCCAATACATTTCTTCAAGGAGTACTTTGCGGCTTTGGACCCTTACTTAGCTTTTATTTACTGTGAAAGTGTCGCCCACTGCAGAGTCCTAAGCGACTGGAAGAGAAGCTCAGGAGCCTCCTGTGTATAGAAAGGGCAAAAAAACGGACCCGTAGTATTACAGAGCAACATCGGTTTGGTGCAGAGTCCTTGAATGTTAGATACTTTCTTTACACAGAGTAGCATATGACCACAGAATCAGCATGCCTTTAGAAAGCACCGTTCGTGTGAAACTCAGTTCGCCCTTTTCTCACATGATATACCGTGAACTATGGGTGAAGGGCAACAGACAAATTCCATATTTCTAGATTTCCAGAAAGTGTCTGACACAGTGCCCCATTGCAGATTGTTAAAGAAAGTACGAGAATATGAAAAAGGTTCATAGATATACGAGTGGCTCGAAAACTTCTTAAGTCGTAGAAGCCAGTACGTTGTCGTTTATGGTGAATGTTCACCAGAGGCCAGGTTACCGTCAGGATTGCTCCAGGGATGTGTGACAGGACCGCTATTGTTCTCTACAGACATAAATCATTTGGTGGGCGGGGTGGGTAGCAATTTGTGGTAGCTGATGTTGTGGTGCATGGTAAGGCGTCAGAGTTGAATGAACGTAATAGGGTACAAGATGGCTTAGACAAAATTTATTGTTGGTGTCGTGAATGGCAGCTAGTTCTAAATGCTGAAAAATATAAGTTAATGCAGGTGTGTAGGAAAAACAAACAAGTAATGTTCGGATACAGAATTAGTAGTGTGCTGCTTGACACAGTCACGTTAAGGATGTGCTTCAGGAACTCAAATGGGAATCCCTGGAGGGAGGGAGACGTTTTTTCCGAAGAACACTATTGAGAAAATTTAGAGGATTTGCAATTGAAGCTGACTGCAGAACGATTCTGTTGCCTCGAACATACGTTACACATGAAATGTCGTGTGGCTGAGGCCCCCCATCGGGTAGACCGTTCGCCTGGTGCAGGTCTTTCGATTTGACGCCACTTCGGCGACCTGCACGTCGATGGGGATGAAATGATGGTGATTAGGACAACACAACACTCAGCCCCTGAGCGGGGAAAATCTCCGACCCAGCCAGAAATCGAACCCGGGACCTTAGGATTGACATTCCGTCACGCTGACCACTCAGCTACCGGGGCCGGACGTTACACATAAGGACCATGAAAATGAGACATGAGAAATTAGGGCTTATAGGAAGGTATACAACCAGTCGTTTTTCCCTCTTTGTATTCGCTAATGTAACAGGAAAGGAAATGACTACATGTGGTGTGAGGGATCCTCCGCTTTGCGCCTTAAGGTTGATTGCGGAGATGTGGGTGTAGATATCGCCTTCTGCTTCCGCTGCAAAAAGGTCTTCTGACGGTTAGGTAAACCACATTTTTACTTAATACCCACAATTGTGCTTGTTGACAACACAGACATGATGCCTGCTCTGTTCCTCCAAACACCCAGTACGGCTGCTGAAACGGTTCGCCCCCCAGTTTTCAGGTGAAATGGTTTCCTGCCACCAGTGTCATATCTTTAGACTGCCTGTCTGTGTGTCAGGTCTGCCTCCCTCGAAGAAACAGTGAAGGTTGCTGCCACTCGCCCAACGTTCACCTTTCTCTCTCTTCCCTTCTGTCTTGCTTCCTCTAGCCCTGGCCACATATTGCTAACAGCTGACCTTCCCAGAGGGCAACCTTCACCAGTCGCTGCAAATCTTGTGCACCCCAATCTGCACATTCTCAAAATCCACACACTACAAACTTATCCTAAGTTATGATTAGCATATTTACAGGGAATGATAATTTTGATGAAAGCTTGATTTGTTTGATTGGCGACTCACAACAAAGCTACATCTTTGTAAATTATTATCTTAATTACTCATTTAGTTATAATGTTGAATTTATCTTTGATTTACAGATTATCAGTTGATACTGATCAAGTTTAGAATGGTTTTTGTTAATCACAACTTATTTAATTTTTCTCTTTTCTTACATCTTCATCAACTAAAAACAAATCTTCTCCTCATCTCTGCATAATATATTGAGATAATACGTTCAACTGTCACATCATGCGCTGTGAAGTTAGTTTGTTAGATAAGTTAATATTTAGAAAATGTGTTATATCTCTTCTCCAGTCATGCAGCCAAATAGCTTATTATACGCACTTAAGTATGCTAGTATCATATTTGTTGTTACCAACACCAGCTAATAATAAGCCATATAATTAAGAGAAAGAAATTGTCATCCACTCTGTGGACATTTTCAGGTACTGGTCAATCTTTGCCTCTTTTCAATAGTTTATGCTTAATTTCTTATATCATTCCTCATGGGCATACTTGTATCACATGTAATCAGCATTACTATTGCTCTCTCACTTTTAATTGACACCTATATGTAGCATACACAAAATCCATCAACAATAACTTTACAAAAAGTTACCACACAACATTCTAATTCTCTGTGCACACATGGGACAAAAAAATTAGTACGTATAATAATTACAAATTCATATCATTACTGAGTTACCTACTCCATTTCTTTTCATGTATTCATGTCTAGTAATGTTAATTTTGCAATTTAATTTTCAAATGCTTCCAGTTCATTATCAGTATTTTCTCCAGATGTACTCAAGACCCATTATTCTTTCTGCTTAACTGATCACCATTGGATTGATATTGACTGATTAAACAAAAATAAACAACAGTGTCAGATAACCCTCCAATCGAGTGATTGTTTCATCATGAATAATAAGGTTCATTCTTTGACTGGTATTCATCTTAACTCTAGTTACGTATACTGCTCGATCTCCATCGGTAAATGTTCTTTCTATATCGTGAAGACAGGCAATGTGCCTTCTAAAACTATTATACCCACACTTTTCGTACTCCTAAACAATTATGTAACAACAAATGTCCTTAACTATCTCATAACATGGGACCACACATACATCTGATGTAGAACTAATACTCCCAATTCTTTATTTTATTACCCAGTCCAAAGGCTCCTTTGCGGATGACATTAATCAAACAGCTTTCTCTTGCTACACGGTAACGCTTTCCTCCAGCTAAGGACAATTAAAAAACCAAGAGAAAGTCAAATACCTGACATTGTCTTGAACTCATAAAAGACTTCTACACGATTCAGAATGCTCCAGTATAAGGACTGAACACTAATTTCCCCATAGCTCGTTGTCAACCACAATTACTTGCGGATCTTCCTTTTCCCTTGGGAAATATTTCATATATCTCTTCATTTTGACACCTAATTTTTCACAACAATAATACTCATCTGTTACTGCTCCTATTGACTCCTTTCACACATACATTTACAGAGAACACACTTCAGCGAGATCTCACACCCTATTTAAAGCAGAAAACATTCACACTGCTTATATGTTAGAGTTACAAATACGCAATCTCAGTTCTCTCATCGAACATAATCCAAACTTGGAAAACAAGAACATTCCACCCATTAAAGTAGGTTTACATCTTAAAAAAAATTTTCTACATTGTGTCATCGTCTCTACATTGTTCCTATTTGCTGGCATGGTGATTGCCATGTGAGTTCCTCGGCTTATGGTCTCATTCTCATCTAATAATACTTCTACTAGACTCTATTTTCCTATAACATATTTTTGGCTTATTCTGTTGTTATTCGTGCATCCAGCTGCGTCCATTTCCGTATTTGTTTCCTGATGCGACGATGACGAGTTGCCTGCATTATTATGATTCATCAGAGTGTGAGGTCGTATTTCGACAAACTCCGCTTGATGTCTACTCCTCTCTTGTTTATTCCCATTCTGCCTGAATTGTTGTTCAATGTACTTCTGCTAACGATTGCAGCCTGCTCGGTTTAGTGGATACAGGTAAAGTTGTCTCCCTTCTTGTGGTCTTAATCAGTTGTTCATACATTCTTTGTAGTCGTATTGCAGTCCAATAAAATTGTTCTTCAGCTCCTCTCGTCTTTCTCATACATTATTCTTGTAATTGAGACATAATGTCACGTAGAAAAAATGCGACGATATTGCGAATCGATGGAGTGCTGCGCACTTGTTGCATTGGTCACTAAATAACAAGTGACAAGCTGATAAATCAATGACATTATTTGACGTATATTCGGAGAACTGATCCTCAGAGTAGCATGAACGTCTAAGTGATCAGATACATAAAGACAGTATGTAACAAAGCTATCCCTGCAGTCGTGACAGCTTTGTTACATACTGTCGGTATACATCAGATCATCAACATGTTCATGACAATCTGCGGCTGGGTTGGACCCTGACCCTACATCATCGTCTCGCTATTTAATTCCACAGTTCGAAAGTGTTTTTGTGTACAAAGCGGTCTTTCGTTCTTGCTGTTTTCGAGAAAGTCCAACGCGTTTCTATCTTGGCTGTGGGTGGAAAATGAAATCCCGTCTGACTGGGTCTTGGCGTCGGTTCAGGAGACGCATTTTTACCAGAGTCTGAATTGTCTGACTGCCTTTGGGAGGGGCTTGGAGATACCGATCTGTTGACTCGAGCATCTTCCCACTTGCCTTTTAAGAATTCACTGGGATTCATGGAAAGTGACTGATGGGAAGGCCCAGCTATCAAACAGCTGGGGCGATTCTCAAGTGGACCCCGTTTTTATCGTTCTGCTGGACTCTCGTATTGTGTCCTATTGCCTGTGAGAAACGTTTTTCTATGGGCGCCCGACGGACGCCTCGCCCGAAATAGTATGACCAGCAGCAGATGCTCATGTCTGGATGGGTCCTCCTGATACAGGACGGCGATTTCAAGCCACTCCTGGTCCTTAGAGAATGAGACAGTGGGTCAACTCGGCTCACGTCCCATGATCTCACTAAGTGCTGGCGTTTCAGGATCACTACTCACCCTTGAGAAATATATTATATGCCCAGAAACCAAATACCATTACAGAGAAGAAGTGTAGTAGATAGTTTCACCCTTATAGTCACTGTTATTAAACTCGTAACTCAAATAGAAAGTTGTTCTATCTAAATATTAGTTCGATACTTGATTAATTGATTTTCTAATTAAAAATGGAAATTGTTAGTTCAGGAATAGCTTGAAATGCTTTTCGAGGTAATTCGTAAATCTTTCTAAAATTCATCACCATTTTCAAGAAACGTAGCTTTCATGTAAATTTTCGTCCGAAGTTAGATGAAACATTTGGCAATTGAGAAGTGTGAAGATATAGAAGGTTACAGTAAAATATTCATAGATATTGGAGGGCGAGGGGGTGGAGGATGGTCCGTCATTACCCTATTACTCCCCATGTTGAATCCATGCCACATTATGAGAGGGTGGCAAGTGATTTCAACCAACTACTGAAAATAGCTTTCGTTAGAGGGATCTGCAGTACACTAAAGTAAAAGGAGGCGCTAATTCAGTCAAATCCTGAATAGAATCTTGTAGAGCATTTATCATATCGTAGAACTACATCCATTTACACCGAGTTCAGCTGTATCTCGATTCTGCTGCACTAAACCACATTATTCACTGTTACAGTAGTGAGATAATTGAGTTTAGCCACTTTGTAAAGGAACATTTCGAATTTTGCACTGCTAACTACAAATTCAGTTCCTGTGTTATTCATGAGCGTCTTAGGTTTAAATTTCATAAAACTGGCAGCATTTAGTTAGCACCAGACATTCTTAGGGTTTTGTAAGAGATCTTACGATAGAGTTCGGCTACTGTAGTCACTGAAAGATTCATGTACTGCTCTTTTGTGGGCCAAATGCATTTCATTCGCCATCATAGTCTTATTGCTTGTTTCATACCCGTTCCCTTAAAAGTTCCCTTACAGTAACTGTATTCCGTCGTTGGCTGTTAGCATCACGAATCTTCTACTATGTACATAGCTATCCAGCAATTGCTTAACGATCCTTTACACCTGAACCACGGGACGTTTAAATGCTCCTGCGCAGAGAAAAGCATTTAAAGGTGTTCTTTTATAATTCACACCGTTTTCCCTTTATTTCTGTTACTGAGGATATAAATGTTTCAACTTGTTTTATGAGGGAAGAGTGTTGTATTAAATTATTCTGTACCTAGGAACGCACAAATTTATTGGTCAGTGCTCCAGTCTAGTGGTTGATGATAGACGTACGTGCAGGAATGCTCACTAGAGACCACTATAAGCAGTTTCCTCCATTTTCTTCAGGTTTTGTTGTTGTCAGACAAGAACTTACGTTTATGCTACATGTTTTAATATTTCGCATACTACACATTTAAGTCGATTAAAGCTACTTGGAACACATTGTTAATTCTGCAGGTACAGAATTTTAAGGCTAGTAAAGTGCTACACATTTCTAGAACTATTTATGTATCATGTGAACAGTTAAGCCGTAATCCGTCGGTCGTCTACCATCTTGTACCTTTGAACACAAGAAGATCTTTTACCATGGTATATGTGATACTTTATATGGCACGTGTTTCTTTAATGTTATAATAATCTTACCTGCCCTGAAAACGGAAATTTGTGTTAGTCTACTGTAGATTCTACTTCACAATGTATTTAATTTGTAACTAGTTTTTGATAATACTTCTAATTAATTTGATTTCGCTTACTGGTTACTGGTGTATAGTAGAGTAATAATGTGACAGTTAGGCTCTTAAGTACAGTGCTGACAAGATTTTCTAGAATTCAAGGCTTTGGATGGTTATCGAATAAATGTTCCTATGTACATCTACGCCTAATACTTATTAATTATGACTTTACACGATTAAATATATGTATTAGGCATCTGTCACACATCTGTTAGATGGTTTTCCACTAGCACTCTCTCTCATCTACTATTAAGACGTAAGACAGCATTAGGTGAGATGTTTATACTGAAGTCTCTGCGTCTACAATAACCGTCTTCGTATTACTCGTCCTTTACGAATATCTGGTAGCAGTTATTTTATCTTACCATGAAATATGATCGATGATACCGTAACGTCAATTGCTACCTTCCGTTGACGTTGGATGAGTAAGTCATCCTTTTCGTCTTAGCACATCTGATGTGCGCTATTTCCACGACAATATGCGTTGTATACTCATGTTCTGGCCTCTTCTTTCGATTATCTCCTTACAGAACCCCCCACACCTACAATTTTTTGTGGCTAATCCCTCTGAATTTTGGCCCAGTCATCACATGCTGACACTTCATCATGTTTTGCACTGTATATTTTAGTTGACACTTTTGAACACGTATTTATCCCATGCATATGTTTCTATGAGGCTATACCACCTGCAACTGTTTTGTGGTCCGCACGTTGCACATTCGAGCTGGGATCGCTGTTTTATAATAATTGAAAAAGAATACTTTCACGACGAGTGGGAGTTTTGCAGTTATTCCGAGGACGCCTTTTAGGAGAGGAAGGAAAACAATTGCCGCCGTGGCAGAAGAGACTGAATTTTAGGTCCAAACTGAGCTTGCTGTGGCCTAGGCCCATCTGATGACAACATTATTTGCCCATCATTTTTCAGTGAGTGTTTTCCTCCTCTAACAGGTCTTGAAACAGATTTGAGAAGGATGTAGCATGGATGTTGCGCAAAATGTTGTTTCAAATTCCTCTGTTTTACTATTAGCAATGAACCTTTTTGGATAGGTTGATTGCCCTGATGGACGAATATTTTTAAATTTGGAGAAAAATCTATAAAACATGGGTCGCAACATACTGGTAATTGAAACCTGTTTTATTTCTGTGATATGGCACCACTGAATACTACGCCACACACTGGACACTTGTTTCGTTTCCGGGGAGAGGTGATATAGCCATGTCTCTCCGTAGTATTAAACTAGTGCACAAAATCAGATGAATTATTTTATGGAGGACCAATGATTTTAAGAAATTCGTGTCGCTAGGTTATCATAAACAAAGACCGTGATTCGAGTTTTTCTTGGTTGGGAGTGGAGCGCTGGAATTTTAATAAATTGCGACGCTGAGCTAAACAGCATCTGGGGTTTTCTGTGTACTGGTGTTATGGTCGCTGGAGAAAAATTTAGTCACTTAAAATTCAGCACTCAACTTTATTGCTGCGTGTGACGCAATCTTATATTCAAAATATCTGCTGAAATGTTACAAACACTGGCCACTAACAGAACGAAGAGAAGTTTAGAAGAACAAAAATTAAAATGAAAATACCAACGGTAGTTAGGAGCATTATACCGACGGTATGGCGTCATGTATAACTGCCAGTATCATAGAACAACTGAGTGAGAAGATGTGACGTACAAAAATGGCAACCAGACGGCGTAAATACTAGCACAGATTAGTACTGAAGGCGTTCGAGAAGCTAAAGACAGGTGCAAAATTACTTAAATGTAGCGCTAAGTGGTTTCGAAAGCCTATTACGGATTCAAAATTACTTACAAACAAAACATATCGAAAACGATGTTATATAGTAAGGACGTAAATTACATCGTTACGAAATATATCAAAAACAAGAAATCCAACGAAAATAAAAACGAAATCTGTGCTAAAGGATTGGGGGAGGGGGGAGGGGGGGGAGAAAACAGATGAAAGGTGGGTGGCACAGTTGTCCTGTGTTGTAATACATAAAAAATATATGTTCATCAGATTTTACGAAAGACGGAATCTTATTAAACTCGAAATGAAGTTCGTAAGACTAGAACTACGACTGGGAAGACAAGGGTATCAGAAGTGTCCACTAACGACCTTTATTTATTACATATATTCACGTACGGTCAGTAACATAATACCGTAAATAATTAACACAAATCGAATATTCATAATAAATAACAATGATAAGAAGAGTAAAGACATGGTATGCAACCATGTTGCAGAGTTAAAGGAGAAAAATCTTATGCACGAGTCATTGCCTAATGTCAAAATTTGAATGAAGGCAAATTGCTGCCAAAGTGCTGGTTCAAAAGCAACATTCTCATATGGATGTGAGTTAAAAAAATGATAATAGAACGTAACCAGACCCGACGTACATAGGCTATACATAAAATAAGTGATTTCTAGGTACAGCATCTATATAAAGAATAAAGATAGAAGAGGAAGAAGGAAAGAGAGGAAATATAGCAGGCAGGAGGGGAGAGGGTTTAAAATTTTTTTTAGAGAAACATCAAAAGGGAGAAACAACATGGATGGGAGGGCAGATATTAACTGACAAATTGTAAACAAAAATTCAAGTTACATTACACATCATATTAAAAATAGGGGAGGAGGAGTTAACTGAGGATGAATCACGTATAAAAGGATGAACCTATAGAGGAAAAATAATAAGCAAGATATATAGTGGGACATGGAAACAATCTGCATAGCCAACAGACCATCAAATACATTCAAAAACCATTGGCCAGCCTATTCTGTCCAATTCACAAGGCGTATTAGAATGACCAATATCAGTTTAAAGCTTTCCAAGAATGTCCAAATCCCGTCCTTCGGGCTCAATAAGGAAGACATCGTAGCAGTCATAAATGTTCAATTATTTTTATTGCATTTGTAACCTACGTTTTCAGTTATTTGCTGGATGTATTCCAATCCCTATCTGCCTGTACAGTTTCTGTCCTCTACAGCTCCCTCTAGTTCCATGGAAGTCGTTCCTTGATGTCTTAACAGATGTCCCATCTCCTTGTCATTGTTTTCCACATATTCCTTTCCTCTCCGATTCTACGCAGAACCTCCTCATTCCACACCTTATTATTCTACCTAATTTTCTACATTCGTCTGTAGTACCGTATTGTAGTTTTTCCACCATCCATGTTTCACTACTGTAAAATGCAGTGCTGCTAAAGTACATTTTCTGAAATTTCTTCCTCAAATTAAAGCCTATATTTGATATTAGTAGACTTTGGCTAGGAATGTCATTTTCGCCAGTGCTAGTCTGCTTTTGATGTCTTGATGTCCTCCTAGCTCCGTCTGTCATTGATTATTTTGCTGACTTTAACTTCTTCTACCTCGTGTCCATCAACGTTGATGTTAAGTTTCTCGCTGTTAGCAAACTGCTACTTCTCATTACTTTCCTCTTTCTTCGATTTACTCTCAATCTGTATTCTGTATTCGTCAGACTGTTCATTCCATTCAGCAGGTCATGTAATTCTTCTTCACTTCCACTCTGGGTAGCAATGTCATCAGCGAATCGTACCATTGATATCATTTCACCTTGAATTTTAACCCCTCTACTCAACCTTTCTTTTATTTCCATCACATCCTCAATGTTCGTTACATATTGAACCTAAAAGATGGGATTTGGACGTTCTCGATGACCTTGGAAATCTCACTCGCATCAAGTCACAGGACCGACAGACAGCTGCTCGCCTCAACGGTGCACCGCGTGTCCGCCACAGATGGTGCTCGTTCGACGTTCTAGATCTAGAAACTAGTTGCTGATCAGCACCGGCAAGTACAGTGCCCCGAATTCAAATCGCCGGAACGATGGACATACGCCACAGCTGTCCTCATCGAGCACATACATAGCTTTCTGACTGTTAATTCTGCATGAGAAATGCATCATCATGGCGCTTCTGTTACGCCAGCGTCCCAGCTGATTCATACATTGTTAATCACCGAATGTCTAACATCATGCCACATAGTCCCACAGTGCTTTCTTCTGTGGAAGCAGTTGCTGGGAAGGACTTCATGTGGGCCTCCTCTAAGGGAAGTAGGGTGACGTTTTAAGCAGATGGTATAGCGAACTCCGTAAGAATTTCCAGTAAATCTGAGTATTTGTCTTTAGCAATGAAGAGTCAGGAATAAACAGAAAACAGAAGTGACGCCACGATATGCAGTTGACCCACCTGAACGAAACACATGTCGAGCGAGAGAAATAAAAGAACATTTAAAAAACTAAGTTATCCCACAGATAAAGCGAGGGCTTGTCATGTGTTGCTGTTGCACAGCGTCCTGGTCGCGCTACGTACAACTCGGGCGCATAGCAACGGGAGGCTCGTTCAGCGTGCGGCTGTGTACTGAGTGCGCAGGCCGTTGACAGCGACAGAGATAGGGCGGGGGAAAATCCACTCCAAGCAAAGTGACAACTGAAAGAGAGAACTACTTAACCTCTTCAAGATCAGATTATCAATAGTCGCGCCACGCTAATCACAACTGTGTCTTCCCTGCTATCCGTCCAGTAATACTCGATCTGGCGATGCACAAACTGCCACTTTAAATGTCTTCTGATACGTATGTCGTGATTATCTTTCAAAATGGCGGAGAACAGCAATCAGTCGTTCTTTCTTTTCAGGCTTTATTACAGCAGAAAATCTAGACTTCGGCTAGCAACTAGCCTGGTTGTTGACTTCGGCTAGCAACTAGCCATGGTTGTTATTGTTGCGGCCTTTAGTCCACAGACTGGTTTGATATATCTATCCAAACTATTATGCTCTGTGCAAGCCGCTGCATCTCCGAGTAAGTTTTGCAACCTAAATCCTTCTCAGTGTGCTTACTGTGTTCATCTCTTGGTCTCCCTCTACGATTTTTACAATCGACGCTTCCCTCTAGTACTAAATTGGTGATCCCTTGATGACTGAGAATATGTCCCACCAACCGATCCCGTCTTCTAGTCAGTTTGTGCCATAAATTTCTCTTCTCCCCAATTCTATTCAGTACCTCCACATTAGTTGCATGATCTGCCCATCTAATCTTAAGCATTCTTCTGTAGCATCACATTTCAAAAGCTTCTATTCCCTTCTTGTCTAAACTGTTTATCGTCAATGTTTCACTTCTATACATGGCTAAACGCCATACAAATACTTTCAGAAAAGACCTCCCTACTTCGACCATTATCAATTATTTTACTTCCCAAATAGCAAAACTCATCTACAGCTGTAAGTGTCTCGTTTTCTAATTTAATTCCCTCAGCATCAACTGATATAATTTGACTACATGCCATTATCATCGTTTAGCGTTTGTTGGTGTTCATCTAATATCTTTTTTTCAGGACACTGACAATTCCTTTCAACCACTCATCCAAGTCCTTTTCTGTCGCTGACAGAATTACATGTCATCGGCAATTTCTTCTCCCAAATTTTTCTTTTTTTCCCTTTACTGCTTGCTCAATATACAGGTTGAATAATGTCAGGGTCAGGCCACAACTCTCTCTCACTACCTTGTCAATCACTGCTTCCCTTTTGTGACCCTCTATTCTTAACTACTATCTGGTTTATGTACAAATTGTAAATAACCTTTCGCTCCCTTTTTTCACCCTTGCCACCTTCCGAATTCGAAAGAGAGTATTCCAGTCAACATTGTCAAATGCTATAAACGCACGTTTTTCTTTTCGTAACCTATCTTCTATGAGAAGTCATGTGGTCAGAATAGTCTCGCGTGTTCTTACATTTCTCCTGTATCCGAACTGATTCTCCCTGAGGTCGGCTTCTAAAAGTTTTTCCATTCTTCTGTCAAGGATTCGTGTCAGAATTTTGCAGCCGTGACTTATTAAAATGTTTGTTCAGTAATTTTCATTCCTGCATCACCTGCTTTCTTTGGAATTGGAATTGCTATATTCTTCCTGAAGTCTGTGAGTATATCACCTGTGTCATACACATTTCTCACCAGATGGAAGAGTTTTGTCATGGCTGAATTTCGCAAGGCTATCATTAGTTCTGAGGGAATGTTGTCTACTCCCAACGCCTTGTTGCGATTTAAGTCTTTCAGTGGTATGGCAAATTCTTCACGCAGTATTATATCTTCCTTCGCTTTCTCATCTACGTTCTCTTCTATTTCCATAATATAGTTCACTAAGTTCACAAGTACATCTCCCTTGTACAGACCCCCTATATACTCCATCCACATTTCTACTTTCTCTTCTTTACTTAAGACTGGTTTCCTGTCTCAGTTCTTGATATTCATACAGGTGGTCCTCTTTTCTCCAAACGTCTCTTTAATTTTCCTGTAGATACTATCTATCTTACCCCTAGTGATCTATGCTTCTACATTCTTACATTTGTCCTCTAGTCATTCCTGCCTAGCCTTTTTGCACTTCCTGTCGATCTTATTTTTTAGACTTTTCCTTTCCCTGTCGCCTGCTTAATTTATTGCATTTTTATATTCTCTACTTTCTTCAACTAAATTCAATATCTCTTACGTTACCCAAGGATTTCTACTAGCCCTCGTATTTTTATCTACTTCATCCTTCTCTCAAAGCTACCCATTCGTCTTCTACTGTATTCATTTCTTCTGCTCTTGTCAATAGTTCCCTAACGCTCCCTCTGAAACTCTCAGCGGCCCCTCTTTCTTTCAATGTTCAAATGTGTGTGAAATCTTATGGGACTGCTAAGGTCATCAGTCTCTAAGCTTACACAGTACTTAACCTAAATTAGCCTAAGGACAAACACACACACGCATGCCCGACGGAGGACTCGAACCTCCGCCGGGACCAGCTGCACAGTCCATGACTGCAGCGCCCTAGACCGCTCGGCTAATCCCGCGCGGCTCTTTCTTTCAATTGATGCAGGTCCCATCTCCTTAAAATCACGGCTTTTTACAGTTTCTTCAGTTTTAATCTGTAGTTCATAGCCCACAACTTGTGGTCAGAGTCTACAGCTGCTCCTGGAATGTCTTACAATTTAAAACTTTACTTAAGATAATCAATCTGAAATATTCTGGCGTCTCCAGGTCTCTTCCATGTACACAACCTACTTTCATGATTCTGTTTAGCTATGGTTAAATTATGCTCTGTGCAAAATTCTGCCTGGTGGCTTCCTCTTTCATTCCTTTCCCCAAGTCCATAACCACCTTCCACTTTTCCTTCTCTTCCTTCCTGTCCCTCAAAACTATTAAATTTTCGTCTCTTTTTATCTCATCAATACATTTCCTCAATTTACATTACCTCTCTTTGATTTTGTATTTATAACCCTGTATTTTCCTGACCAGAAGTCCTGTTCCTTCTGCCACTAACCTTCACTAATTAATTCCCACTATATCTATCTTTAGTCTACCCATTTCCCTTTTTAACTTTTCTAGCCTATCTGTCTGATTAAGAAACCTGACATTCCATGCTCCAGTCCGTACTGATAACGACATCCTCCTGAGTAGTCCCAACCTGGAGATTCGAATGGGGACCATTTTACCTCCGGAATAACTAACTCAAGAGCATGCCGTCGTCATTTAACCATACAGTAGAGCTGCATGCACTGTGAAAAAATTAGGGCTGTAGTTTCCCCTTACTTTCAGCCGTTCGCAGTAGCAGCACAGCAAGGACTTTTTTCTTGATGCTACAAGCCGAGATCAGTCATCCTCTAGACTGTTGTCCCTGCAACTACACAAAAGTCTGCTGTCCGTCTTCAGGAACCACACCTATCTCAGGCCTCTCAACAGATACCCCTCCATTGTGGCTGCACATATGAAACGACAGTCTGTACCGCTGAGGCACACACGCCTCCCACCAAAGGCAATATCCATGGTTTATGGGAGGGGGAGGGAATTAGCCATTATCAAAGTTAAAAAATACAATAAGTACATAATCAAGCAATAGTATAAAATTACAACTCGTGGCATAATGTATAACGCCTGAATATTAGATTACGTACCATTATTTCAGAGTTTTAATACATGCCCTAGAATGTCAATCCCTGGTTGTTAATGCTGCTGTAACAGTTGATTCAAGCCTGCTGTATTATGATGGTAGACTTGGAGGACAGAACATCAGTTGGATGTGTGGCGCCCTCTACACAAACTACATAAAACGCAATATTATGAAAATTTAAAATTTGCATAGGGATAACATAAAATAAATTAAAAGTAAGATTATTGACGATGCTGCCAGATTTACTGTCACGACTACCATTTAACGTTACAACGTGTAGAAAGTGCCTGATTCACTCCTTGTGAGCCAATTGTTGTGTTATTCTTTAAAAAAAAGACATAGGTAACGTTGGATTCATAAATGATTTTTTAAAGTATTTACAAAAAGTAGGAGGCTCGTGGTTTATGCTGCGACTATTAGAATTGAACTGATTTAAATATTTTCCTTTTGTACTACTTTCCTTTTTATTTATAGTAGTCGTCGCGACGAGATATGTTGCTCCTCTTATTTACTGAATAGTTCGTAGGTGTCAACAGATGGTCAGCAAGATAGATAGTTGGTATGATTTATCACTCTGTAACGGATGTAGAGAGTACTGATCTCTGTGCCACTTTAAGCAGTACAATAATAATAATACACTGAATTCATATTATTAACAATTTATATCATCTAAAAGAATGAAAGAAGGAAAAAGTTCCGTAGCTTCAACATTATAACCATCATAGTCGTGCTGTATTACGTTCATGGTTGTTACACATTGGCAGGAAGGTATTACCTATTTCGTGCCTCCCTGTGTCGTAACCTTCACTGCTTCCTAGCTAGCAGCCAACATGTTTTGATGGCAAAAGATCTCTTGCCCTACCAGGTGATCCGAGGAACCAGCCATTCTCACATTTATGCCGCAGGATTTTGGAGCAGACATTGCGTTCAAACATTATGAATCATCTCGAAGAGAACGCTCTATTGACACATAGTCAAGATGGATTTAGATGACATTATTCTTGTGATACACAACTAGCTCTTTACACACACGAAGAGTTCAGGGCTATTGAGAAGGGATTTGAAATTTATTTTGTATTTCGAGATTTCCAGAATGCTTTTGACACTGTACCTCACAAGCTGCTTCTGGTGAAATTGCATGCTTATGGGATATCGTCTCAGATATATTACCGGATTCGTGATTTCATGTGAGAGATGTCCCAGTTCGTAATAATTGTAGTCATCGAGTGAAACAAAAGTGATTTCTGGTGTTCCATAAGATAGTGTTTTAGGCCCTCTGCTGTTCCTTTCCTGTGTAACTGATTTAGGAGATAATCTGACATAGGTTGTTTGCAGATAATGCTGTCGGTTAACGTCTAGTAACGTCATCAGAAGATCAAAACAAAGTGCAAAACGACTTACAAAAGATATATGTATGGTGCAAAAATCGTAAATTGACTCTAAATAATGAAAAGTGTGTGGTCATTCACATTAGTAATAAAAGGAATCCATTGAACACGATGAAGCAATCTAATCTAAAGCCAGTACATTCAACCAAATAGCTCGGAATTACAATTACAAACAATGTAAACTGGAAAGACCACGTAGAAAGTGTTGCGAGGAAGGAGTATTCTTTTGGAGTATTGCTATGCGGTCTGGGATCCTTACCAGATAGGATTAACAGAAGCAGAGCAGTACGTTTTCTGTTATCACGAAATAGGGAAGAGAGCGTCACTAACATGCTACAGAATTCGGGGTAGACATCACTAGCACAAAGACGTTTTTCGTTGTGCCGAATCTTCTCAAGAAATTTCAGTAACCAACTCTCTCCTCCGAATGGGAAAGTATACAGGAGAAACGATCATAAAAATAAAATAAGAGATATCAGAGTTTGCACAGAAAAATGTAGATCAGTAGGACTGCACTGGAGGGGCTGGGCAGATTTGATATCAAATTGATAACAAATAGACATGCAAATTAATTAAATTGATCAATTAATTACCCCCACAACCACACCCACTCCCAACCCCACATGAAGCCATGAGTTTTCCTGAAGTGTGTCGCGGGTCTCTGCCCTTGCACTCTCCCCATCACCCTCTCTCAGCCCACTTTCCCTATTGGTGGGAATTTCGTAGTCTCACCTCCCCCTACATGATATCTGGTGGTAAATTAAAAATGGCGGTGCCCTTTCTGGGACTTGAACCTGGCCTTTCTGGACAGAGAACCCAAGTGCACCTCTCCCCCAACACATGGAAACTGTCAAATACAGGTGAGGATGGTTAGGTGAGTCTACTTTATTTTGGTTGGGAAGCTGAAGTCGACATCGGTCCAATTAATAACAAAGATTAGCACTAATTACGCAACTATTTGCATAGCGCTACACGAGGGCCGCCTAAAATTGCAATACAACTCAAAAATTGATGATGACATACAACTATGTTATCCTGCATGGAACAAATTTCGCAATATGACTCAAAACGAGTGGCAGATGTACCCTGGAGTGGGCGATACTATGATTATTTTTGGTGGGAAATACACTCATGCTCATAAATTAAGGATAATTACAGAATGTGGTGCCACACAACGTGGCACTACACAGAATTGGCGTTAATAGCATAGGCACATAGGGAACACACACGGCATAGATCTGTAAGTCCACGGTATTGGTCGTAAGTTGAGAAAACCGTCCCTAAACACGTGCTACAAAACGCCACTGTTTCCTGTGCATGTACCCCGACATCAATATGCGATATGATCACGCACACAGGCCGGACAACGGGTTGGCATACTCTCGATCAGGTGGTCGAGCAGCTTCTGGGGTATAGCCTCCCATTCCAGCACCAGTGCCTGTCGGAGCTCCTGAAGTATCCTAGGGATTTGAAGAAGTGCAGCGATTCGTCGACCGAGAGCATCCCAGACGTGCTCGATGGGGTTTAGCTCCGGAGAAAAGCAGGCCACTCCATTCGGCCAATATCTTTTGTTTCAAGGTACTGCTCCACGATGGCAGCTTGGTGGGGTCGTGCGTTATCATCTAGCAGGAGGAAGGTGGGACCCACTGCACCCCTGAAAAGGTGGACATAATGGTACAAAATGACGTCCCAGTACACCTGACCTGTTACAGTTCCTCTGTCAAAGACATGCAGGGGTGTACGTGCACCAATCATAATCCCACCCCACACCATCAAACCACGACCTCCATAGGTCCCTTTCAAGGATACTATCTGGTTCACGCCAGATGAAAATCCGGCGAGAATCACTTTTATGACTATACCAGGGCTCGTCCGTGAACGTAACCTAGGACCACTGTTCCAATGACCATGTACTGTGTTCTTGACACCAGGCTTCTTCAAGGGCTCTCCTGTGGCTAGGGGTCAGTGGAACGCACCTTGCAGGTCGCCAGCCGAATAAACCATGTCTGTTCAGTCGTCTGTGTGTCTGGAGATAACTGTTCCAGTAGCTGCAGTAAGGTCCCGAGCAAGGCTACCTGCAGTACTCCGTGGCCGTCTGCGGGCACTGATGGTGAGATATCGGTCTTCTTGGGGTTTTTACACTGTGGACGTCCCGTACTGTAGCGCCTGGACACGTCTCCTGTCTGCTGGAATCGTTGCCATAATCTTGACATCACACTTTGTGGCACACGGAGGGCCTGTGCTATGACCTGCTGTGTTTGACCAGCCTCCAGTCGCCCTAGTATTCCACTACTCATAACGTCATCAATATGTGTTCTTTGAGCCATTTTCAACACACAGTCACCATTAGCACGTCTGAAAACGTCTGCACACTTACTCGTTGTACCGTACTCTTTACGTGCACCAATACACCTGTGCGTATGTGGACTGCTGCCAACGCCACCGTGCGACGACCGCAGTTCAAATGCACCACATGGTCATACCCCGAGGTGATTTAAACCCGCAAACCGCCCACCAGAGCGTGGTTTCATCATGTATCAGCATTATCCTTAATTTATGAGCATGAGTGTATATCGAACTGACGAGATGCTAGTACTGGACAGAGAGGAGCTTAATAAGTGTATTACCTCTAAACGTACAGCTGTTTGACGTCTGAGTTCGCTGGAGATGCCAGCTTGACAATCACGCTGCAGAACAAGTAACCGAGCTTAATATCGGCTACTGTAACTGATGGAAAATTATTCAGTGCTCTGATTACACAACGATATTGTCGTGAAAAAAAAAACAATCACTTTGTAAAGAATGGTCGAAATGCAACACTTGTACAGGGGTTGGAAAAAAATCATCATAATAACACAACTACCGCAAAAAACGACCCAGAAGACACGGGAGGGCAGCAGTTACAACTGTGTCCTCCTCGGTGGGTGCTCACGAACTAACAACCTTAGAGATAGTCTTAACCATCCCTTCCACCCCTCATCTTCCCTTCTTCCCTCTCTCTCCTCTCACCGTAAACAGTAATAATCGCTTTGTCCACAAAGAGTTTCTTTTGATGGCACTGATGTAGGGGAAGATGGGGAAGCTAACTTTAAACGTTTACGAAACGGACAAAAATAAAGAAGTTCAAGTAGGTTTGATTATCATTTGTTTACTTAACCATTGAATTACAATAGTATGCAAAGAAACCTGAAAACTTGTTACTCTTAATTAGAAATATCTCGATTTGAAACATAAACTGCCAATTCCTCGTCCTGCCCATATGCGGGGTAAGATGGGGAACTAGCATGAATTCATCTCTAAAGCTTAAATATGGACTGGACTAACGAAATCATGTGACGATAAGGTTTAGAAACTTGGTTCTGCGAATTGTAGAATCAGGTATTATGTTCTATTTAGGCCTCTTACTTTCACATAGTACACAAGTGTGGACAGCCTCGTCATCATCACGTTCTATCCCTGCACAAGTGTCGTGGGCCCAGCGTCCGCAGCTAATACCCCGTATTCAGCTCCTTCAGAGAAGTCACAGCAGTATAAACATTCTTCACTCTCTTCCTCGTTGTCATTCGACCTCAGTTTATTATGCCTTGAGCATGAAGGGGTGGTTAAGTCGTCAGTAACGTTCGTCACTTTTTCGTTGTCATTATGTCCTTTTGGTGGTATCCCAGGTTTATTAAACGTCTTTGAGAAGAGTTTTCGTGCACATGCAGCTCGCTTGGAGACTCCTTTTCATTTAATTTCATCAGATAGTTTACTCCTATAAGGAGATTCGGTGAAAACAACGGGATTTCCACGCCTGCTAGATGGTAAATACACTAGTGATTGGTCCTAACCTTTTCACAACTCTATAGCCAGGATTAGCATGTTTCTTTGCCACATCTCGTTCAATCGTTGTCTGTGGCACGTTAAACTGTCGAGCTGCCCTGAAAGAACCCATATGACCTTCTATAACAGCATTTACAGTGCCTTCCATTGACTCCAATGACCAATCTTGCCTTGACATTTGTCGCCGATACTTGCGAACCATCTGAAATAAAACACGTGGAACGTACTATTCAGTCAGATCATTCCTGGTAATCTGTATTATATAGTAAATACCATATTTCCAATAGTCAGTCGTGAAAGCATAGCAAGAATACTGTCTTTGCACGTTTTGTGTATTTTTATTCACCATATAGCTTAAGGCATACTTTTTAATTAATTAGAAAGCGTTGGAATAACGAATAGCATTCTATTTACAATTGTATTCAATGTATAATGTACGTGTTCAAAACCCGCAGCGAAGTAAACACATGAGACGATAAGAACGTAATGGTTGGACAAGGGGCAAGACAGGGATGCTCCCCATCTTGCCCCACCCCCGTCTTGCCCCCTACCATGCTGTCAGGTTACGTTACGCCTACATGAACAATATTTATTGACCATTGACTACTGACACAGCAGTTTACTGTTAATAAGCCGTACTATTCAGTGCTATATATACAGTCTGGAGAAATGTTCACGAAACACATGTTTTAGGACCTCGAAAGGTGTAAAACATTGCAAATCAGTATAACAATTGTACGTACCTTGCAAATCTCACAGAAACCGCCGCGAAACTAAGGTTCAGCAATGTCAACACACTGGGACCTGTGCATTGATGATGTTGACGTAGCTATCCACAGATGATAACTGTAGCTTATAGCCCTTGCTTGTCTTACCCCACCTCCCCGTCTTGCCCCGCCTTCCCCTACTATTTCCAGTCTGCGGAAGTTAGTCCCAGACAAAAGGTAAGGAGAGAACGCTTCTTGCAATGTGTTAAACTTATTTCTCAGAAAGACTGGAAACCTCTGGAGTAATAACGAAATTCTCGAGAATGCTCCAGATTGCATTTTCAAACGGCCAGCCGCTGTAGCCACGCCCTGCTTTGTGGTCTACCGCCCTTCCGGCGCGGCACCATCTGGCCGTGGTCGCTGACCCCTTGATGTGACGTTGCCTCACCGACACAAAAGCGTGTATAGTCAACTGAACAGTAGCAGATAAATGGAAGGCTGCCCCAAGTGCAACTTGTTTGTGTAAAATATAGCGACACAGCCCCACCCCAAGCGCTGCCATCCCGTCAGGACACAGCTGGTTGCATCGGCGACCTCACACATAGACTAGCCACGCCCCCAGTGCCTCCAATAGACCTATCGTTCTGCGATGAAGAACGCTTTTATTTAACGTTAATCCATCTCTTATGATCAAGCACCTATTAAAAAGGAAAATGCAATCGCGATGATAGTAAATGACCTCTTTGCACGAAAATAGGCGCTGTCAATTTTCTTTTAGTTTTACGAGAAAAGTCAATATAGGTTTTATGCTAAACACCTGGATACAATACGCATCTCATTATTATGGAACATCCAACAAATTGCACCACTGTCGATTACATACAGATGTCACATTACGTACCCCTTACACAAGTTCACCCTCTGTAAAATTGGGAGAAAAGCTTCCACTATTTTGCTGTGAAAATTACCGATAACTGCACATCAGTTCACGAGGGTTGCCCAGAAAATAATGTACCACATTTTTTTCCTCAACAGGTCCTTATTGAACATAATGAGAATTACACACTCGAAATAATTGTGTTTTATCTACACACCCTATTTTTCAACGTAATCTCCATCCCGTTCTATGGCCTTCCTTCCGTGCAAAACAAGGGCGTGTATGCCCTGACGGTACCAATCCTTGTACCGGTGGTGGAGCCAGTGTTTCACTCAGTAAATCACCTCTTCATTATCCCCTTGTGAGGAGATAGAGGGAGGGGGACAGGGATGCGGGGTGGAAGGGAGGGTTAAGACTACCTCCAAGTTAGTAAGTTTGTGAGCACCCATTGAGGAGGACACAGCTGCAACTACTGCCCCTTCGCCACCTTCTGGGGTCGTTTTTGCGGTAGATGTATTATTATGATGATTTTTCCCAATCCCCAGTAAATCTGTTGTATTCTGACACGTTCATTACGAGTGCTGGTTCTTTTCATGACAATTTCGATGTGTAATTAGAGCGCTGAATAATTTTCCATCAGTTACATTAGCATGTATTAACTTTGATTTTCTGGGCTGCAGGGTGATAGTCAAGCAGGAAACTCTAGCGAACACTGACATCAAACTGTGACTGATACCGTCCACAGCTATATGTTTAAAGTTAAAACACCTATTAAACTCCTCTCTCTCCAATACCAGAATCTCGTTACTCGAATTTATTTCCCACCAACTCCAGCCTTTTTTCCCACCAGCTTGTAGGTGAAGGGTAGAGTTTGAGTACATCTTCAACTAGTTTTGAGTCATATTGCGAAATTTTTTCCATGCAGGATAATACCCGTTGTAGGTCATCGTCTATTTTTGAGCTGTATTGCGTAGTTAATGCCAGTCTGATTTCGACTTCAGCTTCCCAACCAAAATAAATAAAGTACACTGTGCTAACCTTCCTGTCCTGCATTTGAATTTTCCATATGTTTTGGGGACGGGGACGGGGAGGGGGAGTGAGGGGGGGGGGGGTATGGAGAGAGGGGTGCACTTGAGCTCTGTCCAGTAAGAACAGGGTTCGAGTCCCAGAAAGGGTGCTGCCATTTTTAATTGCTCTCCAATTCCAAGGCGGTGGGTGGGGTGGGACGTCAACACGGCCCTAAGACAAAGAAACCCCCGCCAAAATTCGAAATTCCTGTCAAAATTCGAAATTCCCATCAAAATCCGAAATTTACACCGATTGGTTAGGCGGGTGAGGGGATGAGGTGGGGAGGGGGTGAATGCGGTGACCCATGTGCCGGTTGAGGGAAACATTTTATGTCACCTGTGGTTTGGGCCTGTTTGTAGTGTAGTTAATTGATCAAGTTCATTAATTTGGATATCAATTTGATATCGAGATGGCAACAGTACCGCCAGCATCCTACTACTTAGGTGTTCGTTTTTTCTTGCGCTATTCGAGACTGGAATAATAAAGAATTATTGTGAATGTGGTTCTACGAACCCTCTTTCAGTCAGTTAGATGTGATTTGCAGTATCCATGTAGATGCAAATGTAGATTAACCTCACATTAGATGTCAAATTCCGTAATTTATGTTTTGTTGTAAGCGAATGAGTAGCCATACTCGAGTACTCAGCGGCATCTTTTCTTTACAGTGTGTTCTGCAAACCTAATTTCCAGCCTCCTTGCTGTTTGACCAACCCCACGGTGGGGGCAATCAATTTTATAAACTCCATAAGCATGAAATATACATTTCTGTCTACACTTCTGTATTTGTATGCAACAACAGCCGAAATATTGCATGACTGGAATAAACGATACCGCTGCGGCTGTTAGATTTCTTTATTGGAGAACACGACCGGTTTCTCAAATTAAGTTTGCATTTTCAGGTGCTTCAAGTCGAAGATTAATGGTTCTACTTATGAAGGATAAAGCAGTTCCTTAAATTTATATCTAGGCATTTAAAACTTCTGCCCCGCGAATTTGCGAGCGTCAGTGATAAAATGTATTGGGGGCTGTAGCCATCCACAATGTCTGTTGTAGACAGCCTTAGGAGGAAGCGTTGCTGTTGCTAGCGCCAGCTAAGCTCTATTTTGTATCTACAGTACGTTGCTCAAAGGATTCAAATGTCTCTAAGCACTATGGGACTTAACATCTTAGGTCATCAGTCCCCTAGACTTAGAACTACTTAAACTTAACTAAACTAAGGACGGCCTGCTCGTATGGCCTTGCGGTCTAACGCACGGCTTTCCGGGCGGGAAGCAGCGCCTGGTCCCCGGCACGAATCCGCCCGGCGGATTTGTATGGAGGTCCGGTGAACCGGCCAGTCTGTGGATGGTTTTTAGGCGGTTTTCCATCTGCCTCGGCGAATGCGGGCTGGTTCCCCTTATTCCGCCTCAGCTATACTATGTCGGCGATTCCTGCGCAAACAAGTTCTCCACGTACGCATACACCACCATTACTCTACCACGAAAACATAGGGGCTACACTCGTCTGGTGTGAGATGTTTCCTGGAGGGTCCACCGGGGGCCGAACCGCACAATAACCCTGGGTTGGTGTGAGGCGGCGGAGGGGTGAGGTGGACTGCGGTAGTTGTCGTGGGGTTGTGGACCACTGCGGCTGCGGCGGGGACGGAGCCGCTCCGTCCTTTCTAGGTCCCCGGTTAACATACAATACAATACAATATAACCTAAGGTCATCACACACATCCATGCCCGAGGCAGGATTCGAAACTGCGACTACAGCAGCAGCGCGGTTCCGGACTGAAGCTCCTAGAACCGCTCGGCCACAGCTGCCGGCAGTATGTCGCAAAATACATCAATCTGTTTCTCAAAGGATACTGTCACATTGTACTTTCCGAAGACAGTTGCAATCCTTGTACTCAGTCTTCCATACTACGGTAAACTAATAAACGTTCGAATGGTTCAAATGGCTCTAAGCACTATGGGACTCAACTGCTGAGGTCATTAGTCCCCTAGAACTTAGAACTAGTTAAACCTAACTAACCTAAGGACATCACAAACATCCATGCCCGAGGCGGGATTCGAACCTGTGACCGTAGCGGTCTTGCGGTTCCAGACTGCAGCGCCTTTAACCGCACGGCCACTTCGGCCGGCTCTAATAAACGTAGCATTGTCATTTTTTTCTTTAGAACCCATATTATTGTAACAATCGACATGACCTTGTAGGTAATATATATAAGAATATAGCTAATAAATACAAAAATAACGTCGACCCTTACAATAATATGGCTTCTAAAGAAATTATTAAGTTTATTAGTTTACCTAACTATAAAAAAAGGAGTACAAGGATTCAAATATCTTTAATAAGTACAATGTGATATTATCTTTTGGAACCAGAGCTTAGCTACAGTTTATAAAATTGGTTGCCCAGACTTTGGGGCCTGTTAAATAGACCAAACGAAAAAGAGGCTGTAAATTAGGTTTGGAGAAATCATCATGTTGGAAAGAAAAGATACCGCGGAGAAGATGCTGCTGATTTGCTTGCAGTGAAACATAATTTGCCGACTTTGACGTCTAATGTAAGGTTCTTAAATGAGGGTTAGAAGAGCAGGTTCCTGGACCTCCGAGAATAACAACAGATCCTTTGCTATCAAAAAATGTTGGCTGAGCTGCAGCCTGACTAATAATGAGGTTGTTATGAAAACTGATTAATAAGAAGCAGTGAAAGATACGACCGCGGCAGCATCAAAGACGCCCTGCCTTGCTGCCAACATATAGCAAACATTAACGTAATACTGTACGATGCTTTTAATATTGAACCTATGGAACTTTTTGCATGTTACTTTGGTTTAGATGCATGTACACTGTTGGTAACAGCAATTCAGTGTATTATTTTTATTGTATTTATAATTAAAAATCTCCTTGATGTAGCAAAGAGACCAGTACATCCGTCAGAGAGTGGTAAATCACACCAACTATCGATCTTGCTAATATTTGATGCCACCTATGAACTATTCAGTAACTAAGAGAAAGCATCTATCCCGTCGCGACGATTAAATAAAGAGAAAAAAGTACAATAGGAAAATATTGATATCAAATCAGTTCTAATAGTCGCAACATGCATGATGTGCCTCCTAGTGTTTTGTAAATATTTTAAAAAAATCATTCATTAATCTGACGTTACCTGTGTGTTTATAAAGAATAAAAAACGGTTGGCTCACAAAGAGTAAATCTGGCACTTTTTACATCTTTTAATGTTAACTGTTACATGTGGCAGTGAGTCTGACAGGAATGTCAATAATTTTAATTGTATTTTATTTTGTGTTATTCCTATGGAAATTGTAAGATTTATTAGAGACCGTAACTGCTTTACTGTGAGTGTTACATATTAAGAAGTTCATACACAGGTCGCCATACAGCCAGTCGATGCATTCGCCACTAAGCCTACCTTCATTACACGTTAGTCTTGATTTACAGGAGCCCGAACAACATACTAGTGCATGTATTAAGATTCTGACATAGGGGTATGTACTCTAATACACAAGCCTTGTAGGTTATGTCACGAGTTGTGAGTTTTTATGCTATCGCCTGACTATGTACTTCTTGTATTTTTTAGCACTGGTAATTGCTAGTCGCTAACCGAAATCTAGCTTTGCTGCTTTAATAAACCCTTAAAGGAAAGGACTACTGACTACTGTTCTCCATCGGTTTGAAAGTCGTATCGCAGTCGTTGAGTGCATTCCACATTCACAGTATAAAGTAATTTTGTATGTCCAGATTAGGTTGAGCTTGTACAAGATACCACTTCCGAGAATCCCTGCCAACGCTTTAAGACTCTGCGGGTAACATGCGATTGCCAGATTTCAGATAAAGAGGTCTCGTAGTGTCTGTCATGGCACCTCTCCAGCTTCCTACAAATACTTTGTGACTGTGTTAAGCCGAGCAGCTCAGCAGAAGGCAACAGGAAACCACCACTGAAAGTATAAAAGAAAGAACATTACCTTACTCAGTTGTACATGTTTCGAAGCTTCTAGTTCCCCAACTCATTCACCTCGTACGGAATTCATACTCTGGCAAATAAGCCATGGTGAGAACCTAATACGAAGCGACTAAATAGGTCAAGATTCATAAAGTGGGGAAAGGCTATTTGTTAACGCCTTTCTTACTCCACCTTTCACGTAGTGAGGAACGTCAGATTAGACGAAGACGAAATTGAAAATAAAACAGATGGAACAGATGTAAAAAAAAAAAACTTTGATGCGTATATGCAAACCGCAGCGACAAATAAAAGTACGTGCCATGAACAGGATTCGAACGTGGCTTTTCTGGTCACTGGGGAAGATGCGCTAACCATTACGCCATCCCGGCAATGTGGCTTTGTAGAACTTCTCGGAGTATACTAGCAAGCCTACCTTCTCAGTCTAAATTCCAGCCTACGCCTCAGCTCACCTGATGTTCTCCTGTAAACTCGAAAGAATTGCAAAGGTTCTCCAGGGAGAATACCAACTGGCCTGAGGCGTGAATGGGAATTTGGACTGAGCAGAGAGGTGTGTTGTCGTACGTGCCGTGGTGCAAAATCATTGTTTCAGGGTTTCGTAGTGGTGATCAGGAAATCAGGACTCAAATATCGGTCTTAGTATAAATTTTCATTCGTTGCTTCAGTTTGAACTTATAAATCATAGATTTTTGAGATTTGAAAAGATCTTTGGAACCATGTAATTTCATTTGTTTAAAAAGCCTAAGATATGCAGATAATATAAACTTGGTGGCAGAAACTGAAGAAGGATTAATTATCATCTTATTGAAGATGAAGTAACGAGGTTCAGAAGCTGGAATAACGGTGAATGCCACGAAGGAGAAAATTATGGCAATTTCATAAATCACTTTATGACATATAGCAGGGGAAACAATGGACTCTTTTTTAATTTTCAACTACCGTGGCTCGTGGATTACTGCTAAGGATGACTGCAGCCACGGAATTAAGATGAGAGGTAGATTACGGATCGACATCGAGGCCATTAACGACGGAGCACACGTGAGGATGGAGAAGAAAGTTGTCTGTGCCTTTCAAAGCAACCATGGCCTTGGAGCGATGTAGCCACGTAACGGAAAAACTTACTCTAGACGGCTGGATGCGGATTTGACCTCACGAAATTAAAGGACGCTTGTTGCCTGGTAGGAAGGCTATGTCCGAACTGACAGTGTGTAAAGGTGTAGAGACATAAAGTTAACATCAAAAATGCTTGTAACATCTATGATCTTTACAGTTTTGATGTACGGTAGAACACAAGAAAGTATGAACACCGTAAAATGAAGTCATCTGAACTCAGGTTGCAAGATTGTCATACGTTTTCCGCTATTGTAAAGAAATTCACCTTTACTGGGACTAATACGAATGAGTGCACTGCATGCGTAGTGAATAAGATTCTTGACTCTGTGTTTAGTTTTACCTGTGGCTGACTTGCTTGCCAGTCAGTTCTGCGGCACTGGGGCATTCTTGTTTGAGGCATAGTAGCGTACAGTTTAGTATTTCCAAGAATGATATCTACTTTCTGCGAATCTGGAAAAACCATTCTAGAACATTTTTTTATAGAGATGAAAACTGATGTATGATACTTTCTTGTTCTTTATATTGATGAAACAGACTATGAAGGAATATTATAGGGATGTTTTAATTTTAGTAATGAGATAATTTTGTAACGGTTAGAGTCTTCTAATGTTACGCTGTCTTCTTCACAGTAAACAGAGTTTGATTCCTCAAAAAAGATGTTCTTTTGAGTAAAACCCACCACCGTAATTCATAGAAAAGTTTTGGATTTTTATCGCTGGTGCATCATAACTTAAAGCCCCATGAAGCGACATACTGTTTCTGACAAAAAAAGCTAAGAGTAGATTATTTATCTCCAGTTGCTCCATCAGCTGATTTGTATCTGCTTCCGAGAACGTCAGCTGTCCAGAGACAAAAAACAAATGTTGAGCAAGAGGTAAGTCACTTTTATTTCAGGGCAAATTCCACCTTGCATTCTTGAACAAACAGTGAGTAGTTCGAATTTTCAGGGGTCGTGCAATACGCTTGCTGAATTCGAGAAAGATTTCCTTGCAGAATATTGGTCTGTAGGAATCCAAGAACGCTTGTGCAAAGAAGTTTATACCCCGGAACTGCATAGTCCGAAAAAGGCGAGCCTGCGCAAATATTTTGAACGATACATTGCGAAAACGCGATATTGGTTTGAGCCTATCTCTCACAAACAAGTACTATGAATATTAAAGACAAAATTACCGATCAGCCTTAGGGAAAAATTAATAAATGTACCAGACGAAGACTGGGAGTATTTCCTTTCGATGATCGACTCCTTAGATGTAATTCATGAAGACGCAAAGTCTTACCAAGTATTCACGAATAACTGTAACGGTTGTCACAGTACTGCTAATCCGGACACTAGACGTAACCAACGCAAAAAAGGTCAATGCGACAAAGTGAATGTGCCTGGTTACAACGACAACCCGAACCATCCTTCGAATTACGCGAATACCGGTTACGTAGCAAATAAATGGAATTATGACAACAGTAACACGGGAAACGGCATGAACCATAAGCGCAAACTCGGAGGTGGAAATAATTACCATGAGGCTTACCACGATAAAAGGACACCGTGGAAAAAGCCGAATGGCTATCAATTGGGTAACAACGACAGTCCTCCGAATCAGCCGAACACAAATAATCGGAACGAAAACCAATATCCGAATAGTAATAACGGCAACCAATGGTAAAACCAGCAACCAATTCCATGGATCGGTAACGAGACGTCGAATGTAATGCAAGCAGTACCCGTCATTCCAGACGCGAGCGGTCAAAGTCACATTAACAGTAACAGTCCTACTGTAGGGCGAGTATGTGAAGTTGCAGAAAAATCCGGCCACCAGCAACACTCAAACTAAAACCGACCGTTCTGAACTGCCTCCCGAGCACGTTCGGATCTATAAGTGGAGGCAACACCACAACCATTCTGAAAGCGCTACGTTACAACGACGATGCCGAGATCAGGGACGAATTATTAAAAGAAGATGGTCTGTAAACATGACGATGAATACATGGTGCACGCTGCAATTTTGGTCACTATTAACGGTATTAGTGTGGAAGGCATCATTGATACTGGCGCCACTATAAGTGTCATAAATCAGACCTTGTTCGACCAAAATCGCATAAAGGGATTACCTATATTGCCTGTGCAAAACTGCCGAGTTTCTGGCGCATTAGGGGCTGCCACACAGATAGTTCAGCAACAGGTGCAGGCCGATCTCTCTGTAGAAGACGAGCAACGACCAACCTGTTCCTTGCATGCTGGGATGAGATTTTCTACGTGGTAGAAATGCTAAGGTTGATCTACCTGCGGGAAAATGCGTGGGTACACACAAAAAGCAAAAGAACTGCACTACGGTTAATTAGGACCCCAAATGCACATAACAGATACTGTCGTAATGTTATTGTGAAATTGGTAATCCCAAGAATACTCCACATTTCTAAAGATTTCGAGACGTTGGAATTTCTGCACTCGAAAGTTAATGACGCAGCAGTAGCTAACAATTCAGCATGAATTGTAGCAAAAGTATCGGAGTCGACCTATCTGAACCAAACAAAGAAGGAAGAACTCGCAAATCGCATTGAAGATTATATGCCTATATTTGATAGTAAACGTGACATCATAAAGAACGTCGTGTATAACACAGAGGTTGCCCCACACGAATCTTTTCATACGACATCATATGCCGTGCCGTGAAGTAAAAACGAATATGTAAAGGCAGAAATACCTAAGGTGTTAGACTGGAGAATAATCGAACCATCGGACTCCCCATATTCTAGACCTCTTTTAGAGGTATCAAAACCAGCGGGCAAGATAAGCTTAGTGCTTGATGCTCGGAACATAAATAAGATTATCATACCAGTCCAAACCAGACCGGAAAACTTAGAAGAACTTTTGCAACGTTTTCACGGTGTTCGTTTCCTTTCAAGCCTCGACCTCCGATCATCATACTGGTAAATCCTACTAAGTGAAAAATCAAGAAAATACACTTCATTCATTTTTGCCGGACGCAGTTATCAACTTTGCGTACTACCCTTGGGTTTGAACGTGAGCGTGGGAGTTTTCATTGCAGCGTTAGACAAAGTTCTGGGCCCCGCTCTACTCGACAAAGTCACGGCATACGTAGACCGCTACGTGGGATGAACACGTTGAGATACTGCAGACAATTTTCCGAAAATTCAAAGAAGTAGGAATAACTGTCAACCTAGCCAAATCCTAATTTGGGAGGTCGGAGATAAAATTTCTGGAGCACATTATCTCGACCGAAGGAATTATGTCTGAGCCAGGAAAATTAAACACTATAGAACACTTCGCTGTACCAACAACCAAAAAACAGCTGAAGTCTTTTCTCAGAGGCGTTTCGTTTCTCCGACGTTTCGTGCCCAGTCAATTGTTAAATGAGGAAAATCATTAATCACTTCTGCGAAAGAATAATCCTTGGATCTAGAATGATCAATGTCAAACTGCATTCGACAAGATAAAAGCAGCACTTGTAAATGAAAAGTTATTGTATCATCCGGACATGCTGCAATATTTTTGCATTGTAACTGTTGATTCCTTTTGCGGTTCTGGGGAGTGTCTGTTCCAAGCCGTTAAAGCCGAAGAAAAGACCGAGATCAAAATAATCGCTTTTGCGAGCAGAACTTTGTCAGCATGCGAAAAGGCATACACGATAACTGAACTCTAAACTCTTGCTGCTGTATGGGCCTTAAAGAAGTTTTACTATTATGTGTGCGGGAAACGTATATGTATATACTGCGACCATCAGGCCCTCAGCTTTCTGCTATCATGTAAATCGTTACACGCTCGACTCACCCGGTGGGTGCTAGTGTTACAAGAGTGTCGTCTGGAATAGTGCATGCTAAGGGAAACGACAATGTGATTGCAGATGCTTTATCAAGACTCCCACAAGGCCTCACTGGGTTGAAAAAGCTGAGCAATTTAGACTTTTAAAAATAGACGCGAAACATTATCGCAGCAGGTTTCTCCATCTCTGTAAAAATATAAAAACGTTACAGAATTCGACCCCCAGTGGGGAGAGATACTACGAACTTTCCATCAAAATCCAAATAACGGTTTTAATAAACACTTCTCTGAACAAAACGACTTAGTTTATCACTGCAATGATGAAAATTCTCATAACTGGTGTATCTGTGTACCAGACAGTCATATTGTAGACCTAATTTAGTATACTCACAGCATCTGGGGACTTTATGGAGCGGAAACGTGTACCAGAAAGCTCCAAACTTATTGTTATTACCCAAATTTACATCGTGTGGCCTTGGACGTTTTCAAGAAATGTACGACATGTCAAAAGTGCAAACCAAGCAACATTAGCAATCAGATGTTATCACAACCTATCCTGCCACCTAAATCGTTGCAGACTGTCTCACTGGACGCCACAGGCCCTCTACCTACCAGCAGAGGAGGCGTTAAATATCTCATTGCTTTATATGATATTTAGTAGAAATATTTAAAACTATATCCAGTTCTAACTTCAACCTCGAAGACTATGGGCAAAAAATTAGTAAATGATTATGTTCCCAGTGTTGGCAAACCCGACATCATCGTTTCTGATAATGCCACATATTTTACGTCTTTCTACTGGAAAAATTTCTTACAGGGAAACGGAATTATCCATACCCTTATATCCTTTTATCACCCACAATCCAACGCGATGGAACGAATTTTTCGAGAATTCAACAGGTATATAAGAACCTACATTCCACAGCAACAAGCAAACTGGATAGATTACGTAAAGCCATTTGAGGAAATATATAATCACATACCACACTAATCGACACATTTTACACCACATGAATTAATGTTTAGTGAACCTTCGGATGAGAACTAGATAAAACCTTTAGCAGGAATTCACCATCCCAGGGTATCCCATGAAAATAAAATTAGTGGAGCTTCGAAAACCTTACAAAAACATGCCACAAAACGTATAAGTATCACGATTCGTGTGTGTACAATGTTGTCGAATTTCGAATTGGTGAGAACGTTCTAGTTAAGAATAACCAGAAATCATTATCCCTCAAGAAACTAAATAAAAAATGACAGAGAACGTACGTTATACTTTTTGTAATAGCAGAAATTCCTCATGAAGGAAACTATTTATTGAAGATACCATTCAGCGACGAAGTCAGGGGACTTTACAACCAGATAGATTTAAAAAAGTATTATGAATGATCAAATGTTAATAGACAAAGTGCTACTTACCCACTTCATTACATGCGTACAATTATTTGTATGTAGACGACTGTACTGGGTATCTAACTTGTATATAGATTTCATGGTGTATGTATAACTAATGTGAATCTTTTTCTTTCTTTATTTAGCTTGTAAGAGCTTTTACTTGTGAAATAGATAAATTAATAACTTCATTCAATAATTAAAGATAACTTTTTGAAAAAGACCTTTTAAACTTTCTTTGCACGGTCAATGAGTAAACACAAACTTTGAATCACTTGATGAATAGTAAATGTAATCTTTCCAATTATTTATGCAATAATTCAGATTTTTGTGTTAATGTGTTATTTGCTATGTATTTATATGAAACCCTACAATGGTCAGCCTCCAGAGAAACAAAGGTGTTACCTTGATTAAACCATTAGATTATACATCCTTCTGATGTATACGTGGTAGCCTTTTGGCTAATTTTCGTTGCGATTTTCATTTCGTAAGTAGGAAGTAAAATCGCGAGATTTTCTCCACTTGAGCAAGGAATATCATTTGAAAGAGAAAGGAAGTTATGCTTTCTTTCCTGTGAATATGTAAATGGTTACGAGTAACTGAACATTGAGTAGCGTAGATTTCTAATTTCATTGTAATTCTTTATGGACAGTAATGATGATCTTATGATCAGTGACTGTTACTGTGAAATCCAATATATAAACCTCCAACGCGAGTATAGCTAAATGTACACCGCAGTGAACTCTCACGGGCCTGTGTCTCAACGAATATTTATATGTTGTAACTATAAAATTTGCCCAAAGTGAATATGTTGATTGAGAGTTTTAAAAATGAAGTGTCAGCGTATTTTTCACTGAACAATTTTGTGATTTGCAAAGGTTGTCACAACGAACTATGTATAAAAATGATCCTATTTAATGAACAGTGTGTAACGTGCGCGCGGGGCACACAATACTCCTTAAAGCCTGTACTGTGGTAAGTGAGCGGGGTTCACCTTATGAGAAAGGATTTTCATATAGATATCGACCGCGTGTACTTGAATGGTGGCAAATCAGACTTACACCCACTCTGTAACAACAATGATCCGTCAAGTAAGTTCGAAATGCAATTACACGTTAGGATGGACCAAGAGCAAACCAAAAGATGCTACCAATTTGATAATAATACGGTCGCCAGCCTAATTAGGCATTAACTGAGTTTCTTCCCTGTACAAGTTGGTATATATTCATGCAAAACAACACGTAATAACACTGCATAATGTTGTAGAATTTTAGAACCAGAAAATCTATTGAACTGATAGTTTCACGTTCTGTACTGATATGGAAAACCATGAATACATAACACTACACTATAATGTATACTACAAAACTTTATACTGTCTATTAATCTGTTTAAAATCGGGCATAGGTTACCCTAGCAATAGCACTTTCGTGACACACACCAAATGTCAATTTTGATAAAGATAAAACACTGATAAATTTTGCCTTTTATATTGACTTTAACTTTTGCTGGTCAAACCAATTTAGAACACTTCAGAACTCAAATGAATAAAAAAAATGGGGGGGGGGGGGGGGGGAAACCCTGAAACTGTTATGATCGCTGTATTAAAATAAATGATTACTGAATTTATTATGCGTTCAAGATTTCCAGTATATATGTTACTACTCTTTTCATCTTATTTACTGCTCATTTAAATACCTTTATATCTGTCTAGAAATGATAAACTTCATTACTATTCCAGTATTAAAGTTATCTTTCAACTTCGTTAGACCTCCGTTATTCATTTACTGGTTCATTAACAAAACAGTTCTTTAAACACCATTCTAACATAGCTAGGTCTGCAAGTAATTATTATTAACACAAATTTTAATTTTTCATTTCGGGACACTCCGATTGCACAACACTTGGAAAGGACCCTGTCTACGTTAGTTGTGAGGATAATTAAATGATGGGAAAGTTCTGGTAAAATTTAGGTTGTTATTGAACAGTTCACTCTATGGTCCATACGAATACAGTACTAAAAGTTTCAACCTGCTTGCATCGATGCGGCGGTTGGCGGGCAGCGAGATGGCGAGGCACAGAGCACACATACAACCACAGCTATGGCTCTTAACGTATCGGCACTTTAATTCTTCTTAGCGCCGCAATACTTTTCCATTTAGTGCCTATGGAATTTTGCCATGCTGTGTGGGCGTTGGAACGGCATACCCGAGGCTCAATGAAGCTACGTCTTCTAGGAGAGCCTCCTCGCTCCAGAAGGTGTTGCTCAAACCAGTGCCAAACTCCAACTACTACTGTTGAGCCCGTTGTGCCGTACAGTGCCCGCGTGCATTTTCCCGCGCTCGCCTGCCATCCAGCTTTTACAGCTCCCTTACAGACAGGGTATTCACCCGAGGTTTTGCATTCTACGTATCCTAACACATTGCCTACGTATGGGCCAGACGCACAGTTACAATTTTAAACATATTACAATAGTCTCCACATTTGTTACATTTCAATTCTATTACACTATTGCTTAACATGTGACATAAACATTAATATACACATTGAAACTTGTTTACAGTTTTCTTAACACAATGGCATGAAACAAAAAAAGAAATGAAATCAGAACATCAATTACATAAGTTTAACGAAAAATCAGTTGGAAAAGAAATTTACTTATATGTACAATAGTACAGTGTCGTTGTTGTTACAAGTGGTACCACGTCAAGTTGTGTGTGGCGATTTTTCTCCAAGATTTGGCACTTGGTGACTTTTCCCCATACATTACTGCGTGCGAACTGTGTGAAGTGCTTCATTCAGTGACCATATACTTCAACCAGATAGAAAGTGATCCTGAATTTTGTGCTTTACTGCCACAAAACCGAAAACAAGTGCGATCAATAGGACAGAATCCGCCCGGGAACTGCAAATTCGATCGACTTGTTAAAGACTATGTTTCGTGTGTGTTGTCGGAACACTGAGTCAACGTTCTTGCTTTGGTATGAACATTTCCTCACCAGCCGCCGCTAGCGTCGCCTGAACTATTGTTGGAAAGGTTTACGCAGTGCTGTGCGGAGTCAATTAATGTTTGCCAAACCGTCTGTAGACTTGGCGCGCAACGGCTACCAATCGCGCGCTGTGAAATGTTATGGATGAACAACAAAATTCAGAACTCGTTACCTTTCTTATGAGACAACTTAACCTACAGGGCGATAATCTAGCGCTTACTAATACGACTATTACAACATGTTTTTTTCTTTTTTTTTTTTTTTTTTTTTTTTTGTGGCCACCTACAACGTGCTGCCACCAATCCATAACGGACCGCGATCGAGAGAAGTGAAAGTGCTCATGTCCGAGAGGAGGGAAGGACGAATGTCGCAGCCACCAGACGTCGGTGAACCACAGCAGGTCCATCCGGACATAATACTTACGTATGGGTGTATCCAGCAGTCCCCACCGTCAGTCTTTCCATTGAGACGACCTATTTTCGTCACCTCAACCGACACTTCAATCAAGTCATTTTTCATTCCACCACGTGAAGAATTAAATAGAAAACTGTTATGAAACATAACCACAAAACTCACACTACACACGCATTAAGGTTTTAAAGTATTCTGTGATTGAAATCTGACCAATACACAGTAACACAAAATTTAGTGCAACTGTATTGTAAAATATTTTAGATTTATCTCGTTACAATTTATGATGTGTTGTGTAATCATAATGGAGAGTGATGTCCTTTTCCGTACCAATATGACGTTAATAACAAAACAAGGTATATTTATTGTTCTGCGATCATTTAGCTTATTAAGAAATGGTTCAAATGGCTCTGAGCACTATGGGACTTAACATCTGAGGTCATTAGTCCCCTAGAACTTAGAACTACTTAAACCTAACTAACCTAAGGACATCACACACATCAATGCCCGAGGCAGGATTCGAACCTGCGACCGTAGCGGTCTCGCGGTTCCCGACTGAAGCGCCTAGAACCGCTCGGCCACTAGGGCCGGCACTTATTAAGATCTGAGTTGAAATATTTAGGGATTCATAAGACATCAGCATAGTCGAACACAAGTTCAGTGAATTGACTTTAAATATTCACAACCTGGTAATATTCCATAAAAGCATAATTTCCAAATAGTGCAAACTAAAAATTAGTGTGGGCCAATATGAAAGAAATTGTATTGAAAACATCAATAATTATGCAATGTCTAACTACTATTTGAAAACATAATAAAGACCTGATTGTAATAGAACTAGTAGACCTGCGCAACCTTCAGCTCACGGGGGTGGTTTTTTTAAACGGTTTTGTTTTCCCCGGAACCGCGTCTGCCGAATGGGCGAGCCCGTCGAAATTTAACAAAACCGTAGTCATAATGTGAGGGTGCACAAGTCAATGTTAGAAAGCCACTGAAAGTTAAATAACGAACATTGTAAAGGGAACATAAACCCTACGTTCAATTGAAATAACTGATACCTAACTATGACAAATCAGAGAATCTATTATGGACATGCATTTCAAAATATTGTTAGTAGTTTTTAAATTCCCGTCCGGAGGGCGATGTAATATTGTGCCCTGTCCGCGACGTAATAACATACTATTTTCGTTTCCTATCGAATGTCAAGAGTTAAAGATATAATTTAAACTTTGTGCCAATTTACTGTGCTGCAAGTCAGCGAATATGTACGCCCATGATAATGAGAGGGACGTAGCATTATCATCTGAATTTTGTCCTATATAACAATGCGCGCTCGTCTTTTTTCTCTCTCTTTAATCGCCCGCCTTTCCGACAGAATCTTACACTATCAGACTCCTATTTTCTTCCATCTTTGTTCAAATGAACTCAAATTGTATTCCAGTTAGTAATTTGTTTAAATGTGCTCTTACTATCACCAATTGCGGTTACCAATGTGACTTTACTACGAACACTTTTTCCTTCACTCCATAGCCGAGCTAAGGTTATTATATTCTCTACATGTTTCGCCGAAATACGGCACAATTCTTTATAATGTCCAAAACAGTGAGATTAGAGCTCGAAGTGTCAGATGTCTGTATAAAAAACTTACTTTGTGAAATAATAATTGTTTACGTTGGTATTTCTGTTTTCATTTCGTAGTAACGATCATCAATCCCCAATTTATGAACTGTTACAGATTTTGCTTTAGTACATTTTTTCTTACGTTACCAAAGCGATACCCACGAAATTAAATTTAAACTGTTCTTAATTTTCTCGCATGGCGAGGAGACAGCTAACCATATCCCTGAGGTCATAGGAAGGAAATTTAACGTTTTTCAGCACACCAAGTGTCTACCGACCCTCACTTCAAACAGCAAAAAAGGCAAAAAATATTAAGAAAGTGGTTTGTGTGTGCGGGTGAACTATTTAAATTATTTTACTTTTCATTTACTACATTTCCTCCTAATTAATTATTTATTTGATTATTATTTATTTTTATTTACTTATTATTATACTCGTCCTCTTGTGCAGACAGTTTCTGAGTTATTTCACAATACCACCAGCAAAGGATATTGGGAGAAGTAACCTCAGCACCCCTTCTCCATACATCCCCGTTCTCACCTCCCGCCTTGCTCCACCGATTACTGCCTGTTGGACAAAGCATAGGGTGGCGGCAGCTCGTCCATATTGACAGCCAGGAAATTCCTGTCGCGACACATCGTCTCTCTCTCTCTCTCTCTCTCTCCCTCTCTCTCTCCCTCTCTCTCCCTCTCCGCTCTCTTTCCCCCTCTCTCGCTCTCAAGTGGTTATTTCCTGACCAGTGAGCATTTGTCACAACCAACAGGAAACCACACCAACCTCTCATTTGTCCTTGAACATAGTAGCAGCTACCTGGTAAATTCCCAGCCCTCCCCAAAATGCTCGGCTCCGGATGTCTTGGAAATAGCCCAGTTGCGTTACCTCTGCTCAATCAAATTGACTGAAAAACTAATTAAATCTTTCCATCTGTGTGGTGTGGTTTTTTTCCTTGCTTCCTCTTTGGACTCTGCTACTCACTCCAACTGCCATCTAGTGGCAGCTTCAAACTGGGCAGGTCAGACTGTCCAGTATAGTCTGCTCCCTGTTGGAAGAATTTGCAACCTGCGTGCGGAAGTGGATCTCCCAGGTCCTTTGTGTGCGCAGGTAGGATTAGCCATTGTAACGGCCGGGCAGGTAGCTGTGAGACCCCGTAGCGGACGGGCGTGTATGTCTTCCAGCTAAGCCAGGAGCCGCAGTTGGCGCGCTGCCTGTGCAAGTTGTAAAGTTTAATGTAATAAACACTTATACCAGACAACTTGTTCCGTCTAGTTATTGTGAGTGGAGACAAGGGGAGGACAGTAAGTCCTCTCGCACTATACATTCACACCCAATGTGCCACCACGGGAGGAAGAGCCCGCGCGCACACTTCCTATTGGCATGTCCTTGAGTAATTTACAAAACAGAGAGGGCAGTAGTTTAAGTACAGTGTCTTTGCAATATCACTACCTGAAGCAATAAATTGATGAATCCGAAATTTGATGTCATGATTGGAAGCGGTACTATATAAAATGATAGCTATAATTTCACATTTTGGCGGGAATGTATATCGCCCTGCTTGTGTAATCCCCAACCAATTGCAGGTCTGCTAAATGCATTTTTAAAGCACTATAAAATTCCCATGTTGGTTCTTTCTGCTACACCAGGAAGAAGAAGGTGGGAAAGCGGCTACTGATTGATAGGACAGTCACAATAACAAATCCACCGTCACTTATACAAATACCATCACACCTTTCTGCTGAAGAACAGAGTGCACTGGGATATATTGAAGAGCACTAATCCCACACAAAGCATCCGTCACCACATGGACAGGATAGTTTTTAAACACATACATTTAAACCACAATCAAATCCACAGTAGTTTTCCTGGTTAGGTATCGGAGACTGCAGAAACTTCCGTAGGCCCCCGTGTGCCACTGGCCCAGGTTCGCCACACTGCCAACTGCATGCCCATCTCCTGGTATCCACATGCTCGCTGTACTTAATGCTCAGAGACCAGAGAGACTGCTGCCCTGACCGCACCAACGTCAGCTGATCAATTTACATGGCTGGGGGCGACAATCGTCCAGTAGATACACTTGTCATATTGGTTCTTATCGAATTTCCACGAAGAAATCGGAGAATACTCGCAACACATGTGTTCGTGAGGGATTCCCAACACATACTGAATATTATTTCGCTATTCTCCCACACAGAGGGCGACACGGTTAGGTCAACAGAGCCCTCCAACCCCACCTGACCAGTTCAAGATGCTTAGTGGCAGCTCACACCTTCAGCTGGAAATATCCAATCATTCCAGCCATTGGGTACATCCGCCAAGCACCTGGACACCAAGCGGAGTCGTCCTAGGAAACCGGTCACATACTATCAGTTTAATTAAAATTAAATATTATAATTGCAGCACCAATATGGTGACATCTGACAATGAGAGAAGCATCGGAAATGCCTCCTTCCCGACTGTGACTCTGGAAATATCAATTTCCCATATCTATCTATTTGCTCCTTATGACGGGACATAACTTTTCATCTAAAATCTCATACTCTTCACGGTTATCGGTGCACTGAAATCACAGTTTTCCACATCAAATCTATACCTCCCTTGTGAACGGACATAGTCCCATCCACATAATTTTCTTCGCACATGTCGGAACACTGATCACAGCAGCTTTACACCCCAACAGATAGCCATGTCAGACAAGCAACGCGATGATCGTTTATATGCTTACAGTATCGAAAAAAAATATTGTATGTTCACACTCACGCCGTGTAGGTGTTTCGATACTCTTCAGTTCTAGGAAATTATCTGACATATAGGTCTTACAGTCAATAAGGTTCGAGAATAAACTGCATGTATTTTCGATCAGAGCTTTTGGAAGGTGCTGCATCCTGCCAAGACTCAAACATGTGTTGTTAAACACATGCGCCCAGAACTGCGAGATATTCAACAGCGCTCCTGCAGACAAAAGGTTTGGAAGCACATAACGGTTATTGGTTGCTGTTCTGTAATAAACATTGCAATCGACAATGAGTCAAAGAACAAGTGAGGAACTGCTTAGGATAGCCGATGCTTATCCATCATGTTATAGGCGTGCTGACTGCTCTGTTTGTACACTATAAAAGATCCAGTGTAACCCTTGTATTAGCATAGTGCGCAACTGTTTACGAAATGAATCTATCACCCATTGCAGTCAGATATATTCGTCAATGCGTTGAAATCACAACTTCCCGCATCAAATCCATCCTCCCATTACGCCTAGACAAATGTAATTTTTTACAGAAACAGTAGTCTGATCACTCCCTATACACATCTAACTACATGTTGGAACACTGACCACAGTGATTTTACCTTCGAACATCATAACAGCATGATTACCATTTGTAGGTATATAGGGTCCGAAAAAATGTGGTATGTCCACAGTCACTCCTGCTAGGTGGCATTTTGTAAGGCTTCCCATAGCTTCACAGCTGCTAAACACTCCCGCCACATCATCGTTATCACATATTTGTCCAGGAATAAAGGGTGTAACCACAATTAAAAAGTCTTCGGACCTTTTGTTTATGTTACGTACGTTCTTGCACGATAGCTGTCGTATGCCAAAGCACGATGAACTGATGCGCTTAATTTAGAAAGAGTGACTTAGAAGGGTCCAGGTAACTTTTACGAAAACATCACCCCAGCTACGCAGACGTCTCCCCCCGACGAGATATCTCGATTTTGCCACTTCCATGAAATGGTCTTCCAGCCAATCAGATTTGAGAACATACTGTAGGTATTCTGCTCTTGGGATGTCGTAAATAAATGAACTGGTCTCCAGATTTCACCGCGAGTGCTGCATCATCATAAATTGATGTGACAGATAGTGGCTATTGGTATATTCCCACCCCCATTCTGTCCTTGAAGTACATCTGTAATGATCCATGGTTCAATGAATGGTTAATGAGTTGGAGTCCAGTACTGACCTGCACCATTCTGTTTGAAACTCTCGATGCACTTCAATTGCTGAGACTCACAACAACAGAGAGAGGAATAGAATGGAATGATTTTCATATAAAAAACGACCATGTAACTGCAGTTACCTTACCTTCAGTTACCTAGCTTCAACTACTTTTCAAGGTCATCTGAAATACATGCACATAGATCGTCGTAAATGGGGAACCTCATGGGATTTTTTTTTAGCTTAGCGAATAACCAAGCAAGTATTCTCAAAAAAAATTTATTACTTCCTACATATACGTTTGCACATACAAAACAACTGTTTCTTAAGTTTTGGTTGGTGAGGTTTTAATAACATCCACCTTAACCTACAATGGACTCTTCTAATCTTTCCCTGGCCAGTAATTTGACTAGCACAAACGAAGAATGTTCTAGAACTTCCAAACATATCTAAAGTTTTTCCTTGTAAATTATTTTACGGCATTAAAAGTTATCTCCGTTCCTTTTAGCACTTATTGTAGACGAGAACACTCGGTGATATTTATCTTATCACTTACTTTCTGCGTAATACTACTGTTGCAACACTGCACATCGTCATGGGCGTACGCTACCAGCTTATCTGACGCACGTTCTTGTGGAATTTCCGGACAGAATTGTGTGTTTCAAACTTTTGCAAACGAGTGGTTTTCATGTCTGTATGAAGCACTGCAAACCGTTGTGCTGCTGCTAAATGCGCAATATCTAGTCCAGCGCACTTGTAGACCATATAATCATCCTTTTTCAGTGGATGCAGGTGAGCTTTATAAATAGGTTTTTGGTCTGTGTTTTAATGTAGTTAACGTGCTCGAATCCATCTCTTCGCCCAGGTCCCCCATATATGACCACTCACAACTGTTATTAAATACAGATATTTTATATTCCCCTGTGGTAGTCAGATTTCGCCACACACTGCGTTTAAAAGAGTATGTAAGCCTTGCCTGCACATTTATAATAAGATCTTTTTTCCAAATGCGTTTTTGTATCCTTCCTTTATGGCAGTTGCCTTCGCTATATACTCCAATTTTCGGTTTCTGGCTTCAATCTCTTCTATTTTTAGTCTCCTTTTTCACACGCACCCCACTATATTAATAACTCTTAAAGGCGTAATTTCTTTAACGGGGATTGGCTTAAGACAGTATGAGACGTTTACCCTTTTTTCTTATGACTGGTAGAATAACGTTGTTTGTGGACGCCAGTCATAATTGGGCAAAATCTACATCTGACGGTGTTGTGGAGGAGAGTGTCCTCAATGGGAAGAAATATGTATCTCCTGTTTTAATATAGCACTTCTGTGTAATACTTCTATTGTTTTTGTTTGAGTCAGCGTTAAGAATCTCTCCATGTAGTTTACACGCAGTGAAAACTGTCTGCAGCCAATGTACAGCTAAGAATATTTCTTCTCTGACAATATATATACAGGGTGGTCCATTGATAGTGACCGGGCCAAATATCTCACGAAATAAGCATCAAACGAAAGAACTGCAAAGAACGAAATTCGTCTAGCTTGAAGGGGGAAACCAGATGGCGGCCCGCCAAATGGCGCTGCCATAAGACAAACGGATATCAACTGCGTTTTTTTAAATAGGAAATCCTATTTTTTATTACATATTAGTGTAGTACGTAAAGAAATGACTGTTTTAGTTGGACCACTTTTTTCGCTTTGTGATAGATGGCTCTGTAATAGTCACAAACGTATAAGTACGTGGTATCACGTAACATTCCGCCAGTGCGGACGGTATTTGCTTCGTGATACGTTACTCTTGTTAAAATGGACCGTTTACCAATTGCGGAAAAGGTCGATATCGTGTTGATCTATGGCTATTGTGATCAAAATGTCCAATGGGCGTATGCTATGTATGCTGCTCGGTATCCTGGACGACATCATCCAAGCGTCCGGACCGTTCGCCGGATAGTTACGTTATTTAAGGAAACAGGAAGGGTTCAGCCACATGTGAAACGTCAAACACGACCTTCAACAAATGAAGATCCCCAAGTAGGTGTTTTAGCTGCTGTCGCGGCAAATTTTTTTGAAAACCGAGTTTGAATTATCAAGTATGAATGTAAGAGTTTTAAATGAGAGAGCTGAGGCTGGCGCTTTTAACAGCAATTCTATCCTAGTTTATAAGTGCATCTGGAAACAAGAAAATAACACTGACGCACTTGAAGAGATCATAAACAAAACGCAACATAACATTTTTGCTAAAATGGGTAGTGACGTGGAAACAATAGAAGGTAAGATTGGTATCTAACCTATCAGTCAAAGGGATAGATCGAACAAACTGCCTTCTGCAACTAATAAAAACAGAAAAGCAGTACTAGGCAGTAGTCACGCGAAAATTGTTTCAGGAAGTCAGATTATGACAAAACGAAAGGAGGAAAATCTGTAAACAACCGCACCGAAGTGACAGTGTCATCATACGCAGCATTTCCGCCTCGAAAAGGGTGTAGAATGGCGTCGCAATATGAGACTTGGTCAACGTTACAGAAGTGCAACTCTTTCGCAAATTTCTGCAGATTTCAGTGCTGGGCCATCAACAAGTGTCAACGTGTCAACCATTCAACAAAATGTCTTTGATATGGGCTTTCGAAGCCGAAGGCCCACTTCTGTACTCTTGAAGACTGCACGACACCAAGCTTTGCTCCTCGCTTGGGCCCGTCAACACTGCCAGTGGATTGTTGATGGCTGGAAACACGTTGCTTGGTCCGAAGAGTCTCGTTTCAAATTGAACCGAGTGGATTGACGTGTACGGGTATGGAGACAACCTTATAAGTCCATGGGCGCTGCATGTCACCAGGGGACTGTTCAAGTTGGTGGAGACTCTATAACGGTGTATGAAGTGTGCAGTTGGAGTGATATGGGACCCCTGATACGTCTAGATACGACTCTGACACGTGACACGTACGTAAGCGTCTTGTCTGATCACCTGCATCCGTTCATGTCCATTGTGCATTCCGATGGACTTGTCAAATTCTAGCAGTACAAAGCGATAATGGCTACTGAGTGGCTCCAGGAGCATTTTTCTAAGTTTAAAACTTCCGCTGGCCATCAAACTCCCCAACAAAAACATTATAGGAGATATATGGGATGCCTTCTAACGTGCGTTTCAGGAGAGATCTCCACCCCCTCGTACTCTTACATGTTTATGGAGACCCCTGCAGGATTCTTGACGTCATTTGCCTCCAGTACTACTTCAGATATCAGTCGAATCGATGCCACGTCGAATTGCAGCAGTTCTGGGTGATCGCGGGGGCTCTACACAATATTAGGCTGGTGTTCCAGTTTCCTTGATTCTTCAGCGTACGCTTTTCGCTTAACTTGTCACAAAGTATCACATTACTTTTGAAACAAATTGGAGAATCTCATAATGATTGTTACACTAGGTATAATCCAAGGTAAGTATGAAGATTCTTTGAAAACTGCTTTGAAAATTTTGTTACTCTATTTAGAGGGAAATGACTGTACCTTTCATACGTTTTTGGTGACACTGAATATGAATGTCAACAGTAAAGTCTGGCAGCCTGCACTTGGCGCAGCGTGAGGGTAGGTGTTAGCCGAGTTGTGGGTGGTAAACATTTCCCCCCTTTCGTCTTCCTACTTTCACGTTGTCTCCAATGGCCATATTCGCGCAAGTGCCCTCCACCCAACGTGTTAGTGCACCGCTTAACAAGCAATGATTGAATATGAGAGACACAGCACGTCGTTCAAATATTAACTAGTGAAAATGACGAAATAAGACTTACTACTATGCATAAACTACATTAAGTGAAGACATGTAAGACCATATTACAAGAAATATGAAGATGTCAGGTAGTGGTTCTTCTGTGTTGTGTATACAACTAGTTATAGGGGAAAAGAGTACATGCGATAACCCGTATCGCCAACTCATATATTAGCCATAGGAATAAACATGTGTAATGAGAATTATTACTTCGAATTTCTTACACAAATTTTGCTAGTATGAAATTTTTATCTGATTTTATGTGACAAACTTCAAAACCAACTTCACACATATGAACATATGTAGAAGTAGGACTACATCATGAACAAAGATGTATCAGACTAATAATCTATACACAAAACAAATTATTTACACGGAAAGAGCTATGGTCAACCACAAGGAAAGAACTATTTCGGGAAAGGTTACGATTATACTACATAATAAATAAAACAAATGTTAACGAGTAAGCTACAAAGAGAAACAGCTAATGAATACAATGATGGGACTAAAATTGAGTGCGATATATATTACACTATCTACACCTACGTACTTACAATACGAAATAACAGCGCTAATTATATAAAACTACAAACGAATAAGCTATGACTATTATACTTTACACTTTTCTGTTTAAAACTATCTCTGCATTAACGTGAATGCGAAAATATAATGCAGTGTATTGGAAGGACTACAAAAATGAATAAATGAAATAAAATTAAGAAGAGAATGAAACTAAGCACAGATGATTAAAACTGCAAAAACTTTGCATAGCTAACAACTACAAGCTTCGAGGTAAGTTAAGGTTCATTATTGAAAATAAGTGTTATTCACACAAACACAGTGCAGAAGGAAAATCAATGTCAATAAACGCATTAAGGAAGTGCAAAATATGGAAAAACATGTACTACGAGGGGCATGAAGACGGAATGTTATTAGCAAAATCATTCAATGTACCGAGGTGTACTTTACGTGTGGGTGTGTGTGAATGAACTAGATGGCGCTGCCATAGGTCAAAGGGATATCAACTGCGTTTTTTTTAAAAAAGTAACCCTCATTTTTATTACATATGAGTGTAGTACGTAAAGAAATATGAATGTTTCAGTTGGACCACTTTTTTCGCTTTGTGATAGATGGCGCTGTAGTAGTCACAAACGTATAAGTACGTGGTATCATGTAATATTCCGCCAGTGCGGACGGTATCTGCTTCGTAATACATTACCAGTGTTAAAATGGACAGTTTACCAATTGCGGAAAATGTCGATATCGTGTTGATGTATGCCTATTGTGATCAAAATGCCCAAAGCGCGTGTGATATGTATGATGCTCGGTATCCTGGACGACATCATCCAAGTGTCTGGACCGTTCGCCAGATAATTATGTTATTTAAGGAAGCAGGAAGTGTTCAGCCACATGTGAATCGTCAGCCACGACCTGCAACAAATGATGATGCCAAAGTAGGTGTCTTAGCTGCTGTCGCGGCTAATCCGCACATTAGTAGCAGACAAACTGCGCGAGAATCAGGAATCTCAAAAACGCCGGTGTTGAGAATGCTACATCAACATCGATTGCACCCGTACCAGATTTCTATGCACCAGGAATTGCATGGCGACGACTTTCAACGTCGTGTACAGTTCTGCCACTGGGCACAATTACCGGACGATGACAGATTTTTTGCACGCGTGCTATTTAGCGACGAAATGTCTTTCACCAACAGCCGTAACGTAAACCGGTATAATACGCACTATTGGGCAACGGAAAATCCACGATGGCGTTGACAAGTGGAACATTAGCGATCTTGCCGGGTTAATGTACGGTGGGGCATTGTGGGAAGAAGGATAATTGGCCCCCATTTTATCGATGACAATCTAAATGGTGCAATGTACGCTGATTCCACACTTAATGTTCTACCGATGTTACTACAAGATGTTTCACTGCATGACAGAATGGCTATGTACTTTCAACATGATGGATGTCCGGCACATAGCTCGCGTGCGGTTGAAGCGGTATCGAATAGCATATTTCATGACAGGTGGATTGGTCGTCGAAGCACCATACCATGGCCCGCACGTTCACCGGATCTGACGTCCCCGGATTTCTTTCTGTTGGGAAAGTTGAAGGATATTCGCTATCGTGATCCACCGACATTGCCTGAAAATATGCGTTAGCGCATTGTCAATGCAAGTGCGAACATTACGAAAGGCGAACTACTTGCTGCTGAGAGGAATGTCGTTACACGTCTTGACAAATGCACTGAGGTTGACGGACATCATTTTCAGCATTTATTGTATTAATGTGGTATTTACAAGTAATCACGCTATAGCAGAATGCGTTCTGAGAAACGATAAGTTCACAATGGTACATGTATCACACTGGAACAACTGAAATAAAATGTTCAAACGTACCTGCGTTCTGTGTTTTAATTTAAAAAACCTACCTGTTCGTCTAAAATTGTGAGCCATATGTTTGTGACTATTACAGCGCCAGCTATCACAAAGTGAAAAAAGTGATCCAACTAAAAGATTCATATTTCTTTACGTACTACACGAATATTTAATAAAGAAGGGGGGTTCCTATTTTTAAAAAAACGCAGTTGATATCCGTTTGACCTATGGCAGCGCCATCCAGCGGGCCAACCATTGCGCCATCTGGTTTCCCCCTTCAAGCTAGACGAGTTTCGTTCTTTGTAGTTTTTTTGTTTGACGCTTATTTCGTGAGATATTTGGCCCGGTCACGATCAGTGGACCACCCTGTATATGTAAAATAATTGATTTGTTTGTAGTTAGCGTAAGGAAATGTTTGGTAAAATATATGATATACAGGGTATAACGTAAAAAAGGTCGCAAATATTTTTTAAAAGCCATATATTTCAAATTGGGTACAACCTTATCCCCTTCAAAGTATTCTCGATCATATCTAATACATTTGTCCCACCGGTGCTTCCGCTGTTCGAAACTTTTTTTTTAGTCAAGTTTAGAAATGGCTAAGAGGTCCTCCCTCGTTTCCTTCTTGACTTCCTAAATGTTGTCAAATCGGTGTTTCTTTCATGCCCCTTTTCGTATTTGTAAATACGAAAAAGCTACACGGAGCTAGGTCTGACGATTAAGGTGCATGGGGCACCGAAACAGTGTCAGTTTTAGCCAAAAACTGTCTGACATAGGTGACTGTGTGTGGAGATCCGTTGTCGTGGTGGAAGAAAGCAGTCTCCTGCCTGCGAGAAATCGTCTCTTTTTTGCGAAACACTGTTGCACAATCATCTTCAAACTACTTAAAGATGTCTCGAATTTTTTCAATATTTCGTCGATTTAGGCAGTAGATATACGTCCAGAACCACGTCTGGCGTCAGTCGACTTGTCGCCATTTTTTAAATCGAGCCAACCACTCACCCACTTGAGTTTTTCCCAAAGCATCATCTTGGTAATCGGTTTTCAACATTAAAACAGTTTCGGCAGCATTTTTTACGAACAGGAAACAGAATCTTACGGCTGCACGTTGTTCATTTAAACTTGCCATCATGAAAAAAGAAACAGGAATAAAACAGCAGCAAAAACAATCACTGCAAATAAACAGAGCAAGCCAGGACGATAACACAGGCGGCACTGCACTGACAGTGAGTTGCGTTATACACGCCAAGGCCTAGGAATGCCTACCACACAATCTCCGCTCACTGTTTTTTTTTTTTTTTTGTACCCCCTCGTATAAGAAATGTCATGACAACGTTGCTCGCACACAGCTGACCTACAATAGTCATGTAGTATATTAAAGAATAACAGACAAATATGCCAGTAGCTGAACGGCAAAAATAAAGGTTTCTGACCTTTCGGGCGCGAGCGCAGACGATTGTATCTTGCCCCTCTGGGTAAAAAACGAATAATGTGTGAATTTGCATAAATGAATAAGAAAAGAAAATTTTGTACTGTGTACTATATGTATGAATCCACAGCCCACAATAGGGGGTAGGTGTAATGGAAGTTGCTGGACGTTTCTTGAAAGGTATCTCTAAGATCAAAAAGGAAGTGATGCGTTGGAGTAGAGATGCTGTTAGATGAGAGAGATGTAACTGTCACCTTTTTTTAAGTATACAGCAACAGTGGATTCCCTGGCGTGTCTTGATGAAAAACAATTTGGTAAAAATTATTGGATTTTGGGTTAATACAAATCACAAGTAAAATACAGTGCCTGACTGTTTATCTGACAAACATTTCGTCTCACCGAATCGAAATACGAATTTATTTCATTAGGGGACACCGTCAACAATTAGCATCATCTGCGGAATATCCTAGAATATTTAAATCAGATATTGATGGTGTCTGTTTGGCAGCCAGCTGGAAAAGCTTTTCATTAAATTCCATTTGTGACTTCACAGTTAAAAGTCACAAAATGTTTCGGATTCAAAGACTTAAACAAGTTTGTTAGCGTGGTCATCCTCTACAGCAAGAATAGAACCCTTGTTTTGTAAATAAAACTTACTTTTCTTGCTGTCAATATATTTATCCCAGACGCGTTTCACCTTCTTCCTGTTCTAAGCCATCATCAGTGGGATCTATAACGATACAGTTTTGTTATTTTTAGATTATTAAACAGTTCACGTCGCGATTTTTTACGTAAAGAAGTAATTACTTACGTTTTGCTGATCTCCGTTTCCTCTCATCTGGTCTGGAGGTCGCTCTACCACTTTATTAGTGACATGTAAGCAAACCTTTGCGTTCTGACCTTCTACACCTTCTGTACAGTGTTCACCATGTTCCTCTTTCTTTTTTGCGGTCTACTATTGTTCTTTTGTCACTCGATATAATTATTTCTTCGGACACTGCTCTTAACAACGTAACTTTTGGAACTCCTTTACGTGTTTCCTCCTCTTTGGTGTGTTTACCTACTTGTTGCCAAGCTAGCGAAGTATATCTTCAAAACTAACTTCTATTCATGATGTTTATACCGTGTGTATGTATGAGAGATAGATAGATAGATAGAGAGAGAGAGAGAGAGAGAGAGAGAGAGCTAAAGAATGTTTTTTTGTTTTGTTTTTTATTAGGGGAGGTTGGTGTTTTGAATTGTATGGTGTTGAATATGAATGTACTAGCTGTTAGCGTTTGAAAGCTTTGGTGATAACTGATTTGACTTTTCGTTTCAAAATTCTATGGAGGGGTTCATGCATAAGTGAGTGTAAAGGTGTTGGGTGGTATTATTACTATATTGGATGGTATTCTTATATTAACCCTCTTTGGTAGCGTTATTCGGTTATTTTATCTATTAGTGTAAATAATGAATTTCTTGGTATGTGTACTTGATCATTCAAAAGGGTATTCCTTTCTGCTTTGGTTTTCTGTATGTGGTAATTTTCTTGCAAGGTTTGGTGTTTTTTATTGTTGATTCAAATTATTTTCATGTCACCTTCTCTAGTGATTGGTTTGTGGTCATGTTCTCTTAGGTGTTGTGGAGTACTGTGTTCCAAATTTCCACCCTCTCATGTGTTCTTTGTATCTGACATCAAATGTTCTACCTGTTTTTCCTATGACTCTGCCTTCACAAGTGTTACACTGAAGTTGATATATGCCTACTTTCTAGTACATGTCTCTGATTTTTGTCAGTTTTGGAGTGTATTTTTATACTGAATTGTCTGTTATGTATGCTATGTTTATTCCCTGTCTTTTGAAAATGTTGGTGATTCAATGGGTGAGTTTGTGTTTTTATGTCATTTTGTACCATCTTGTGTTTTCTTTCATCTTCTTCTGATTATCCTGTGTCGTTGTTATGGGAGTCCGTGTTTGCGTTTGGCTTTGAAGTGTTGTTATCTGTGGTTTGATGATTTCTGCTTTTATTTTACTTTTAATTTTGTTGTTTAGCTTTGTGACTATGTTATTGTTGTAACTATTATTTTGTGCTATCTGCATTATTATCCCAATTCTTTTTGGTAGCTTTCTTTGGTGAGTGGCTCTGTGTTGAGTCTATGGAGCGTCTGTCGATGCACTGCTTGCTTTAGTGACTATGGATGGTTCGAGGATTGGGGAATGATAATGTCCACTGCTGTTTGCTGACGGCAAATTTCAAACATAAACGATTTCTAGACGTCAGTAGCTGAAACACAGTTTTGGGTCTATCTAAGGTGGGTGCCGATACATATGTGGGTACTCAGACAGAAAGTAGGAATTACTTAAAGCATACTTTAACTTGAACTTTTACAGGAAGCACAACAGTATACCAGATATCAGTAATTCAGAGCCTAGTTGTCATAAACAACAACGTTTCAGGGAAAGCACGAGTGAGGCACTCGATGAATCCGACTAGCAAACTGCGTGAGATGCGTGCTACATCCTCCTTCATTCAACTCAGCTGTGGCACTGCTCATACGTACAACAAGATGTGTGGCTTTAAGATGGCTGCGGATTTTGCTAGGCTATCACATGGTTTACTGCGAACCTCAGGAAGCATTCTGTTTGGCGTGGTATCGATAATGTATGATACCAAACATAGTTTGTGAATTTTGTAAGTAGTTCAGATATGATTTTATTGAAGGAGAGGAGACAGATGTGCGAAGTCCAAAAAAATTTTTCAAATGGCTCTGAGCACTATGTGACTTAACATCTGAGGTCATCAGTCCTCTAGAACGTAGAACTACATAAACCTAATTAACCTAAGGACATCACACACATTCATGCCCGAGGCAGGATTCGAACCTGCGACCGTAGCGGTAGCGCGGTTCCAGAATGAAGCGCCTAGAACCACTCGGCCACCCAGGCCGTCTGTGTGAACTCCCTTTGTAATAAATATTTCAGGTGGTTTAGATACTTTAGAGCACAGTGTAGACAGAGCTACATTGTAATTAGCTCATTCATTTTAATACTAGAATCTTGGAAACAATGAATAACACAGTGGAATTATAAATGAATAATAAATGTAATAATACTAAAAATACTAATAGATGTACACCTACTTAGTTTCAGGTGTGAGAGTGTTCTTCTTCACAATGTGTGGACGGCCCTGGCTGGTCCCTGCTATTGGTGCTTCAGCCTTGTACTGTGGCACACAGATCTTGAATAATTTATAGGCTTTACAAACTGTTACAACGTAAGGTTTTTCCCTTTGCATAGACACATGGGACAAAGAACTCATAAAAAATCTTATCCATTCATATCCTTGCTGAGTTCCTTTCTCCCTTTCTTTGTATGTAATCACGTCTGCTAATGTTAATTTTACATCTTCATTTTCAAAGGGCTTCCATTTCCTCATCAATCCTTTTCACTAATGTGTTCTTGGTAGACTCCTGAATCTTCCGTCCTCCAGCTTCACTGACCTACGTTGGATTAATTTCGACAAATCAAACAAAACTAAACATATTTATTTTCAGGTGACCTTCCAGCTGAGTTAATGTTTTATGATTGTTAATAAGGTTCATTCATTCGTTGGTATTCGTATTCATTCCAGTCACGGATGTGTCCTGATTTCAATTCCCATTTCTGCTTTCTGAACCGTATAATACTAGACACTTTTCTACAAAACCAATTATATCCACTCCTTTCACGTTTATAAACAAATATGTGACAGCAAATGTCCCAGATGTCTCATAACAGGAGCGCACACGTTCATCTGACGATGCACTAATACTCTAAATATTTTTGCTCTTTCTACGTAACTCAGTTCAAAAGCTGCTTTGACGTGGAAATTAATCACACAACTCTATATTCACCACATGGTTATGACACTACTCGGGTAAAGACATAACTAAAGACATAAATACACCTTACTTCACTATAAACCCTTCCGCAGCTGAGGACAACTAAACATGCAAGAAAAATTGAGATACACGGCACTGGCGTGATCTCAGAAAAAAAAACTTTTCCAGGTTTCAAATAAAGGGATTATGAGGAGTGGATCTTTCTATGTCCTTTCCATCAGCACAATTACACTGGTCCACAGTCGATTTTTTGCAGAAATTAAAGATGACGGTTTTTATAGATTTTATGTGCTAAACACGATTATCACAATTAAAATTGTCTCTTAGCTCATGGTTGCAAGTAAGTTGGGGCTTTACATTTAACGCATATTGCTACCGCAATTAATTGGATAGATACGTTAATTAGACTTACCTAGGTTATTCGCGCCGTTCCTTTGTTTCCTCTTGTGGGTGGAGCATCTCTCTGTAGCATCGAGCATAAATCAGCAATAGTCCACCGCCATGGGTACCGCTGTTCCATGAGAGAAATGTCCTGGTGGAACTGCTTGCTGTGGTCACCACTGAACTGCACTGCAGTTGTTTGGAAACACATCGAGGCAGGAATAAAGGAAGTGCATCTTCATAGTCGTATTGCAGCATATGATGTTATAAGCATGGATGAATGCGTCCACAATGTTCCTGTAAATTTCGGCTTTCCGTTTCCCAAGAGAAATGTTGTCACCACTCAGACGAGTCACGCGAAATTCACAGTGCAAAAACTACAGATTCATGATGTGTCCACGGACACTAACCACTAACAGCGTTATCCTAGAGCCGCCAAACGCTACTCCCTCGACAGACAGGGAGGTCCCACTCACACCAGGTCACAGGACGGTCAGACAGCTCTGCTACACCACGTGCGCGTCATCCGCCACAGAAAAAAGCTGCTGTAGTTGCCGATCAGCTGCCCCAAAGTGCGCCGCCCGCTAAGCTGACGCTCGAGTTCAGATCGCCGGAAGGACAAACAGCCGCCACAGTTGTGCTTATCACGCACATGCAAAACTTCCTGATAGTTAATTCTACATGAGAAATGCATCATCATGCTGCTTGTTCTGTTATGTCAATGGCAGCAGATACACATCTCAGCAAAAGTTTGGAATATCTTAGAGTTTACCACAATGACTTTTAATAGTACATAAATTGAGGTCTGTAAAATATCATATTAACAAAACAAACTTAGTTACAGAAAATCACTACAAGACAAAGCAGGAACAAAGCCGGCTCTCTCCTAAGTGAACATCTTGAAAACAAAAACAATGAAAATCTTTATCTCATGATGATGATTATCAATCTTTAGTAGTGTGTATGTCCTCCCAGCACACGGAAGAGTTTTCCACTCTGTGAGGCATGCTCTGGATGAGGCTATCAAGTTTGCCTTTGGGTATGATGTCCCACTACTCAACAGCAGCTTCAGTGACGTCCTGAAGAATGTCAGGTGGATTCGGGCGCTGTGTAATGGCCACCTTCAACAGGTCCCACGCAAGCTCAATTGCATTCATGTCTGGCACTGTGCCGGCCAATGGATTCGGTTGATGGCACATCTTTGAAGATAGTGGGACGCTGCTAGAGTACAGCGCGGTCTTGCGTTGTCATCGACTACGATGAAGATGTCACCGACTTCACCTCTGTAGAGCCTTACAGTCGTTTGTAGGACCTGTTGAGGGCATCGGAGATCAGTAAGACTGCCATAGATGGCATTTAGAGGGTTCCGCCGTTCCATCGTTATTGCCGCCCAGAAAATTACACTTCCTAAATGGTTGGGCTTCCTGATGGTATCGGCCTTCCTGGTGACGTGTAGAGCTTGTCTAAACCCTAAAAAGTCTAGTACACGGCCGCAAACAAATACTGATCTCGTCAGCAAACATGGAATTAGTCCATTTTGCAACAGTTCAATGCTGTTGTCCAAGAGCCTAGGTCCTCCGATCGCGTCGATTCCGTTGGTTCAGTGCAAAACTTCTCTTTGGTCTTCTGGAATAAAGACCACTCTGGTGCAGTTTTCTACGCACTGTTTGGTCTGAGATACGAGTCCCTCTTGCCTGGTAGAAGTCATTTCCAACATTTCTGGCAACTGATGTTGGGCGCCTGCCAACCGACAGTTAGAGGAAACGATGATGCATTGGTATTACTACAGGAGAGCGACCACTGCGAGGTCTGCCGCTCATATTTCCCACCCCTCTGTGCTGTGTCCACACCTTAGACACACCACTTTGTGTGACAGGTAACCGATCGTCAATATCTTGTTGTGTATGACATGCCGAAAATAAGGCCACTGCCCTGATTCTATGAAAGTGTTCTATGACTCTACGTGGCATATTATTGCAGTGGTGACCACAAACGGAAAGAAGTTTTTGTTGGTACTGGACTGCTTGCGGTGTGCCGCTACAGCATCGGTATATTTACATGACTGGAAAACGACATAAAGCATGCCAGTAACAAACACCATTCATTATATGGGCTTTAACTGAATAATACATAAAGCGCCTACGTCAATGAGACCTCTAGTATCGTAGACTATATTTTACGATAGTAATGCAACCTTTTGTTGAGCAGTGTAATTTATTCATCCTTAATCACCGATCGTTTAACACCATGTTGCTCAGTTCCTGAATATTTGCACTTGTGGAAGCAGTTGCCGAAAGGATCTTCATGTGAGTCTCCTCTAAGGGAAGAAGCGTCACGATTCATTAGCTTCCTTAAGTGAGTGGTATAGCGAACTCAGTACAGAAGTTCCAATAAATTCGCAAGACTTATTCTTAGCGACAAACAGCCAAAATATACAAAAATAGAAAAATTCTCCACAATATGCAGCTGACCCTTCTCAACGAAACAAGTGCCGCACGACGGCAGTAAAAGAATATAAACGAAACTAATTTGTTCTACAAATAAAGTTAACGCTCGTCGCGTGTTGTTGCGCAACGTTAGTACTTCTTCTAAAAGTCGGGTGCGTGGCAACAGCAGGCTTGTTCGTCGTGCAACAGTGTCCTGACGCTGTAGACGTGTGACAACGACAAAAAGGGAGCGTGGAAAAAACCACTCCCACCAAAGTGACAATCACGACTAAGAACTACTTCATCTCTTTAAGGTCACATTATCAATAGTCACGCCACGCTAATCAAGACTTGTGTCTTCCTGTTAATACACTATCTAATTACGCACGAAATCTCACTTTAAATATACCGATAACATCTGCTGATATGTGTGTTCTGATTAGATTTGATTTTAAAATGAGATGACTTTTGACAATCGCTGCCAACACCTTAAATCTCTGAGAGTGAGATGCAATTACCTGATTTCAGGAACAGAGATCTCTTAGCGTCTGATATATGAGTTCAAATGGTTCAAATGGCTCTGAGCACTATGGGTTTCAGTCTGGACCCGCGTGACCGCTACGGTCGCAGGTTCGAATCCTGCCTCGGGCATGGATGTGTGTGATGTCCTTAGGTTAATTAGGTTTAAGTAGTTCTAAGTTCTAGGGGACTGATGACTTCAGATGTTAAGTCCCATAGTGCTCAGAGCCATTTGAACCATCATGTCTGTCAGATTTGAATGTCAACCACTTAATATCACAGTCACTCAAGTTTGCGCGCCAACCACCAATGATGAACCAGTTCTGTGGAGATCAGCAAGAACTACTGCTTTGGCCACCAAACGAACATGTGTTCACAACTGGAGACTGGGGCTCGGAGGTGGGCAGACAAATTGTAGGTTCTGTGATAGGAAAATCTGCTGTCGGTACAAGAAATGAATCTCGGCAGAGACCCTCAGAATTCTGTCAAGACCATTCACTGGTTATTACCAACACACTGTTTCAGCTAACCGAACAACAACCTGGAATTCTCGAGACGGCTGAAACAGAGGAATGTACCTGAAGCTGTTCCGTCTTACAGATACCACCTTTAGTACATACCTTCTGATTACAAAGTAGACCCCAGGAGCAGGTTTAAAGCATTAGAGTTGGAAGGCCCAATCCCGAAGAGCGATGGAGAGAGGTACGCTGGAAAGTACGTGCTACGCCGTCAAGGTGTTAGCAGGAAAATGCTATTTTAAACGGTCAGAATACGGGGTTGCCATCGACAATGACTATATAAGACAGCAAGCGTCTGGCGTAGTTTTGTTAGATCGGTCACGGCAGCTACAATTGCAGATTATGAAGATTTAAGTGAGTTTGAGCGTGGTGTTGTAGTCGCCGCAAGAGCGATGGAACACAGCAGCACCGAGGTAGCGATGAAGGGGGATTTTCCCGTACGACCATTTCACTAATGGACCATGAATATCAGGATTCCGGTAAAACATCAGTCTCCAACAACGCTGCAGCTGGAAAAATGTCCTGCAAGAACGGAACCAACGACGACTGAATGGAATCGTTCAACGTGACAGAAGTTCGACCCTTCCGCAAATTGTTGCAGATTTCAATGCTGAGCCATCAACAAGTATCAGCGTGCGAACCATTAACGAAACATCATCGATATGACCTCTTGGAGCCGAAGGCCCACTCGTATACCCTTGATGACCATACGACACAAAGGTTTGCACCTCGGCTGGGCCCGTCAACACCGACATTGGACTGATGATAATTGGAAACATGTTGCCTCGTTGGGCGAGTCAAATTGTATCGAGCGGTTGGACATGTGCGGATATGGAGTCAACCTCATAAATCCATGGATCCTGCATGTCATCACGGAACTGTTGAAGCTTTGGGGGCTCTGTAATGGTGTGTGGCGTGTGCTGTTGGAGTGATATGGCACCCCTATTACGTCTACATACCATTCTGACAGGTGACACATAAGCACCCTTTGTGATCACCTGCATCCATTCATAACCATTGTTCATTCCGATAGACTTGGGAAATTCCAGCAGGGCAATGCGACACCCCACACGTCCAGAATTGCTGCAGAGTGACTGCAGGAATACTGAGTTTAAACACTTCCGCTGGCCACCAAACTCCCCAGACATGATCATTATTGAGCATATCTGGAATGCCTTGCAACGTGCTGTTCAGAAGAGATCTCCAGCCCTTCCTACTTTTACGGATTTATGGACAGCCATGCACGGTTCATGGAGTCAATTCCCTCAAGCACTGCTTCAGACATTAGTTGAATCCATGCCACGTTGTGGTGCGGCACTTCTGCGTGCTCGCTGGGGGCCCTACACATATTAAGCAGTTGTACAACTTTCTGGGGCACTTCAGTGTGTAAATTTAGACTTCCTGTGGGTTCTTACACAAGAAGGAAGGAAATGAAAACTCAAAGGGAATGATGGATTAGCAGTGCTTCAATTAAATAAAGAGATTCGTAAATTAACTAGGAGAAACAAGAATACTTTCTAACGAATTAATAAACTGTGTAAGGAATATATTCTTACGAGTAAAGGAACAGTGTAAAGAAGCTGAAGGGCATTACAAGGATTTTTCTTGTGAGTGTTAGTTTTACCAGCGGAAAAATTCAGGTGAAAATTGGAAAGATAAAAATAAGAAGGGTTAAGATCTAACGAAAGCAGAGGAGATTAGGGAAATATGGGTAGAACGTGTTGGACACTTATATAATAGAGAACTGTATATTGTAGTAATGAAAATGTTGTGTTCTTAGCAGCAGAAAAAGTTGTTTCAGAAAGTGAAGTGAACAAATATTGCTATATGCGAGACTATTGAACACTATGGAATTACACCAGAATAGTTCAGAGACGTTGAAGAGAAAGTGTTGAAAGTGTTGCATTCAATAACGTGAGCAAATATGGAGAACCCATCAGTGGCCAAAAGACTGGAAAAGTTTAGTATTCATCCTGATTCCAAACAACGAAAATTCTAGAGAGTGTGCAAATCATCGAACAATCACACTTATCTGACATTTTAGCAAAGTCATGCTTAAAATCTCACAAACATGCTTCATCAGACAGAGACACACGTGAAGCACAAACAGAATTTCGTAAAGTAAGAGGAATCAGACTTCAAGGTGCCAAAATTCGATCGACATGGAGAAGGCAAGAGAATTCCAGAAAGATGTACAGGGTGGTCCAAATGGAGTAGCAAACAAGGAAACAGAGTCCCTACACACGAGGAACAGGAAGGGGGAAACTTTATAGGCTAATCCACCAACATGGCGGCCATCTTGAAAGCTGCCATCTTGGATTCAACTCCAAAATTTCAAATGGGAATGTGGTCATGTGACATTTCAAACAGATAGAGAATTTCACCAGAAAAACAATGCCGTTGTTATTTTAAACATAGCTTTATTCATTCTCGGGTTATAGCCAGTTACGTGTGGCAGCGGTGGGGTGCTCGGCAGCATGTGTGTTATGTGCCGAAGAGACATTACGCTGATGTTACACAGTCCCGAGAGAGCACCAACGTGGTGCCCACTCCACAGCACCCTTACGACCAATCCACTTTTGAGGGAACTGCAAGCCGGCCGAAGTGGCCGTGCGGTTAAAGGCGCTGCAGTCTGGAACCGCAAGACCGCAACGGTCGCAGGTTCGAATCCTGCCTCGGGCATGGATGTTTGTGATGTCCTTAGGTTAGTTAGGTTTAACTAGTTCTAAGTTCTAGGGGACTAATGACCTCAGCAGTTGAGTCCCATAGTGCTCAGAGCCATTTGAACCATTTGAAGGGAACTGCACATCCAGGTATGCTCGCAAATTGTGCCCATAATGTGGTGGGGCTCCTTCATGGTGGAAGCATCCCGAAAAGTCCCGTCCTCCGTTAACAATGAGGGAAACACTTCTTCATACAATAACCTCAGAAAACCGTTGTCTGTTAACGTACCATCAATAAAAAATGGTCCAACGACTCTGGTACCCCACACACCACAACAGACCATCACTTTTTGTGAGTCGACCGTTTTGGAAGAATCAATCCAGTGCCAATTTGTATCGGACCAGTATCTGTGATTCTGATTGTTCACTTCACCACTGATAAACCAAATGGCTTCATCACTGATCAGCACCTAATAGGGGAAACGTGGGTGTATCTGCAGCTGCTGTGTCACCCATTCTGCGAACTGTAGCCGACGGTCTGGTTCATCCTCGTTCAGGTGCTGGAGCAGCTGAATTTTGTACGGGTGCCATTTGTACTGCGATAAAATTCGCAGTATGGAGGTACGGCTAACCCCACATTCTTGTGACAGGCGACGAGTGCTCCGTTGCGGACTCCTGCTAAATGATGCCAACACGCTCACTGTTGTTGCTTCATTGGTGGCGGATTTTGGTCTTCCAGCCTTATGTTTATCTTCAACAGAACCTGTTGCTCGGAATTTGGCCAAAAGCTTGGCAACTGCGCTGTGAATGATGCGCTATCTGGTTGGGTGACGACTGTTGAAATCCTCAGCAATGACCCGTGTGCATCTTTCTCCTGATATCAAGATGATTTCAATGCATTCTTCGTAAGTTAAGGACATTTTGTAACCTAAAAATAAGGAAACAATGACTAAAACTTTAGCATGAGTAAAAGATACCTAACAGTTAAACACATGTAACACATCAGGCATGGGATAGTCACTTTTCACCGTTTCAGACTCCATTTTATGACTTCTCAGTGCGTAATACTCACGCTGCCGAGGGTCCCACTGCTGCCGCAAGTAATTGGCTATAACCTAAGAATGAATAAAGCTATGTTTAAAATAACAACGGAATTGTTTTTCTGGTGAAATTCTCTATCTGTTTGATATGTCACATGACCACATTCCCATTTGAATCCAAGATGTCGGCTTTCAAGATGGCCGCCATGTTGGTGGCATAGCCTATAAAGTTTCCCCCATCCCGTTCCTCGTGTGTAGGGACTATGTTTCCTTGTTTGCTACTCCATTTGGATTTTATCAGGGTGTTTCCGGACTTTTGGACCACCCTGTATATCTATGCATTATTAATTACGCTAAAAGTTTCGACTGTGGCGATCACAACAGTGGGAAGTACTCAAAAACATGGGAGTACCGGAACAATTCATTTACCTCTGACCAATCTGCTTTGTTAATTACGCTAAAATTTTCGACTGTGGCGATCACAACAGTGGGAAGTACTCAAAATCATGGGAGTACCGGAACAACTCATTTACCTCATACGGAATTTATATTCTGACCAATATGACATGGTGGGAACCTTATCTGGAGCGACTAAATAGGTCAAGACTCAGAAAGTACGGACAGGCTACATATTAACGTCTAATTAACTCCATATGTGTACAGAATTTGTCACGTGAAATGCGGGGTTACATGAGAAAGGAACTGAAGGAAAAAGTAGATGGCATAAATATGTATTAAAAAATTGACTTATGGGTGATACGAGCATGATGGCTTCAACTGAAGACGGATTAAAGATCATATTAGAGAAGGTAAAAGAAGAAAGCGCAGAGGCTCATCTGATGCGGAATGAAGCTCAAACGAAAATTATAATAACTGCACCTATCATGAAACGTAGGAGGAGAAACAATAGCGTTAGTTTATATTTTAACCTACAGAGGCGCGCAGATGTCTGCTGATGGTGACTGCAGCCGTGAAATTAAGATGGGAGGAAGACTAGGGTTTAACGTCCATTCGACATCGACTCTATTAGAGACAGAGCATATGCAAGGATATGGAACGAAATCGGGTGTGTCTTTTCAAAGCAACCATCCCGGTATTTGCTTGGAGCGATGTAGCGAAAGTGTGGAGAAACTTAATCTGCATGACCGGACGCAGGTTTGGCACGACGAAATTAAGAGACAGTTGCTGCTAGGCAATATCCGAGTTGATAATGTTTAAAGAAGTAAAGACATAAGTTTAAAGACAAATATCCGTATAGTAAGGTCTATGGTCGTTGTGGCAGCCTTTAAATCGGCTGCAGTCCGTTAGTATACGTCGGACCCGCGTGTTGCCACTATCAGTGATTGCAGACCGAGCGCCGCCACACGGCAGGTCTAGAGACTTCCTAGCACTCGCCCCAGTTGTACAGCCGACTTTGCTAGCGATGGTTCACTCACAAATTACGCTCTCATTTGCCGAGACGATAGTTAGCCTTCAGCTACGTCATTTGCTACGACCTAGCAAGGCGCCATTACAAGTTACTATTGATGTTGTAAAACATGTACCGTCAAGAGCAATGTTCACCAATTATGGATTAAAGTATTCCAGCAGCTACGTACGTTTTTTGTTAGTCTCATTTCCTTGACCTGTTCCAGACCTCACGCCAGCCTGCGTGAGCTAAAACGCGTGCCTTTCGGCTTCCTCTCATAGTGGGTTGGCTGTCTTGCCAATCCACAACATTTGGCGACGAGGCCAATTCGCGTTCGTAACTATACTGCCCTGATTTACTTGTGTAATGGCTTCGCCACAATCTCCAGATGTACTGTCCGAATTTTATCGCTTGCAGAATCATTAGACGCAGGCCTCACTGGATGCCCTTGGACAGCCTGTCCAGGGTCAACGTGCAATGCAAAACGATGCGGCGGCCGCCGCTCCACCGCTCACGCAGCCACAACGCGCTGTTGCACCAACTTTTCGTCCTTTTGATGCGGCACTGGCAAGCTGGACGGAGTGGTCACGCCAATTTGGATTCCATCTCGCCGCCTACAGAATTCAAGGTAACAAGCGGCAGCCTTTTTTGTTAGCATCCGTCGGGGTGCAAACGTACCGTGTGATAGTCAAATTATTTCCCCGATGCGAAACTCTGTCCTACGACGAAATTTTGTGTGCATTAGATGCATATTTCAAAGAATCAGTCAATGTAGTTGCCAAACGGTGTATCTTCTTTCGTACAAAACGTACGGCAAGTCAGACTAATAGGGAGTGGGTTGCAGCTTTGCAAGGCCTTTCTAGGGATTGTGCTTTTGAGTGTCAATGTGGACTCCCTTATTCAGATACTATGGTATGTGATGCAATTGCACAGAACGTTTCTGAAGTTAGTATAAAGGAACAGATTTTGAAACTAGTCAATCCCTCCCTTCAACAAGTGATGGAGATATTGGATCGGCAGGACACACTTGACTTTGCTCAGGAATCATTTGAAACTTCGCCACCTGTGTGTCAGGTTAACCAGCCCGCCAGGCGCGCTGCACAGAACAGTAAACAGTCCTCGTGCCCGGCCGCGCAACGGCCGCCAGGCTATCAGCCACGTGTGCCGCACAAGCAGGCAAATGCAGTGCTAAATTCATGCCCGCGGTGTGCTACTAGACATTTGCGTGAGAATTGCCCGTCACGCCAAGCTATTTGCTTTTTCTGTAATAAAAAAGGACATGTTCAGAGTGTTTGCCAGAAAAAGCTCTGATTGGACACTCACAACCATTCCAGGCCCTTTGCTTCGCGCCGGAATTGGAATCGAATCAAGGATACTCCGGCTCATGAAACTTCGCCCATGGAAATTCATGTAGTTAATTTCACTCCGCCCAGTGCCACTCTCTCTAACAGACTGTGTTCGTCCCACAAAAAGTGTGCGTCGACATCGCCGGAAATCCTGTCATGTTACAAGTGATTTTGTACCAGTGTCAGTTCACGTTGCATGAGACAGTCGCTCTTGTCGTCAGCAGGACAATAAAATTTTTGTAGACTTGGACATTAACGGCAAAGTGATACCATTCCAGCTCGATACCGGAGCTGCCGTTTCACTGATCAATCAAGACACGTACAAACAGCTGGGCACACCTCCGTTGCGTGCCACAAATGTTAAGCTAAGTAGCTATTCCGGACAGTATATCCCTGTGTTAGGACAGTGCAGCCTTCTTGCTACATACAAAGGACAAACAAAACTTGTGTCATTTTACGTCCTTCGTTCTTCTTCTGCCGTGAACTTGTTTGGTTTCGATTTGTTTCAGTTGTTTAACTTGTCTATAGTCAATCAGGTCCTATCAGTGAACCAGACTGTGCCTTCAGCCAGTGTTTCTCGTCTATGTGACGAATTTGCAGACATTTTTGCACCGGGCCTCGGTTGCGCTAAGAACTATAAAGCACATTTGGAACTGAAAGTCAACGCGCAACCGAAATTTTTCAGAGCGCGCAATGTTCCCCACGCATTGCGTGACGAGGTCGCAAAAACGTTACACGATTTGGAATCACAAGGTGTAATTGAACGTGTGCAGGCCTCTCTCTGGGCATCACCCTTAGTAATTTTGCAAAAACGTTCCGGAACATTGAGACTTTGCGTGGACTTCAAGGCAACAGTGAATCCATAACTAATGACTGCAACTTTTCCTTTACCCCGCCCGGAAGATCTTTTTGACAAACTGTGACCGGGTAAATATTTTTCGAAGTTGGACCTAGCAGATGCGTACTTGCATATACCGGTGGACGAAGAATGCCAGCGCGTTTTGGTGGTTAACACGCATCTTGGTTTGTATCGATTCAAACGACTGCCATTCGGGTGTACATCCGCCCCTGCATTGTTTCAGCAATATCTACGAACTGTTTGTGCGTCGGTCCCTACTGCAGCACACTATCTGGACGATATTGTGATCTCCAGATAGACGGAAGAAGAACATTTAGCCAATCTCGGAACATTATTTCAGGCCTTGCGACAAAATGGTCTTCGCTTGCGGAAGGACAAATGTGTGTTTTTCGCTCGCGCCTTACCCTATCTGGGACATGTACTCAATGCCCAAGGCATACATCCCAGTCCAGAGCACCTCCGTGCCATACAAGACTTGCCTTCGCCGCAGAATTTGAAGCAGCTACAGAGTGTGCTGGGAAAAATAAATTGCTGTAACAAATATGTCCCACACGCCTCTTCCATTTCAGCTCCGCTTCATCGCTTACGCCGTAAAGGTGTTCCGTTCGTCTGGACGACGGAATGCGAACGCGCCTTTCGGCAGTTGAAATCGGCGTTACTTTCCAATACTTGCCTTACGCCATTCGATCCCCAGAAGCCCCTTTTGTTGATGGTGGATGCATCGGATTTCGGGATCGGTGCTGTGCTTGCGCACAAAAATGGAGCGCACGATCGCCCTATTGCCTTTGCGTCCAAATTACTCTCGTCTGCGCAAAGAAATTATTCACAGATCAAGAAAGAAGCATTGGCTCTCGCATTTGGTGTTACAAAGTTTCATGATTTCTTGTATGATCGTCACTTTACCATCATCACAGACCACAAACCTTTGACATCGCTTTTTCATCCGAACAAGCCAGTACCTCCACGTACAGCGCAGAAATTCATTCGCTGGTCTATTTTCCTCTCGCAGTACCGCTACGATATCTTGTATCGGTGCACTGCTAAGCACGGAAACGCCGATGCGTTGTCCCGTTTGCCTGTTGCTGCGGATAGAACATTCGATTCCTCCGAACTTGCTTGCATGTTCATTGATTCGGCAACCGATGACGTGGTCGAATCCTTTCCGATTGATTTTCGTCGTGTAGCTACTGCCACAGCTGCCGACCCTGTCCTTGCTACCGTTCTGCGTTTTGTTGCCACGCAATGGCCATTGTCAAAGTCACGGATCGAGGATCCGTTGGTTCGCCGATTTTTTGCTCACAAGGAGAGACTTTTTGTACGACGTGGTGTTTTGCTGTTGCGTTCTGACAGTGATCAGTCCAGGGTCGTGGTACCACGTTCGTTACAGTCTTCTGTCTTACAGATTCTCCACCAGGGACATTGGGGTATAGTGAGAACGAAACAACTTACTCGTCAGCACTGTACTTGGTTCGGAATCGATGCCGCGATTACGAATATATGCTCTTCTTGCATGGTGTGTGCCGAACAACAATCCACACCGCCGCGGAAATTCTTTGCGTGGCCAAAAGCCACTTCCCCTTGGAAACGCTTACACATCGATTTTGCTGATCCATTCTGGAATGCTCGATGGTTGGTTGTGGTCGATTCATTCAGTAATTTTCCTTTTGTTGTCCGGATGTCTTCCACGACGTCATCTGCCACCATCCAAGCGTTATCCGCTATCTTTTGCATTGAAGGTCTTCCACAGACTATAGTTTCCGACAATGGCCCACAATTCGTGTCCGCAGAATTTCAGTCATTCTGGAAGGCCAATGGTATTCAACATCTGACGTCCGCGCCGTTTTCGCGACAGTCAAACGGTGCCGCTGAACGTTTGGTCAGGACTTTCAAGTCACAGATGTTGAAGCCGAAAGCGTCGCATTCTCGGGAGAACGCGTTATTGCTCTTTTTGTCCTCGTATCGCTCTCAGCCCAGTGATGGTCGCTCGCCGGCTGAGTTGCTAAACGGTCGCCCTCATCGCACCTTGATGTCTTTGCTACATCCTCCGCATCAGGTTCCTGTGCAGCGGCAGACACCTGATTTTGCTCCAGGCGACGTTGTCTACTATCGCAACTATCGAGGTTCACGGCGTTGGCTCGCAGGGCGCATTCTCCGCTGCCTCGGCCGCGCTATGTATCTGGTTTTGGGGGCCTCTGGTGAGGTGCGTCGGCATCTCAATCAGCTGCGCCTCTGTCGTCGCACGGGATCTGCCGCTCCCCGTCTCCTTTCGGCGACGGGGCCGTCCGGTCAGTGCCCGGGGGACCCATCTACTAGTTCGCCTCAGCCCCAGGTGTTACCGACGCTGCCTTCCATTTTGCCCCATGGCGACGCGCTGCCGCCGCCGCCGCCGCCGCCTGTTCTCCCGCCGGCGACGCCCGCGGTCGACGCGTCGCTGCAACCGCCGGGCGCCTCCCTGGGTCACGCGCGGCCGATCGCTTCCCGTGCCCGGATGTCCTCCGACATGGAAATCTTGCCCGATCCGGACCATATGTCGTCCTCGCCCGTCGGGTGCCCCGCCGCAATGGAGGTCGACCCTTCGGCCCCTCCTATATCTCTAAGGGAGCATACACCGCATGTTGGCGTGCACCCTGGAGTAGATTCTCAGGCGTTTCCTAGCTCCCCTCGGACCGAATGGCAGGGTGCGGGTGGCACAGCCACGCCTGTTGTTAGGCTCTCCACCTCGTCGCATACGTCAACATGGGGTCCTCCCCACGGCGGGCGGAAGCCTTATAACACAACCGTACGCCGATTTGCGGGGGAGGAATGTGGTGTCACCGCCAGACACCACACTTGCTAGGTGGTAGCCGTTAAATCGGCCGCGGTCCGTTAGTATACGTCGGACCCGCGTGTCGCCACTATCAGTGATTGCAGACCGAGCGCCGCCACACGGCAGGTCTAGAGACTTCCTAGCACTCGCCCCAGTTGTACAGCCGACTATGCTAGCGATGGTTCACTCACAAATTACGCTCTCATTTGCCGAGACGATAGTTAGCCTTCAGCTACGTCATTTGCTACGACCTAGCAAGGCGCCATTACAAGTTACTATTGATGTTGTAAAACATGTACCGTCAAGAGCAATGTTCACCAATTATGGATTAAAGTATTCCAGCAGCTACGTACGTTTTTTGTTAGTCTCATTTCCTTGACCTGTTCCAGACCTCACGCCAGCCTGCGTGAGCTAAAACGCGTGCCTTTCGGCTTCCTCTCATAGTGGGTTGGCGGTCTTGCCAATCCACAACAGTCGTTACGGTTTTGACGTACGGCACTAAAGAAGAAAGGCTGAACACAGTAAACTCATCTGAACTGAGGTTTTGAAGCACTCTTCCTTGTATTCCAAGGCATGCAAACACATCGAGTAAGTCGGTATTACAGCAAATAAAACCTGATTGCTCTTTGGAAGGTATAATACACAAACAAAAACTCACCTCCAACGGGAACATGATGAGAAGACATGACAACAACAACTTTGAAAGTCCGTGGAAATTGGTGCATGACAAAAACAACTGGTGTGCTTTAGTTCATGGGATCGATTAACCGAGAGTGCCCGCGGTAGAGAGAGGGAAGGGAAATAGATAACTATAGGGCAGTCTTTGATATATTTGACATATTTCGAATGATTTCATGTAAGTCATATTCTTTGCAAATTTAGTTCAGTTTCATTCGCACTGCAGATCTGTTGAGACAGATTAGTAGATATCTTCGTGAAGCGTGCTACTGAAGCCAATTATTTGTCAAATATCTCTCTACACTCAAGAGAAATTAAATTTTAGAATTATTCTGCTGAAAGGCGTCTTAAGTAACAGAACCCAAAATGTTGTCCTTTGCGGCGAGTGTTGTAGGGGAGAAGGGTAGAATCAAAAGTGCCCCAACTAAGTGTTAGAGGACCGCTGTTATTTCTGTTTACGTAAATGATCTGGCGGACAGGGTGCTTGCTGATGATGCTATGGTGTACCGAAAGTATCGTGGTTGAGTGACTGTAGGGCGAAAGAAGGTGACCTAGAAAAAATTTCTAGTTGGTGTGATGAATGACAGCTAGTTCTAAACGTAGGAAAATTCAAGTTAACGCAGATGTATAGGGAAAAAAAACCCATAATGTTCAAGCGTTAGTAGTGTGTTGCTTCACACAGTCACATCGAAAATATTTACGCGTAACGTTGCAAAGCAGTATGAAATGGAATGAGCACGTAAGGATTGTAGTAGGGAAGGTGAATGGTCGACTTACAAGGGGAGGCCGCCAATTGTGAAATTCAGATTCGATTCATACTGCGCATAATAAAAGCTCATGGCCAGAGGTGTAATGTGGCAAAGCACCAAGATGCACTTCTCAGCCGTTGTCGAGAAAATCGACAGTTAAAAGAAACCGTTGCGGTGAAATACTCTCTACGATTAAAGGTTTACTACAGCGTCGTGGCGCAGAGGTAAGCGCTCGGGTTTGTAATCCGCCGGATCGAATCTCGCGCCATGCAATTTTTTTTATTATTTGTTTTTTGTAATTCAAATATATATATATATATATATATATATATATATATATATATATATATATATATATATATATATAAACAAACTATTAATGAATTGCTTATGCATGCTGGTGAAGGCGGATCGCTCTCCAATTGTACCGCCTCCATTTTTCCGTTTTTTTAACAGGGTGTACCAAAGCTCTCCCGTCCGCACTGATTTTCGACGATGTTGTTAAGTTGCGCCAGGGACTGCATCTACCTTCATTCGAAGTTAGTAGGCAACTACGCTGTTATGCGGCGGCTCGTTTCGGCCCATTCAACATCTGTCCTTCAAGTGTAACAGTAGCGGAGTAGTCACTTCTACATTGTCAGCTTGGGTCACCACATTTTGTGAATTTTATCAAGTATGATGGTACGCAGCATAATATGTGAAGCAACGGTGGCGACCAATCTTACTCCACTCTAGTCCTGTCTAAATGAAACAAGTAATTACTGTGAAAGGCCTGAATGCATTAATTTTTTTAACAGGTGTGCCTCATGTAACATATACGATACACTTCATGTTTTTGGGACGACTGAAGGGAATAAACAAAGAACTGGTTCATTGTTAGTAGAACATACGTTATTAAAAATTGTCATATGAACTGTCGTACAGGAATTGCTACAAAATATTTAATATCAAGAAACTAAAGTCCTGCTGGACGAAAGTCGTCTCTAATGCAAAATCATACTCTGCCATGGTTTTCTTTCCTCTGCTAGCCATTCGTATAATCATAACTCTGCAAACAGTTTATCTGTAGAAATGAATTGTAGCTTATTCAAAACATTAATAATTTTAGACTTTTCGGTACGATTTGAGAACTTACACTACTGACCATTAAAATTGCTACACCGCGAAGATGACGTGCTACAGACGCGAAATTTAACCGACAGGAAGAAGATGCTGTGATACGCAAATGATTAGCTTTTCAGAGCATTCACACAAGGTTGGCGCCGGTGGCGACACCTCCAACGTGCTGCCGTGAGGAAAGTTTCCAACCGATTTCTCATACACAAACAGCAGCTGACCGGAGTTGCCTGGTGAAACGTTGTTGTGATGTCTCGTGAAGGGAGGACAAATGCGAACCATCACGTTTATGACTTTGATAAACGTCGGATCGTAGCCAATCGGCATTGCGGTTTATCGTATCGCGACACTGCTGCTCGTGTTGGTCGAGATCCAATGACTGTTAGCACAATATGGAATGGGTGGGTTCAGAAGGGTAATACGGAACGCTGTGCTGAATCCCAATGGCCTCGTATCACTAGCAGTCGAGATGAGAGGCATCTTATCGACACGGCTGTAACGGATCGTGCAGCCACGTCTGGAACCGTGAGTCAACAGATGGAGATGTCTGCAAGACAACAACCATCTGCACGAACAGTTCAACGACGACGTTTGCAGCAGCATGGACTATCAGCTCGGAGACCATGGCTGCTGATACCCTTGACGCTGCATCACAGACAGGAGCGCCTGCGATGGTGTACTCACGACGAACCTGGGTGCACGATGAATCCAGGTTCTGTTTACAATATCATGATGGTCGCATCCGTGTTAGGCGACATCGCGGTGAACACATATTGGAAGCGTGTATTCGTCATCACCATACTGGTGTATCACCCGGCGTGATGTTATGGGGTGCCATTGGTTACACGTCTCGGTCACCTTTTGTTCACACTGACGGCACCCTGAACAGTGGACGTTACATTTCAGATGTGGTACGACCCGTGTCTCTACCCTTCATTCGATCCCTGCGAAACCCTACATTTCAGCAGGATAATGCACGAGCGCATATTTCAGGCCCTGTACGGGCCTTTCTGGATACAGAAAATCTTCGACTGCTGCCCTTGCCAGCACGTTCTCCAGATCTCCAACCAACTGAAAACGTGTGGTCAATGGTGGCCGAGCAACTGGCTCGTCACAGTACGACAGTTACTACTCTTGATGAACTACGGTATCGTGTTGAAGCTGCACGGGCAGCTGTACCTGTACACGACATCCAAGCTCTGTTTGACTCAATGCCCAGGCGTATCAAGGCCGTTATTACGACCAGATGTGGTTGTTCTGGGTACTAGTTTCTAAGGATCTATGCAACCAAATTGCGTGAAAATGTAATCACATCTCAGTTCTAGTATATTTGTCCAATGAATACCCGTTTATCATCTGCATTTCTTATTGGTGTAGCAATTTTAATGGGCAGTAGCGTAGTATTCGCATGTGTGCACTTCGGACTGCGCTCTATGCGGAGCCATCTTCTTGGTTGCAAAACGATCTGGTTCCAGACGGGCACTTGGCACTACCGAGAGGGAAGACCATCGTTGACGGCGTACGGCTCACGCGCACCTATTTTGCCTGTAGTTCTCACTACAATGACATGATGGAGTGTTACAAATCGGTTGCTTGAAGGGTACTTCCGAGACAGACACCTTGTAGCGTGCATTCCACTGATCTGAAACCACCGCCATTTGCGAACAGTACAGTCAAGCGAGAGGTCATTGGAGGGCACAGCTGACGTATGTTGTGTTGGCTGATAGCAGCTAGTTCTGTCTCGGTGCCTGTGTTGATTAGAAGGAGGTTATTTTAGGGTGTGCACTCAACCTGTCTGCGTAATATACACACTGGACCCACGCCTTAAGTCACGGTCTGGGGTGTGGTTTTGTATAACAGCTGGAGCACTCTTGTGGTTATCCCAAATACCCTGACTGCAAATTTATCCGATAGTCGACTGATTCGACCTGTTATGTTGCCATTCATGAACAGCATTCCATATGGTGTTTTCCAACAGGATAACGCTCGCCCACATACGGCTGTTGCAGCCATATATGCTCTACATAGTATCGCCATGTCGACAGCCTACGCCTGTTCAAACAACAGATCTGTTTGTAATAGAGTACATACGGGCCGTAATCGAACGACCACTCTAGCGTCATCCACATTCAGCACTAACAATCCCTGTTTTGTCCGACCAGGTGCAGGACGCGTGGAACTGCGTCCAACAAGCTGACATCTGGCACCTGTGCAACACAGTGAATGTACGTGTGCATGCTTGCATTCAACTTTCTGGTGGTTACACCGGTTGTTAATGTACCAACATTTGACTTTTGCAATGGCTTATCTCATGCTTACATTAACCTGTGATCATGCTGTGTTAATCACTCAACTATGTTAACTGTAGAAATTTATTCCAAAATTGTCCTTACTCTACTTTAACTATTTTTGGTGATGTGATTTCTTCCATTGGTGTAGATGTATTTGACAAAATCCAACAAACCGCATACTCTCCTTCAAGCCCGGTGTTCGTTCCAAAAAAGAGTCCAGCTACATACTACAACAGGGAGGTCAGGGAAACAATGGAGCACTTACGGGTGTCTGTCGACGGGTGTTCCTCTCACACGCTATTCGTGAACTGACCGTGACGGGTGGAGGGTGGAGGGGGGTGCTAGTGGTTCAAGATGTGCCATCCACCACACACTGTAAGGAGACATCTAGAAAGGTATTATTTGAGAAGGTGCAGCTAGAACCAATTGATACTATTTTACTGTGTTTACTGCCAGAATTGTCAAGTAGGGTTAGTACGTAATTCGTAAAGGCTCGGAATGAAGCTGTGAAACCATCGTATAAGTAGCTAAATTGATGTCATCAAACCACAAGAAAAGAAAGCAGTATTTATTAGAGATATCAGATTTTTTACGTATGGTCGCACGGGCCATACTAAGAGTAATTTCAAGAATTAACAGTGCTGGGCGAGTAAACACTTTGAATTTTCCCAACGGAACTGTGCGAACAGAAGTTCACAGTGACAGAGAAGGTGGTCATGAAGTGGACCTCGTACCCACTGTTAAATAGGCCAGGGAGTCGTGTCTTCACTGAAGAACGGTCCCAACAAATGATAGTATAAGTCATCTCTGTGTAGAATCAGTAGCGGGTTTTTCTCTCACCAGTTACGTGAAAGGAAAGTTGCAAACTCTTGCTAGCTATTGAATCTTAAGTGTCCGCAGCAAGTAAGGATGCACTCACTAAAGTGACACGTAATCCGCCATGCTGGAGATTATGTGACGTAGGTTCGATTACTCACTTCGACAGACCTGAGATTCTGAGTAGGGGAAGTAATATCGGTATAATGTAGAATTTCTCCCTATACCTGGCTCTGACTACCAACCCGTACTTGATTTAGGCTTCCTGGTTACATGTCACGCCAAAGTTGACTCATATAATGAAACAACGTTTCATATTGGTTTTCCAGCTAGGAAACGACTACCGTTGCAAGGCTGAACCCTAGGCAAGAGGTGCCGTGTGTACCATGTACATGGTCTTTGAAGCAACTCGCGCTATGTCAGACCGGAAGATATTGAAAAATTAATTTGGGTTGATATAGGAGTTGATTTTGCAGTTAACTCTGTATGTATATTTCAGACTTGGTCCGGGAATGAAGAATTTAAGGTGAAGCGTAATGTGTTATACGATGTGGATTTTCCTGTACGTGAGGAACTGATGGAAACAGAATTGTGCCTGACAGCATTGATAACTTTTGTTCTGAACAAATGAAGCTATCACTAGTTACTGTATGATAGCCGACTTAGAACCGCTGGAGACTATAAAAAACAGAGACATTTCACGTCAGTCTGTCCAATGATGAAACAGCCTGTCGCTTCAACAGTACTGAGAAGAGAAGTATCGCATTTAGAGGGACAGGGTCTGCAAGGTGCCTACAATCCTCTGTCATGACGAATTGAGGAATTAGGTTCATCGGTTTTGAATAAAAATAAATTTGACATGTTGTAACTTGTAATGCTTTCATGTATCTTATTAAAAGTTAGAACCTAAGTCTTACTCATAACTACAGCGTGAAATTTAACATCAGGATTGGTGATGACAAAGTACATGAAGGTAGGAGTATATAAAAAGCGGGATAGCAATGGCTAAAAGGGCATTCCTCGCCAAGAGAAGTCTGCTAGCATCAAAGATACATCTTAATTTGAGGGACAAGTTTTCGAGAATGTACGTTTAGAGCACAGAATTGTAGAAGTAGTGAGTTGTGGATTGTGACAAAAGAGGAAGAGGAGAGAATCGAAGCCTTTAAAGATGTGATGCTACAGAAGAATGACGAAAATTGTGTGGACTGATAAGAAATGAGGAGGATCTCCGAAGAATTGGTGAGGAAAGCAGCGTATGGAAAACAGTGACAAGAAGAAGACAATCATTTATTGGGACCGTTGTTCAGTGAAGACACGACTCCCTGGCCTGTTTAACAGTGGGTACGAGGTCCACTTCATGACCACCTTCTCTGTCACTGTGAACTTCTGTTCGCACAGTTCCGTTGGGAAAATTCAAAGTGTTTACTCGCACAGCACTGTTAGTTCTTGAAATTACTCTTAGTATGCAAATAGTTAATAATCGGATGTCTGGAGAATAAGCGGCATGCCCTAATATTTCCCAACTGAACGCCTCGATCGTTTCCCTGACCCGTTCTGCTGCGTGTGATCATGGAGCAATATGACTTTGTATTGCCTTTTTCCATATTTCGGTCGTTTTTAACCTATCTCGATATGTCGGTTTTTTTGCTGTTGGTAACGAACAATGTTAACAGCTTCACCAGGTTTTAGTAGCTTATAATAGATGACACCCTCTGATCCCACCAAACATGGAGGTCTTCTTTTTAAAGCGATCTGGTCTTGCAGTGGACGTCGATGGATTGCCTGGAATCACCCATGATTTACGACGCTTATGATTTTCAAAATATATTCATCATCTGTCACTATTCGATGGAGAAACGACTTTCTTTTCTATCTGGTGAACATTATTTCACAAGTGGTCTTTCGATTTGCTTGCTGTCTTTCATTCAGTTCATGCCGAATCCCATTTTTCCTACTTGCTGCACCCTTCCCACAGCTTGTGCGTCACATTCAATTGTTCCAGGAGTTCTTGTGTTTGAACCACTTGCTTTCCCAAGAGCATGTTCCCCGAAACCTTCGACAAGCATTAGATGCAATTCTGCAGCAGTTTTCTTCAAATGATAACAGGAAACCAATGCTGTCCGCAAATCGTAATTGGTAGGCACAAAACTCGACATGTTTACGGGTTTGAAACAGATACCGATGTATGGAACTTGAGTTACTATGTGTTGACATTCGTCGGCAACCGTTTCAGGAAGCAGATGGCGCTGTAGATGCGGTCTCACTGACCCTACGCTGACGGCTAGCGCCATATATAGGGAAATTCCGATTTCATACTTCTGCACCTGATACGACAAAATGGATGGGGAAAAGAATGTGTCGGCGTGAAAATTTTAAAACATTAAGGGAAATAAACACAATGCAGCTTTTAAAATCAGTATTCCTCACGTCGCAGTAAGAAACGTGCATATTGTTGCTACTGGCTGTGACGCACGAAGATAACTGCTTTCTTCTTACGTCTAATTGACAAAGTTGGTAGCGTTGTGTCTCCTAGCCCGTTATGCTCTGAACCTGGCAGCAAAGCTTTGCAGTTAAGCGTAACGAATTGACAAGGGGTCTCGCAAATTCTGTCTCCGACTGTACATCACATCTACCGATTTCCACCCTGTTCGGACAATTCCTGTGGGTAGCGACGCGTTTTTGGTCTTAGCGTGTGTTTTCCTAAAAAGCGTCATGTATACATCTAATATGTATTATCTATGTAATAGTGCGCTTTGATCCCGTACTATTGATTTAATGATTTCGACTTTCCATGAATTCCGTCACGCTTGTTTCATCCTGTAAACAAGGTGAAGTCAGTGGCACTTCATCCAATGAGTAAGCAGCACGGATCTGCAGGAACAAAAGACGGTAATGGTTTCAAAGTGTTTACTAAGAAGACAGCCCTCACCAGAAGAGAATGCCGCTATTGCTACCAGTAAGGCTGGCCGTTGTGGTCGAGAGGTTCTAGGCCCTTGAGTCTGGAACCGCGCTGCTGCAGCGGTCGCAGGTTCGAATCCTGCCTCGGGTGTGGATGTGCGTGATGTCCTTAAGTTAGTTAGGTTTAAGTAGGTCTAAGTCTAGGGGCTGATGACCTCAGATGTTAAGTCCCATAGTGCTCAGAGCCATTTGAACCATTTTTGAACTACCAGTAAACAAGACGAAGTCAGCTTTGGGAGAAACTTTATGTGAAAATGAAATGGTTAAAGCCAAAATAACGATTGTGTATGGACTGAACGTTTTTCCTCGATGCTTCTATCGCCTTCTAGGCTCGTCTGCAGGAGGATGACCAAGTAAATGGGCAGTCTCCTTTATTAAGAAACCCATCCAAAAATTCCCTTTAGCTACGGTGATGAATAGAAACCACTTGGATGTAATATGAATTGATTAACGGGGAACTGAAACCATGTCTGGCCGACTGTGAGTCCCGTGTTTCCTCAAAGTCCAGCCCATTTGCTTCGATGAGTGCAAATGGATATCACTGATTGAACTGATTGTCCGTATCCATGAAACAATAGTTTAATAGTCTACATTAATGTCAACTGTTGATCGTTTATTTGCCTTAATAATCACCACAAGGAAACCCTGAAAGTTATTTCATTATGTGAATCTGTCGTAATTGCTTCTCTTCAAATCAGTCACATAAAAGACATTTTAAATTACATGGCATGATGCTCTCTGTGTGTTGCCTCAATAATATATAAATATTCCACATCTTAACGAATGTTGAACGTTTCTATCACTATAAATGCGTATTGACATTTTTACGACGGGGTAAAACTTAAATAAATTTGTTTTGAAAATAATTTTTCCTTGAGCAAACACAATTTTATTAATTTTTATCGAAGTGAGTTAACTTTATTTTCCTTATAGTAATAGGTAAAAAATGCATGAAACATATGAAATTAGCGGGATTATGACTATTATGTCCATGACATAATAAAGTATAGGCTCTTTTGGAAGAAATAGTAAATGTCTTAGGACATACTACTACAGACAGTACGCATATAACATGTGTCTTACGTAATTACGATATTGCAGAGTCTGTGATATTCTGTTTACGATGAAAAGTTCCTTTGAACATGTAAACATGCATTGCAATATCGTATTTATGTGCCGATACCGTGCAAGATGTTAAGTTCCATAGTGCTTAGAGCCATTTGAACCATTTTTGATGCGGCCATTTAAATGATAAATATTACGTATTCGCAAATATAATGTTATAACAAACTGTAAATTACGCGTTTATCAAAATATTTACCAGATGGTCATCCAGCACACCTCTTCGTGTATGAATATTACAATTTTTATCGCATTTTGTGACTAACTAATTTCGATCTGGAACTAAGTGCATTTTAGATACATACATGTATCTTACACTGGTACAAGGTAACTGTATGTCTTATAATAAGTGCTTTAGGTCTGTATTTTCCTTGCAAGCAATGACTCAGCCATTCAAACAAAGAACAACTGTATCTGGGCAAATCTAAGATATAACAAGCAGCTAATACACGTAAGATACATAAGTATACTGCACTAGTTGCAGATGATTACGTATGTCTGTTGGTGTGCGACGGACGGTACTTATTGATTCCACATGGTTTCTGTGGTTTCTACCTGATGTTCTTCATGCCAGTGGGAATGCGTGATATCTTTGACTTATGGCGGAACGTGTATCGTCTCTTTGGTTACCAAGTAGCCATCCAACCGAACGTTTTGATACATTTACGTTTAGAAGGAAGTCCTACAGAGGACAACCCACATTTAAATGAGCCCTGTCTTTGGGTAGTGACTGGTTTTCTATTTTGTCGCTTTTTATAACGTATGTCCTTCGCTATAGCATAAAAATATTCTTTGGTCTCTCCTCAAGGACCAAACTCCTAATAATTATACGTCTAATAAATGTTTTTCGCACAATGTTATAAAGTGTCAATGCAATTGGCTGCCAATGGCGTTACGTCAGGGACAATGGGCGGGGCTTCCGCTATTTAACTACCGGCAGCAGAGTCGTATGTAGCAGTGTTTTCTGGCCTGCACTGTGGTACCTGGCCAACCTCAACGGCTCCCACTATCATCAAAGGTGTATCAGCTGCTCATTTTTGCTACATCATTTTATTTCAGTCTCTATTTCTGTTGGAAATGAAGCGTTATGTTTTATTCCTCTTCACAGAATCTAAAATCTGAAGACGATCTCTTAGAAGTTCGACATTGTTCATCTAAACACATAAATAAACAAGTTAAATACGGTCATGATTGTGTGTACTGAAAGAAACTCACAGAAGACGTTACAAAAGCAAAAGATGAAGTTCAAAGTTGATTACCGTCACTGCAACCTCCAACTTCAATTAACGCTTAGTTCGCTTGGTCACACCATGTGTAACACTTCTGACGTCGTATTCACAACCCGAACGAACAATTCGTCTCTTATGTTGACCTTTGCTTTATAAATTTTCCTATACAACCAACCATACTGACAAAAATATATGTGATATCTGTGAATCTTGGTGGCTAATAAAAGTGACCATTTCTCCAATTTATCGTCTGGGAAATGTTATCTTTAGATGATGTTTCACTTCACAACTAGAATGTCTAGGGGCTCGTCATGTTGGAAGAGGAAACCTTTTGCTATAATTCTGAATGATCGCTTTCAAGAACATGTAGTTAAGAAGTCCCTGTAAGATGATGAGATAACGTATTGGTCTCTATATAACACTAAACATTTACAAAACTTATGTTTGTAAATGACTGTAAATCTGTAACCTCTGAGCCTTTCGCTGTGACATGCTTCAACGAACAGATATGATTTTTTGGTATGTAAGTAACTGATAAAATTTTAACACATCTTACAGGGAATGCTTTATTCGTATTAGTCCATCGTGCCACCTAGGGAAATATTTATTAGTCCTCCTGAAACAATCTGTGATCATCATCATCAGTCGCCAAAGGGAACGCCTTGTGATGTAGCCATTCTCTGTCTCCCTCGTCATCTGTACCATTTGGTGCAGTTACCAGCGTTCACTCCAGTTGAAACAATCTTCAGTCAGCCATTTTTCATGTAATAGTCATTTATAATACGTTTCCTACTGTGAATTAGTATAGGAGACTTGTCTTCTACTATTTTTTATTGTTGTGTAATATATGTGTACTGGGAGAAGCGTTTCATAGGGTCTCATTTTTTCCCGATTATTATACTTGCGTTTAACATTAGCAACCTGTTTCACCTTCTTTCCATAATTCCCACCACACACTAGAACTGGAATGTCTGTATGTAGAAAATTCGATATACGCTCATGCCAGTAGCGATCGGAATAGTTGTTCTTCCTTGGCTTTGTAGAGTCTTGGGAACTTCCTGTTGAATCTTCTTTCTCACGTGGCTTGTAGCCTGATGTGGCTGGGGAAAATAGACGTCCTACCTTTATAGACGTCCTACCTGTTTCCAACATTTGCGACTGGTCCAGAAGAGTAAGCCCTAGAGGCGATGAAAATTTGCTATTGAACCCTGGTCTAAATTTTGTCCAGTAATCTCATGTAGGTCCAGAACAAAGGCCCTTTCGTAGCGCCCTAATGAGGCGTTCTAGAAGGTTTTCAGAAGGAACTGTCCGTGATCACGGTGCGGTGAGTGCATTATACTCTTCAAATTAAGCTTACCATAATTAACATTTATGGTTAGGATTCTTTAAACATTTTGATTTTTGATGCAGGAAGTTATAGTGTTATTCCTAAATGGAGAACCTACAGATGTAATGCTCCCTGGGATTGTGTTCAGTGCATATTTATTTAAAATCCTTGTTTACTTATCGTGAACTGTGAGTGCGATTTCTGTGTCAAATTATCGTCCTTGTAATTAATTACTGCTGTTCTCCTGAGTGAAACGAATACCAGGATATATACACAAATTTGCGTATGCCAGATCTTGTTTAGCAAACTATAGAGGGACATTTTATTTAGGAATTTAAGAAATTGATTCTGTTTCTAATTATTGTTCCGATATGGATAGGTACACTCGTTTTCAAGGAAAAAGTCGAATCAATATGTACCACTTGTACTCAAGTTTCGAAGCTAGCTAGCTGACAGTCAGCCAGTGGATGTACCATTTATTTCATGCCACATCTGGAGCCACAAATCGACAGTCGTCGCGTCAGCTGCCCTGAAGTGGCAGATATAGGCCGAGATTTATTACTTCGCGCCATCAGGTACAGAAACAAGTGAATCGACTTCTGCTGTGCCTGTGGTCGACCTTACTAATTTTCAAACCCTAATGCTCCAACATTTTCAAACTCAGACTACAACATTTGAAAAGGGGAACTATAGTTATCTCTAATCTAAGACAGATCATTGAAGCACAGGGTACTGATATGGGTGAAAATTACAGATAAGCAGAACGCCTAGTTACGTGTACACGTTGCAGAAAGCGAGGTTACTGTGGGTAAAAACCGACGAGAAACGGCTGAAATTAGGTCTTATTCGGAAATGGTGAACCAGTAGTGCAGAGGAGATAGAACTCCAATAGCAGAGGACATAGTTCCAGAAGTGGAACTAACATTGTGAAGTAACGCTTTACCAGTTCATCTCACGCAGGTACAAGACGTGAACGATGAAGTTAAGAGTGAGCGAATAGAAATTCTATAGAATGAGTACCAACAATAGTGGGGCGAGCCGCTCTGAAGGAGTAGGTATAGGTCGAGGGTTACGACCTCAGTCCCTAAGGAACAATGCCGAGTGAATGCACTTGAGGTAGTTCAACGGCGAGGTGAGGAAATAGGAAACGTTGCAGAGAAGTTAGAGGTGCTTGCCATTGGGGTTCAGCAACTTCCAGTTAGTAATATCAGGAGTGTGATTCCACTGTTCCACAGAAGTGACAGCAGTGCAAAAGTTCAGTTCTTGTTGCACTTCAAGCAGAATCAGGCCAAAGTAAACTGGAGTAACAAAGAGGCGTTTTCAGAGCTTCAACGGCTCATGAATCATAACAGAACTGTACCGAAAAGTAACGCAAATGACGAAATTAGCAGTGAGGTGTACTGAGTCGTAAGAAGTGCCTGAATTGTATTAATGAATTTGTAGCTGCCATGGCATACCTGCGTACCATAAACTGAATGGATAATTAATCTAAATGGAGATGCGAGCAGGTGATATTTTGTTTTGGTCCAAAAAGACAAGCTTTTTCCTGAGCCTTCATCTATGTGGGTAGATCAGTTTGGTGTGGCGCTGCCCTTGTCATAAAGTCCACTAGTAAAGACGATTTTCGTTTGTAGACATTTGGTGGAAGAGGCAACCGCATGCTAATGCCCAATAGTAAAAAATATCCAAACTTCAAACGGATATATTTCCAGAGTTTGGGTCCAAGAGCACACAGGAGCGGGTAAAACTGAGAAGTTTAATGATGTAGGATTATAATGACTCAAACTTTACGATTCCATGTATGTCCTTTAAACAAATGATAAAAGGAAATCATTACCTTCATGCACCATATGACGTTCCAGAGTTATGTCGAACTAAGCGAATGGGGAAGGGAGAAATCGTTACATCCGGCAGAAACATGAATAATGTCTTACCATGGCCACGATTGTGAAATTCGAGTACTGGTCGAATAAACAAGAAATAATACCCCTCCAGATTTCTAATTAGAAAAACGGAGAGGGTAGCAGCAAAAGAAGGTATTGCCTGAATTACCAATTCAAAGCCGGCCGGGTTGGCCGATCGGTTCTAGGTGCTACAGTCTGGAACCGCGTGACCGCTACGGTCGCAGGTTCGAATCCTGCCTTGGGCATGGATGTGTGTGATGTCCGTAGGTTAGTTAGGTTTAAGTAGTTCTAAGTTCTAGGGGACTGATGACCTCAGAAGTTGAGTCCCATAGTGCTCAGAGGCATTTGAACCATTTGAACCAATTCAAAAACAGGAATTTGCGGTGCAATGATGGAAAAGACAGTAGAAACGAAAAGGCAAACTGTGAGTTACTTTTTCTTTCTGTCAGTCACGGATGACTGAGCAAACAAAACTATCAGGACAAAGGCGCAAAGGAAGTCACAAAGGTTTGATTCGTGTCTTACACTGAAAAGAAGGTGACAAGATTTAGGTGAGGGCACTTGTCAACAAAGCAAAAATTCTTTTGTAATACATTTTTAACTTATGTGATGGTCATTTTAGGGTCTGTAGAATTACTCACACAAATGTAGTTGAAATGGGTACACTTTGACCGAAAACATCTTTTGATGTACATCATGTGTCTCATCTTAAGGAGTTTCGACAGTAAACTGTTGAATGAAAATCTGGCGTTTAAATATGTGGAGTATCTCTTATATCTACAGCCAGCTGATGAGTCATTTTCTATCCATCGTTTGTTACTGAGTACATCTTAAGTTACTATTGTTCTACAAAATTATAGCAAATAATATGAATTTTCGTTGTCTTCATGACTGAGATACATTGTGGAGTATTTTATGTTTTTTATTTTGTGTTATAGATAGACTGAGCTCTGAAGAGAAACTTACGCTCAGGTCACAAGACGGATTCCGTGAATGAAATGTGTCTTACGAACTCGAAGAAAGGTTATTGTTGTTTTCGGGTGCCACTCACAAAGAAGTGCCTGACCGTGTGAAAGCAGAGGTGAGCGCCTGCTAAAGCAGAAGAGCAGAGCTGAATGGCTGTCACAGTAGATATAAGTCTCAGGGAAGGAGCAGTTTGAGAACTTGCGACTGTTTTTATGCTTTTACGTACCCACAAAAATTAAGTAATCATGACTGAGCATGTCATACGACTATTTCCTGAAAGTGATGTACGAAGATGAGAGATTTGTGTACGATGAATGGTGGTCAGAGGTTGATGGACTTACACCCACCCACATTGTAGGGGAGGATGTCGAGATCAAAACATGGTTTATACATCAATAAAAGAGTACCCTTCAGATGAGTAAGTCATATCAACATCTCAAGTCACACGTCTGGATCCTAAAGTGAGTGAAGTTCTGCATACGGTTACATCAGTATGGTCATGGATAATAAATTCCTATATTATTATCACTTTTATGTTGTGTATCAAAAATTTATAGTTACTGTGTTTACAATTTCAAATTTACGAGAGTATCAGGTACAATAGGTCAATGGTTAAGAAGTAGTCTATGGGTCGTGTGGAGTGATTTTCAGTAGAGTGAATTTTTGTTTGTATTCAGTATTACAGTTTCTTTTGTTTCTGTTGTGCTTTGTCGTCTGTGAAGCAGTGTAGATCAGTTATGTAGGTATTTGCATACGCAGTAGAGTCAAAAAGATATCGGGTAATTAGCAGCAAACAAATACACTCCTGGAAATTGAAATAAGAACACCGTGAATTCATTGTCCCAGGAAGGGGAAACTTTATTGACACATTCCTGGGGTCAGATTCATCACATGATCGCACTGACAGAACCACAGGCACATAGACACAGGCAACAGAGCATGCACAATGTCGGCACTAGTACAGTGTATATCCACCTTTCGCAGCAATGCAGGCTGCTATTCTCCCATGGAGACGATCGTAGAGATGCTGGATGTAGTCCTGTGGAACGGCTTGCCATGCCATTTCCACCTGGCGCCTCAGTTGGACCAGCGTTCGTGCTGGACGTGCAGACCGCGTGAGACGACGCTTCATCCAGTCCCAAACATGCTCAATGGAGGACAGATCCGGAGATCTTGCTGGCCAGGGTAGTTGACTTACACCTTCTAGAGCACGTTGGGTGGCACGGGATACATGCGGACGTGCATTGTCCTGTTGGAACAGCAAGTTCCCTTGCCGGTCTAGGAATGGTAGAACGATGGGTTCGATGACGGTTTGGATGTACCGTGCACTATTCAGTGTCCCCTCGACGATCACCAGTGGTGTACGGCCAGTGTAGGAGATCGCTCCCCACACCATGATGCCGGGTGTTGGCCCTGTGTGCCTCGGTCGTATGCAGTCCTGATTGTGGCGCTCACCTGCACGGCGCCAAACACGCATACGACCATCATTGGCACCAAGGCAGAAGCGACTCTCATCGCTGAAGACGACACGTCTCCATTCGTCCCTCCATTCACGCCTGTCGCGACACCACTGGAGGCGGGCTGCACGATGTTGGGGCGTGAGCGGAAGACGGCCTAACGGTGTGCGGGACCGTAGCCCAGCTTCATGGAGACGGTTGCGAATGGTCCTCGCCGATACCCCAGGAGCAACAGTGTCCCTAATTTGCTGGGTAGTGGCGGTGCGGTCCCCTACGGCACTGCGTAAGATCCTACGGTCTTGGCGTGCATCCGTGCGTCGCTGCGGTCCGGTCCCAGGTCGACGGGCACGTGCACCTTCCGCCGACCACTGGCGACAACATCGATGTACTGTGGAGACCTCACGCCCCACGTGTTGAGCAATTCGGCGGTACGTCCACCCGGCCTCCCGCATGCCCACTATACGCCCTCACTCAAAGTCCGTCAACTGCACATACGGTTCACGTCCACGCTGTCGCGGCATGCTACCAGTGTTAAAGACTGCGATGGAGCTCCGTATGCCACGGCAAACTGGCTGACACTGACGGCGGCGGTGCACAAATGCTGCGCAGCTAGCGCCATTCGACGGCCAACACCGCGGTTCCTGGTGTGTCCGCTGTGCCGTGCGTGTGATCATTGCTTGTACAGCCCTCTCGCAGTGTCCGGAGTGAGTATGGTGGGTCTGACACACCGGTGTCAATGTGTTCTTTTTTCCATTTCCAGGAGTGTAGTTTGCGCACTTGGTAGTGAAATGTATAATAATATCTAGATGTGGTACTTGTGGGAAAAAGACGACCTGATAGTGCGTCGGTGGGGACCATGCCTAATGAAGCAATAAAAATTCTTCAGTTGGCTTTTCCTTGCGTTTTTGATGAGTTGCATGAAAGTTGTGCCGTGGTGATGATGTAATAAGATTCTCTGGCCTTTACTTGTCCTAAGTGAGCGTTCACCAGGACAAATGTAAGATGTTTTCCACGCACAACTAGTGACTAAAAACATCACTGAGAAGTTTCTATAAAACTATAACTTCACAATGGGACGATATGGGTTTGCCTTGGTTATGTCGTACCATGAGAGAAAAAAGGAAAAGGGTTTTGTATATAGGTTACTGTTAATGTATTTGTCATATAGACATTCTATACGAATACTTTTTCTTGTATAGACGAAGGAGTATATGTTGTGTTGTGAGGCATTTTGCAGTGAAGTGGGGAAATGGTACTCAGTCTCTGGTCAGACCGTGGCTGAGAATCCTGGATGGCTTTTGGTATTCACCACTGGAATGACACTCGGCCAACAATGTCAGACGACAAGGGAGGCACCCTTGCTTTCCTCCACTGCGACCTCTTTCACTCTCGAGGCACCATGAGGACAGCACTACCTGTCTGCAATAATTACAAATGACGCATCAACTAGCGTGAGTGTGGTAACTGCTACTGTTATATGTCGATATGTCTCATATTATTGTGTAAAAATTTGTTTTTAATGATCAGATCAGTGTACTTCACGTTATGTGCGATGTCCAGTCCATATGTGGACTTAATTTCTACACATGACTTTATTTCTATACATGTACAATTAGCACTGTGGTCTTGTGATCCACATTTCTATTTCCTTACGGAGGCTTTCATGAGTAATGGTCTTTGTAAACTTCTTTTATTCCGTAATAATGGTGGAGCACAACATATCGCTACAGTATTTGTGCTGCTACACTGACGTGTGGTAACAATGGGTAGACACAAAGATATTAATAAATGATTTATAATGTAGCCTTTTGGGCATAATGATTGACATACCGTTTAATATGTTTATCCAGTAATAATTTGAAGGAACACATGGGATGGAGCCCTCTCATCTGCCACCATTATAATATTACATGGAATAACAAACAAAATATTTATCTCTGTTGCCATATCATAACAGCAGTTCAGTAGCATTCTCTCTTCTCAGCGTTAATGTAATGAAATCGGGCTGCTTCGTTAGCTGCCATCTGTAACACGTAGCTTATTCTGAGTTAGTCCAGCATATCAGTTGTACTGCTATTTCCTTGTTATCATAGTGTTTTGTTAATGTGACTCAATTTTGTAATTACTGATATAACACTACATACCCTACCAGTCCATGAACATTCATGTTTCTTCTTCCTGCGCTTTGAAGTTCTCACTTTGGTTGTAAGACTGTGTATACTGTAATGTAAACTAACCATGTTCTCTGATCCTTGTCATTACAAGTGTATCTTCATGTATACTGCGATGTCTATTATAATTAAGATTCTATGGAATGAATGAGGCAAACGTCGTGGTAAGGACTGAGTTACTAACGTTCATTTGTTCTGATAAATGCTGAAATTGAAATACGTTTTACATACTAGCAGTTCTTCGTTTCAAAAATGCTCTCGAAATAAGTCATTTTCTGCATGCATTCACAGGTAAGCATGTCCATGCCAGTGCATGTTAATAGTGGGCCAGTACTTATGATGCAACTGTGCCTTCACTGACATTAAATGTATTCCACTACGAGTTTTCTGCATTTAAATTTAAGTGCCAACAATAGATGGCAAACACGAAGTTGTAAAATATGCAACCGATGCTAGCGTCGAGCAATAAAAAATATAAAATTGTGGAAGGAAGGGAATTTAAGCGAATATGTGGAAGAAATGATATTAAATACGTTCTTTAATATGTATCGTGAAGCAAACTACCGTAGTTCAGTACTTTTCACGACTAGAACAAGATTTGTATTTTATTAGTGCTGTGTGGGGCATTTTCTTGTTTTACCCATGGAATTCATGCTGTGGCGTTCCTGCTGAAATACGGCAGCGTGTTGAGAGGAGCTGAGTAGTCATACAGCCACTGGGGCCCCCGTATGGTGGGGTGCTCCGGGTCCGCTTCGTCCCTCCAGTAGCCGCTGGGCAGGTAGATGTCGCGGCTGACTGCGCCCTCCTCCAGCACCGGCGCCACCAGAACGTCCTCGCCAAGCAGGAACTCTGTGAAGAGCACAGTCAGTGTGTTACGTGGTATGGAGTGACAGCTACATCTAGCACAATGTGTGCACAAACCACCACATGTGTCATGACATTTAATACTTATCAGTGGAACAAACGTGAATCAGCTTCATTTAGCAGATAACGTTGTACTTTGTGACTCTAACAAAAAATTTTAAACAACAGAGCAAAGAGCTTATTGCAGCAGGTTTGATAGCAGATTTGAAAATAGATTACAGTGAGATTAACACAGTATTTCAGTTCCAATAGAGTCTATACTCTACAACCACCATAAATCTTTTGTGTGGGGGTGTTCTGCTACAATGCCTATCCTTTCCTGGATTAAAATATCCTTCCATTTTCAATTATTCTTCTATATGCTACCAGGACGTGACAGGTGGTTAACATTCACTAAATTAATACATGTAATTAGCATATCCAAAAGAAAACATTACAAAATAGGAATGCATCCACAGATGCAGTTGACATTCTTTGATATTTGGAGCACGCAAAGAAAGTGACTGGACAGAGAACAAAGACGTATACTGAAAGCCGAAAATGGTGTGAAGAGCTTTTGATAAACTAAACAGAATTTTCAAAATTAACCTGCCCTTATGTCTGAGAACAGAAGAATTTGCAGAAAGTGGGTCTTAACGCACTGGACCCATATCAGTAAAATATTTACTTTTAATACAAAAACATTCAAAGCCGAGAGTTCTGAAGTGAGATACAGGACGATACATATACTAAACTACTGCAAGGCACGGGGAAAGGAACGAAAGGATCACGGAGCAGAGTGCTGTAATTATAGTGATGACTACACTGAAAATGGAATTGAGCGTTACGTGACATGCAGCAAGGAGAGCGTATGGTAGACTTAGTAACGATTCTTTGCTAGACTGGAAGAAGTGAGGTAAGAACAAACTGACAACCTGATTAAACAGAGAAGGAATGAGGCGACTTGAAAGTGTGCTATATCTGAAGGCTGTAATGTGAGCAAGAGTCTAGGAGACTGCTTTATTCAGTAGTAAATGTCGACTGGCTGGGGATGATGATAATGATGATGGTGATGATGGGGATTGTATGATTTAAAGGTGACAAAAGTTGATGACTCTAGCACACATAATGGCAATACATCATAACAGACCAGATATGCTTAACAGAATATGTAACACCTTCTGGTTTGTATTTAATGCCTATAAATCAGTAGTTACACACGTATTTATCACATTGGTGACACCGTGAATGGTACCAGCAGATAACATGCAATTAACAAATTAGGAAGGGACAGCAGTGTAAATAGTTAAACTCCTGTTATAAACTTTGCAGTATCAGTTACAGGAATAAGTAAAATATCAATTAATTGGCAGCATCTGGTTGTCATGCAGAGCTCAAAAGGCCGTATTGAAAGTCCTATATTTAATGGCCTTTCGTATCATCACAATCATCGACTGACATTTAATATTACGGTTGCGACACAATTGTATTCAGTTATCCACTCTCTTCAGAACTTAAACATAGATTACAATCACTCTATCTTCTGAAGCTATTGCTTCAAAAGTGAAGCCCTTTCTTCATCATAATCTATATTTTCGTGCACTACAAGTTGATTTTTGTATAACATTATAGACACTTATGGAAACTTCATCAAACCAGTCAAATTATCTGCAGCCTTCAATAACGCTCTTTTTACTTGTTTTTGCTTTATTGCACTTTTCGTTTGTTTGAAGTTACTATTTTAGATTCTATTTTAGAAATTATCTCCAGTTTTATTACCACTTCTTATTCGCAGTCATGCAGTAACTTTAGCAGGATATAGATTCCTTGACCTAATCCTGCACAGCTGCTTCAAGATTATTGCTCAACTTACTTGCCAACATTTTCTATGATACGCATTTTGAAGTTACCGATGTCTCACAGTCTCTGCACAAGGTCGAATACGTTGATACATATAATTTGATTTACGTAAACAACAATTTTATATTTTAAGTTAATTAATCACACTCACGTTTGTCCAGATGCAAATTACAGAATGTTTCAAGCAAATGTCCTTTAGCCATCAGTGGGACATCAGCCAGCATGATTGTCCCCGTTGTAGCTTTGTTTTTTACAAAGATATGAACAGCGGTATGACTTTTTAAAGTGGCACCCTGTTTTTTTATTCGGTAATTAATTTCCTCTCCTAAAGACATATTCAAAAACGTATCACAGTGTACCATTCACCGAAACACAACGTTATTAATTACATAACACAACATTAACTTTGAGCCTGGGATCACAAACTCTTCCACTTTCTGGGGTTGTCAGAAAACAAATGAAAACCAAGTAAAAACATAACACAAAATTGACTTTGAGTCTCCTGTACCACTGACCAGGAGTAGAACATTCAAATGCGCTCAAAGTGGTGACCCCGGGCACCGATACACTAGCGCATTCGTCGAATGAAAGAATTATTTACTGCTTCCAGTGTTGCCTGCTGAAGAGAATTATAAGCAAGCACGATACGTTCCTGCATGAGATCTGCAGTTCTTGGAATACCTCGATAGACGTCCTCAATGCATCCCCAAAGAGGATTTAAATCAGACGACCTAGCAGGCCTTGTAACTTTCCTCCTCTACCAATCCATCTGGCAGTATACCTTCGCTTCAGAACACGACGTGTACGCAAAGGCGCTATGTGCTGGACATCCATCGTGTTGATAACACATAAGCACTCTGGTTCCTAGCAGCACTTCGCCCAGAAGAGGAGGAAGAATTCGTCTGAAGAACTTGGCATACGCTGGGCCGTTTAGACTTCCATTGATGAAATAAGGGCCAATAATTGTTGTACCAAGCATCCCACACCAGACGTTAACTCTCCATTGACGCTGATGTTCCACCTGTCTAAGCCATCGTGAGTTGTCCCTGTACCAATAATGCTGTTCCTTGCATTTACCTGTCCTTTGTTTGAGAAGGAACATTCATCGGTAAATAGAACATTTTAGAAGAAGTTCGGATTGGCGAGGATTTGCTGCTGTGCCCACTGACAAAACTGTACACGATTCTGGAAATCATTCCCATGCAGTTCTTGATGTAGGTGTACATAATAAGAATGGAACCAGTGACGTCTAAGAATACGATGTACACCGGTTTTTGGAATGCCAATCCCGTATTCAAGCTGTCGTGTGCTCACATGTGGATTCATAGCAACGAAAGAGAGAACAGTAACTTCGGCAGCTTCGTCTGTACGCTTGCTACAACAATTGCGTTGTCGTGGGTTGAAATTTCCCGTTTCCTGAAGCGTCGCAACAAGACGAGAAAACATTCGTCGATAAGGTGGGTTCTTGTCAGAATATCTCTCTGAACAGTACCGCTGCCTGCGTAGCATTTCGCCTACCTTCAACAAAAACAGCAACAATAAAGGAAACGTTATGTCGATGCTGTTTGTAGGAAGGATAGATAGCCTTTATGTATGCCTAGTCTACATAATAGTATTTAAAAGGACCAAACTACTGTACTAAATGTTACCGTACATAAGAAAATAGTATTGCAATTACTGTTCTGCTAACTTACATTCCCCATAGATGAGTAGCATTTCTACCTTCTCTTAGTTGGATTACATTCTACTCACACAACTCTGCTTCTAACGATGGTTGACGCAATGATGAGTGGGCATTTTACTTATGTTTACATTTATCCTCTGTCAACGTCAACACGTGGATGTGTTCGATTACTCTGAGTACCTGCAGTAATCGCTGGGAGTGTCAACGTCAATGCTGTGTTACGTAATTAATAACGTTTGGTTTCAGGGAATGGTACACTGTGATACATTTTTGAATAGGTCATTAGGAGAGGAAATGAATTACCGAATAAAAAATACAAGGTGACATTTAGGAAAGTCATACCGCTGTTCATATCTTTGTAAAAAACAAAGCTACAACGAAGGCAATCATGCTGATTGATGACCACCTCACGGCTAAAGAACATTTGCTTGAAACATTTTATAGTTTGCGTTTGGAATAACAGTTATTTGGGGTGGTCAAGATAAATGGGACACCCAGTATATAACATAAAGTTGTCAGCATGCACCCTTAGAGAAACAAACGACCACAATATAAGAATATGCATCAGAGAAATGATTTTGAGAGTATGTTAAAGGAGGTTGCACTTTATGAAGTAGAATGATTATATGTATCACAGTGCATAATAGAATTAATAATTTGGAAAACAAAGGGATGATAAATGGAAGCAGGATTAGGGGATTCAGAATGTATATGCGATATGCTGACAGGAAAGTAGTACAAAATATAACAGTTGTGATAGTAAAATACTACAATGTGTTCTGCAACAGAGTCTTTGCTTCTTTTAAAAATGTTACTCTAACTTATTTAGCTATTTAATTAGAGAAAATGCTTCTAAGCTCTGTGTTACAAATGTCAGTATTAAATCATATAAAAATAGAAGAAGAACAAGAGGCACTGATGAAGACATGGTTAAACTATAATACCAATTGTGTGACACCATACAAAACTATGAAAACATGTATTTTCAGCAAACTAATACCACATCCAGCAACACAACAGGAACTTCCTAAAATGTAGGTAATAAAAAATTGTAGAACTCCTGTAATAGGCATATAAGGGGATGCTTGAAACATAAATATATATTTAAGACGAAGAAATTATAACATATTTGTGACGTTTTTCATTTAGATTTTTAATTTTTATTTATGTTTTGTTTAGCCTGACTACATTAGGGCTTTATGAATGTCTATTAAATCAGTCTAGGAACATAAAAATGATCTGAATTTCAATGCTGCTCTATCATTCAGTTATATACATCTTATAAACTATTAGGAGAATAGTTATGTCCAATGACACCAATAATAACAGAAAATAATGATGGTAATTTTCATTATTATTATTATTATTATTATTATTATTATTATCATTATTATCATTAAGAGTATTAAGAATATCAATAATAATGATTAATTCAACTTGTATGAAGCTGTGTTTAGTATCACGCAAACTGATATGATAATAAAATGGAAGGAGACAAAACGATGGTGATGATAGTTGCTAAGAAATAACAAAAGCTGAATAGTGAGTTTTTTGAGAAAAGGATGGAAAAATGTGGCAGGAGAGCGGGTATTGGCGAGAGTTAGCTGCAGAAAAATATGTAAAAGAGATAGCTGTTGTGACGAAGGTAGACCATTAACTGACAGCTGAAGTTAAACGGTATACTTTGTGGAAAATCATTCTGTAGTCATGTTTATTATACAGAAAATTATTCTGAGAAGATTACCGTATTATGTAGTGAAATAGAGACGATTGTACTTTGTTGAGAACGAAAATATCTGCAGTGCTGTTGAAATAAGAGCGTTAGAGTTGTAAATAAAGAAGAGGAGAACCATGATTAAGACGACGATAGAGTAAATACCGGTTATTAAAGTGACTACATTTATTCCTTCCTAGGCAGTAGTGATATTCTTGAAAAAACGAATGTCACAAATGTATTGCACACAATAATTCAACACTGCATGAAGCCATCTTGTGCTAGAAGAAAGAAGCCTTTAATAAACGTAAACGGGGTCCGTAGTAGGCTGTAATGTGATTTATATATAATTGTGCGATTAGCTAATTTCTACAATATGTAATTGTCAAAGACAGCACAAATTTTGGAGTGCTTGACAATGACAAGTAGTCAAAATCAGGTAATTACACGATGAAATAAAAATCCCATTACAGCCTACTACAGACCTTGGTTACATTTATTAAACATCTGGAGGCTGTGGATCCCACAAATACAAAATTTTAAGAAAGAGGTCTGGTGTGACATTTGATCGATGGTCTAACAAACGCCGTGACGTACAAACACTGACAAACTGCAGATGAGTTCAAAGGCAGCATGTAGATGGGAAAAATCAGAGGAAAGAACACTGTCGTGGGGACCGAGATTGAAAGAGAGGCTACGTTCATGTAAAAAGGCGTAAAGGGAAGCATTAATCGATACCTGAGTCGACGGTCTGCGCCGTGTCGTCGTTGGGGGAGATCCACCAGATGGGCAGGTTGACCGGCGTGCCGTCCTCCACCGCCTTCTGCATCAACTCCACGATGCGCGGCGCGTACTGCGCACGCAGCGACAACAGGTCGCGGCAGATCTCCAGCGTCTGCAATCACAGCTCTCGTAAGTCACCAGCCCTGCTAAAGGCTGTTCATTGGCAGAATCGACTCTCTTACTTCTCTACGTGGAAAACAATGTGAATGCGATGGAACTATCACTCTAAACTGTGGTTTCCACAACTGAAATTGGGCAACGTTTCCTTGATTACTGTGTCACAGCTAATTTCGATTCACAGCGATAGCGCACATGAAACAGCGACGAAGACCAAAGGCAAGGTTTTCTTCCCAGTTACAATCCCTAAATAGGCCACTACCCAGAAAGAGCTGAAGCAATGAGTCCAAGGCATGGTTGACTTTGTGGTCACGGAGCAGATTACTTTGAATAACCGGCCGTACTGGAGCTAACCGTAGTCGGATGAGACTTACGGTCTGAGAGTCATATCCAGAACACTGTATGTCAACAGTCCCATTTCTATTTTATTGTCTTATATGTATTAGAAAATAATGTCTAGCTGACAGTAAATTAAGGTTGAGTTATCTCCCATGACCTGTTCAGCTTTTTGTGAGCTTCTTCACGAAAATTACTGCTAATCCTTGATTGCGCATTTGCTAAATGTTCATCAGCATGTACTGTCAAATGTGTATTGACAGATTACCAGAAATAGTGTTCGTTAGATACGTTGGCTGAGGATTTCGTACTCAGAACCATCACTCTGGCAACCAATATGAAACGTCCTTGATTTTCATGTTTTACACCACTACTCTTCGTGGGAAGTATATCACATACAATGTAAGGAGATGTTCAGTTTCACACTTCACCCACGCTATTAGAGATCGGTCAACTCGGGTTGCGGTAGATGTTTTCTCATGACAGTAAAATAGGCAAAGTTTTATGTTTCTCTTCGTGAAATATTTTCAATTTTCGTAATATCTTGTCACGAACAAAAATTAACGCTAGATATATTACAAGTTAGTCATACCTTTATTACTAAGCTTTATCTGTTGTTCTCTTATGTTGTCAAAATCATTATTATATTTCTGTTACCATGTTTCAAATAATCATGCTCATTAACCGTTATGTTGGCCTCGAACGCCCCACAAATATGGATAGTGCTAGCCAGTGAAAAGGAAACCCACAACGACACTCCTTCTGGAACCTGTCCCTCATTGTGTGCTCAGTGTCCCTTTTCATCATTTCCCTTATTCTTTTAACTCGTATTCATGGAATAATTACTTTTGGAGATATAATCCTGGCTTCCTCATTTTGTAGTAAGGTTTATCAAATTAGAACACTATTTTCTGTAACATGGGACAACTGCATCTCCTTTCTTGTTGCAAACTTTTTTTTGAAGCAGCCTTTTCATGCCAGACAAAAATGTACTTTCTTATGATACCCGTGAATCAATTCATTCTATACTGGTGGTCCAGCTTTCAATGGAAGTGACTGTTAATGATGACAAGGTATTTCTTGTATGCATGCGTTAAACTTCGATTGACATATTTACATTACACTTACTGATACAACTTTTTAAAAAAACGTGTGTGAAATCTTATTGGACTTAACTGCTAAGGTCATCAGTCCCTAAGCTTACACAATCCTTAATCTAAATTATCCTAAGGAGAAACACACACAACCATGCCCGAGGGAGGACTCGAACCTCCGCCGGGATCAACCGCACAGTCCATGACTACAGCGCCTGAGACCGCTCGGCTAATCCCGCGTGGCCAACGTTTGTTATGATATGATTTTGTAATGTCTTCTTCAAGTAACCAATATTCAAAACACAAGACTACTCCATATATGATGCATTGCAATAACAAACTCACAGTTGATAACCCGTTATCATCAGAATTCCCGTTATCATTTGATGGTCAATTAAGCAAATTATGCCAACTTGGTTTTGGTTTCTTAATTGTTGACTTTTCTTTGAAACATTTTAATTTTACTATGTTTTAGATAAAATGTATTTGATAATGTGCGTTTGCTTACATTACTCGTAATTTCAGCTACCTGAACATGTTTCAGAACAATGTTTAGCCACGAATAGTCATATCAGTTTCATAATTTGGTATTCTATCATCGCGTGTTTCCTCAGTTAACGGAACTAACTGCTTACAGTCTCTGTCTCATTACAGTGTGGCCTATACCGACATTGTAAACCCGTGCCGCCGGCCGGAGTGGCCGAGCTGTTCTAGGTGTTACAGTCTGGAACCGCGCGACCGCTACGGTCGCAGGTTCGAAACCTGCCTCTGGCATGAATGTGTGTGCCGTCCTTAGGTTAGTTAGGTTTAAGTAGTTCTACGTTCTAGGGGACTGATGACCTCAGAAGTTAAGTCCCATAGTGCTCAGAGCAATTTGAAACATTTAAACCCGTGCCTTCCAGTAGCTGCGACTGTAGTAGAGGTATAGTTAGAAGAGTCTCTAGAATCAGTTATGTCACTGTAGAACATCGTCATGCCCCTGAGGGGATCACATCAAAGAACCTCCGCAACAGAGTTAATACCTGTGTCCAAAGTTCTACTCCGAATGTATGGAGGTCACCTCTACCCATGTTTCTCCGATTTTCGATCAGGCAAGAGCCTCCACCTGACTCTCAATGTACAATATTCAACACTCAAATTCATTGTAAATGCACTGGATTTTCTTTTGTGTCGGCAATAGTGTCAGTAGTCCATGCTGTGTGGTATTCTGGAACATTCAGCCTAGTATTTCTTCTAGTTTAGCTAATCTACACAACCTAGTAACAAAAGTGAGGCGCCTAGAAGTCGTGGTCGGATGTCAGCGCAGTTCTACAGGTGCTCACCACCGGTTATGTAAATGGTCAGAATTTCAGTATCTGCGCTTAGCCGACAGAGTCCGTTAGTGTTGTTCGTGTTTCGTTGGTTACTTGGTTTGGCAGAGAGGCGTAAATAGCGTCAGACGTTTAGTAATCACTACGAAGCATACGGAGATGCAGCGCACTAGTATGAGACAGTGTTACCAACGAATGATAAATTCTGGAAGGAGCGACATTATGGGTCTCCATTTGGCCGGCTGGCTCCTCCAAACACAGCAGAAACATCACAGGTGAACTGCATTCGTAGTCCACGAAAAACATTCAGACCACCCATTAGTTGCTGCTTATTAAATTGTCCAACCAAGTCAATGTCTATTGTTCTCAATGACTTATACACAGGAGCACTGCGCCGCCAACGGCGACGGTACCCACGTCGCAAAGGCATTGCAGAGGCTCGTTAATACACATGCCTTTGCGACGTGGGTACTGTCGCCGTTGGAGGCGCAGTGCTCCTGTGTATAAGTCATTGATAGCTGCGAGTACAAAACTGCTTGTTAAGGTTCCTTATTGGACTTTGGATCCAGACAAGCAGTTCCCTTTGTCTACTAGAAGAAAGAAGAAGCTGAATGCAGACGAGTAGCTGTTCATATAGGCCAAATTAACCACACGCTAAAAGCGTATATAAAAGAATTAAAAAGAAAAAAAAAACATCGGAGATATAAGCCGAGGAGATACGGGATTTGTGGGGCATTCGAAAGTGACTGTAGCTAGAAGAAGGACAGAATGCGAACGTGAGGGCAGCCATGGTCGTCGTGAAGCTACCAGACAACCACGTCTGTTCCACCTGGAGGGACGATCGTCTTATTGTTCACTAAGCACAACGTAAACCCTGGACATTTGCGCCTGCCATCGGAGGGCCAATTATTAACTTCCTGCGATATGCTGTGCCATTGCGCCCTGTTACTTGGAGTCTAGCAGCACACTGAACTACGAAACAACCACCATGTGTGTGGACTGTCTCTAACAGCACTGCAGACAGCTGCGTTTGGAGTGGTGTAGCGACTGGGAAGACTGGAATGCTGATGCGCCGCGTTGTGTTCAGCCATGGATCACGGTTCTGCAGTACCGTAGATGACCATTGCCCGCCGGTATGGGCCAGCGTGGTCCCATTCTTGGAGTGTTTGGAAAGACACAACGGTGTTACTCCTGGCGTGATGCTGTAGAGGCCATCGGATGTAACTTCGGCTCACGGTTTGTAGTAAGTGAGGGAACTCTAACTGCACAGCGCTACGTCATGGACACCTTTCGCACTCCAGTGAAATTTCCGATATGACAGTATCATGGGGCCATTTTTTTCTATACAACACTCGTCCACACATGGAACGTGTCTATATGAATTACGTTGAGGTACTCCTGTGATCAACGAGTTACGATATATGATGAATGAGACCAGATCAGGCGTCAATTCCGTCCCAGCATCAGTACACAGGTTACAAAGGACCATTTACACTACTGGCCATTAAAATTGCTACACCACGAAGATGAAGTGCTACAGACGCGAAATGTAACTGACAGGAGGCAGATGCTGTGATATGCAAATGATTAGCTTTTCAGAGCATTCACACAAGCTTGGCGCCGGTGGCGACACCTACAACGTGCTGACATGAGGAAAGTTTCCAACCGATTTCTCATACACAAACAGCAGTTGACCGGCGTTGCCTGGTGAAACGTTGTTGTGATGCCTCGTCTAAGGAGGAGAAATGCGTACCATCACGTTTCCGACTTTGAGAAAGGTCGGATTGTAGCCTATCGCGATTGCTGTTTATCCTATCGCGAGATTGCTGCTGGCGTTCGTCGAGATCCAATGACTGTTAGCAGCATATGGAATCGGTGGGGAGGGTAATACGGAACGCCGTACTGGATCCCAACGGCCCATATCACTAGCGGTCTATATGACAGGCATCTTACCCGTATGGCTGTAACGGATCGTGCAGCCACGTCTCGATCCCTAACAGATGGGGACGTTTGCAAGACAACAACAATCTGCACGAACAGTTCGACGACGTTTGCAGCAGCATGGACTATCAACAGGGAGATCGTGGCTGCGGTTACCCTTGACGCTGCATCACAGACAGGAGCGCCTGCGATGGTGTACTCAACGACGAACCTAGGAGCACGAATGGCAAAACGTCATTTATTCGTATGAATCCAGGTTCTGTTTACAGCATCATGATGGTCGCATCCGTGTTTGCCGACATCGCGGTGAACGCACATTGGAAGCGTGTATTCGTCGTCGCCATACGGGCGTATCACACGAGGTGATGGTATGGGGTGCCACTGGTTACGCGGCTCGGTCACATCTTGTTCGCATTGACGGCAAATTGAACAGTGGACGTTAGATTTCAGATGTGTTACGAACTGTGGCTCTACCCTTCGTTCGATCCCTGTGAAACCGTCCATTTCAGCAGGATAATGCACGACCGCATGTTGCAGGTCCTGTACGGGCCTTTCTGGACACAGAAAATGTTCTGCCCTGGCCAGCACATTCTCCTGATCTCTCACCAATTGAAAACGTATGGTCAATGGTGGCCGAGCAAATGGCTCGTGACAATACGCGTCACTACTCTTGATGAACTGTGGTATCGTGCTGAAACTACATGGGCAGCTGTATCTGTACACGCCATCCAAGCTCTGTTTGACTCAATGCCCAGGCCTATCAAGGCCGTTATTACAGCCAGAGGTGGTTGTTCTGGGTACTGATTTCTCAGGCTATGCTCCCAAATTGCGTGAAAATGTAATCACATGTCAGTTCTAGTATAATATATTTGTCCAATGAATACCTGTTTAACGTCTGCATTTCTTCTTGGTGTAGCAATTTTAATGGCCAGTAGTGTACGTGCGTGTGGTTGAGCTACTCTTGTGATCAACAAGTTGGCTAAATCTCTCTACGATACATGATGAATGAGACCAGTTCAGGCGTCAATACCGTCGCAGTGCCAGTACCCAGGTTAAAAAGGACCATTTACAACAGTTGTAGGTCGGATTGTCTGAGAAGGGGATACTACAGCACTGTGATAGTCTTCCTGTCTGAATCAGGGCATGCATCCAGGCCAGAGGTAGAGCAATTTCATACTGATAAGTGGGCTCATATTGCCAAAATCTGTGTGAAGGTGACTCGATTGACAATCACTTGCAATAACATATCATACGTTTCCTCCCCCCGGTTTTGAGTGCTTCAGTTTGTCAGGCAGCGCATGGCTGATACTTAGTAGTAAGACAAGTCATGCTTCACATGGAGTGCTCTAACTGCATGTGTGCTTCATCCTGCTATGCTGAACACCTGGGTGAAATAGGTTACAGAAACAGATCAGTAAGTGTGGCGTCAGGAATGAACGCACCTCATTGTCGAAATCCCACGGCGTGTAGGAGAACTTGACGGCCGGCATGAAGATCGTGGCCTGCAGCCAGCGAATGTACATCTCTTTGGTCGGAAGAGCGTACGTCGCACCGCCCACCATCTCCGGCATCACGAAGGGGTGGCCCACGATGCTGAGCTCCAGCAGCTTCGGAAGCAGCGTCCCCACACCGCCGGCCGTGCCCCACTTGCTGTCCACGACGTCCATCAGGAAGAAGTTGGGCAGGCGCTGGCTCTCCACTCCAGTCTGTATCTCGACCAGGGGACCGAACTGGGAGGCGGCTCTCGCGAACTCGTCGCTGTAGCGCACCGGGTTCCGTTCCACGGGTTGTATGTTGGGCAGCTGAGGCAAGTAATTCGTCTGACCAGCGTCGAATTCGAACGAATCGATTCCTGTCTCATTGCGGAGCGCCTGAAAACAATTCGGAATTAAACAGTTAGTGTAAATGAAAGAAATGGTGAAACGAAACAGCTGTAGAACAAGTTCACCATCACAATGAATGAAGTAATACATAAGATCAGATAAGAGTGGTCAAGTGTGACAGGCATGTGTCATTAAAGGAAATGTTCGACATCCTTACATTAGAGCCTACATTAAATTATTGATCAATTCGTTTTGAGTTACTATGTAATTCCAACTAAAATTATGTAATACGTAATATACCGTTGTGCAACAAATGCTGAATAATATACTATGTATTTAAATTCCTGCAGAGGTATGCAGCACTATTAAAGAAAGTGCCGTAAACCTCAGTGACATAGTTGTTGCAAAACAAGCATTCAAGCATTCAAAAACAGATGACCAGGAGCGATTTGCAATAAAGAATCGTAGCAGCTGATTGATTATGCATTGCTGTGTTCAGTTTATCGCTGTAAAACTGTTGAAACTGAAATTATGATGTGTGGACTGGGTACTTAGAATTTAACGTTTCGGACTGCATCATCTGTGTTATTTTCTATGTCAGCTTCCATCAACCTACAATTGTTGAAGGAATTTTCAAGAAGAGGTTAGCCGTCTTCTTAAAATTAATACAAGCCCAGTTCAAGCTCATATACGTATAACTAGACAAATAGATGTTTACTTTTGCTACTACTGAATTCAGTTTATGTTTAAAATGAGAACTAAATTTTATAATATATACATCAGCTGTCCTTCGCTGTACTGTAACTGGTTTGTCTCATTTCCATATTTCCAATCTTACACCGCCTTGATGTGAGATTCCGTGTATAGCTGGAGAACTTGTCTAGCTGGAACTGATGCTCACTTTACGTCAGCGTGTCGCACAAAAATTGACGTTCAGGCACGAAGGCACATACAAATAGACCAAAGCAAACGCAGGGGTACGAAACAAGGTGAGGATTTAATTAATATAGACAATGATGACCCCAGTGACTGGGCGCTTGTTCCGATTGGAGAAAAGACGAATGTTTTCTCGCAGAAACTCTGTTTTCTTTTTGAACCAGCAGTCGAGAAATTATTTGTACCCGATTCATCTGTATCTAATACCTGTGCATCATGCAGGTCATTGGTAACAAATCGAATCCAGTTCGGACAGGAAGACAAGCCGCTCGTTCACTTGACACCAGTTTCTCGTAGTGATTCGTGAACCTTTCACCGTCAGTTGGTTTCGTTAATTACAGGTCGACAGTGTACCGTGAATCATCATTACGACAACGAAATTTGTGGAGACCTTGCGAACGAAGTCATGAAGATACGCAGCCATCCAGTCCGGACTATAATGTCATCCAATAGAGAGGTCTGCTCCATTGATTCTTCCGAACTGTTGTGGATAAGGGAATTACGTCAAGTGATTTCTAGGCTGCAATATACTTAGGAAAAACTATGAAATTCACAAACATAACGGAAAGAAATATTTCCATTGTCCTCCTGTATAGCACTGTGAGCAATAGCTCTCATCAAATAGAATGTCCTTGAGGCCATGGAAGTTTTTCGGTCGTCACAAGTTCCTTCGGAAAGTGAAAAGGGCACATAAACATAAAACAATAACCCTCCTGAATTCTACCAGCGGGCAGTGTTCCTGTTTATTGAGCCGACTTGCAGCCATGGTGTAGTTGGCAATTTGCCAGTATTTAGGAACCAAAAGCTCTTGCGTAGCGAGATCTTAACACTCATGTCTCACAGTATTAATAGGGATGACATAAACCATCAGAAGCCAAAGAAGCGGCTGCTTCTATAATATGAAAAATAATCACAATTCTCTAGTATACAATAGAGTTGTCAGAGACAATAAAATGCTGAAATCGAAATAACAGGTCATGTTTTACATTGGAAAGAAGTTAACCTAATCCTCGATAACAATAGTTACTTGACAGATGGTGTGGGGGTCAAAAGGGCAGCTTTGACTCAGAATGTCCCAAAGATGAAACTTTATATTTGCTGAGCAGATGAATGCATCAATTGAGAGACACACGCCACCTGGGTGAACTATGCCGTATGTAGAGTCCACAAATGACAGAATTACACGTTCATCCCTGTGAATATAATTCGTCTTAAAATGTATATTGCCTCACGTTATGATGCTGCCGCAGGCTCGCCAGGTCGATTACACGAGCACCCGCGCGCAACAAACTAAAAAGGCATAGGGCCATGCTGGTTAAAATAATGTTCATACTCCTACGGAATATGGATCCCTTCTTTGTAGATAACATGTTGGCTTTCTTTCAATTTTGATGTTAAAATTATTTTAATACCGACATAAATTTATACAAAGAAAAATCGGGGAGAATGGAATTAATGATACCCAGATTCCTTGCGTACTAAGAGCGGTATCCTGCAATCTAGTCTCTGATACTGTCATTGAGAGAGAAGTTACTATTTTAATCAGAATATGTTAAAAATCTGAATGGCTCTTTCTTCTTCAACGACACGCAAAATGCCCGCCGTTGCATCAGGCCGACTTCATCCTTCGTACAGCAGCAGTATATCCATGGTGGGCACGAGACATTCGACTTCTGCTACTTGCCTCCTTGAGTCTCGTTGCAGTTCTGTTGATCAGTTATTTGGACAGGGGTGAGTGATAACGATCATGATGGAGTCCAACAAGCTTAAGCTGCGAGAGCTAATAGTGCTGGGGCTGCAAACCGTCATCGGAGTCTCCATGTGGTGAGAACATGTCGCAGCCACGCCCTAATCCCCTTCGTCGTTCTCCCGTGGTGTCAGTGCTGCCTCTGAACTCCCTTATTTGGGTCGCAGTCATTCCCCTACAGTGTCGCGGGTGAGGAAGTACACTACTGGCCATTAATATTGCTACACCACGAAGATGACGTGCTAAAGACGCTAAATTTAACCGAGAGGGAGAAGATGACATGATATGCAAATGATTAGCTTTTCAGAGCATTCACACAAGCTTGGCGCCGGTGGCGACACCTACAACGTGCTAACATGAGGAAAGTTTCCAACCGATTTCTCATACACAAACAGCAGTTGACCGGCGTTGCCTGCTGAAACGTTGTTGTGATGCCTCGTGTAAGGAGGAGAAGTGCGTACCAACACGTTTCCGACTTTGAGGAAGGTCGGATTGCAATCTATCGCGATTGCGGTTTATCGTATCGCAACATTGCTGCTCGCATTGGTCGAAATCCAACGACTGTTAGCAGAATATGGAATCGGTGGCTCAGGAAGGTAATTCGGAACGTTGTGCTAGATGCCAATGGCCTTGTATCACTAGCAGTCGAGATGACAGGCATCATATTCTCATGGCTGTAACTGATCGTGCAGCCACGTCTCAATCCCTGAGTCAACAGATGGAGATGTTTGCAAGTCAACAACCATCTGCACGAACAGTTCGACGACGTTTGCAGCAGCATGGGCTATCTGCTCGGAGAACATGGCTGCGGTTACCCTTGACGCTGCATCACAGACAGGAGCGCCTGCGATGGTGTACTCAACGACGAACCTGGGTGCACGAATCGCAAAACGTAATTTTTTCGGATGAATCCAGGTTCTGTTAACAGCATCGTGATGGTCGCATCCGTGTTTGGCGACATCGCTGTGAACGCACATTGGAAGCGTGTTTTCGTCATCGCCATACTGGCGTATCACCCGGCGTGATGTTATGGGGTGCCATTGGTTACACATCTCGGTCACCTCTTGTTCGCATTGACGGCACTTTGAACAGTGGACGTTACATTTCAGATGTGTTACTACCCGTGGCTCTACCCTTCAGTCGATTCGTGCGAAAACCTACATTTCAGCAGGATAATGCACGACCGCATGTTGCAGGTCCTGTACGGGCCTCTCTGGATACAGAAAATGTTCGACTGCTGCCCTGCCCAGCACATTCTCCAGATCTCTCACCAACTGAAAACTTCTGATCAATGGTGGCCGAGCCACTGGCTCGTCACAATACGCCAGTCACTACTCTTGATGAACTGTGGTATCTTGTTGAAGCTGCATGGGCAGCTGTACCTGTACACGCCATCCAAGCTCTGTTTGACTCAATGCGCAGACGTATCAAGGCCGTTATTATGGCCAGAGGTAGTTGTTCTAGGTACTGATCTCTTAGGATCTATGCACCCAAAATGCGTGAAAATGTAATCACATGTCAGTTCTAGTATAATATATTTGTCCAATGAATACCCGTTTATCATCAGCATTTCTTCTTGGTGTAGCAATTTTAATGGCCAGTAGTGTAGAATTTAGCCCCTAATGACACTGCACGTTGCCCGCCAGTCTCATTAGCTCATGTTTAGTAGCTTTTCAAATTCCTGTTTACTTTTATCAGGGTATTGCAAGTCAATTTCTGAAATGACTTCTGTGCTATATCAGTAAGTTGCCAAGGTTTTTCTCGGAGATGTGTTAAGTCCTGATTTTCATGGGTATGTGCGAGAGAACATAAATCATTTTCATCCAATGATTAAGACACAAAAGAGTTACAGACACCGGCTGCGTGCGGACATTGCTCGAAATCAATGGAGAAAGTTGAATATTATTGTCGGACGGGAATTCGAACCTAGGTCTCCTGCCTACTAAGCACATGCTCTGACCACTCTGCCATCCGGACGCAATGGTCGTTGTAACTGCATGGACTTCCCTAGAATGCGTCCTGTCGGATCGAAATTCTGAACTTCATCCACGCGCTACTTCTATAGTACCAGCGCAGTTGCCATGACCGAATGGCTCAGAGGCTATTTGATCCAATAAAGTTCTCATAATAAAAAAATAAAATAAAAAAAAGCGGTCAGAGCATCTGTCTAGGAAGCAGGAGGCCCAGGTTCGAATTCCGGTCCCGCAGAAATTTTCTACTTTCCCCGTTGATTTCAAGCAATGCATGCCCGCCGCCAGTGTTTGTAGTTTCTCAGTGTCCTAATTGTTAATACATGAACTTTTAAAGTATAATTTTTTCATTATGTGTTTTAACCTCTGTCCAGTCCCCCAGCCTCACAAATATTCAGTTTGCAACCGCCTGTAAGTAGAGACTAATTCCAAAGCCTGAGTGATTAAGAGTAAGATCTAAATTACAGCCTGGCACTCCACTTAAAGCCGGCCGAAGTGGCCGTGCGGTTAAAGGCGCTGCAGTCTGGAACCGCAAGACCGCTACGGTCGCAGGTTCGAATCCTGCCTCGGGCATGGACGTTTGTGATGTCCTTAGGTTAGTGAGGTTTAACTAGTTCTAAGTTCTAGGGGACTAATGACCTCAGCAGTTGAGTCCCATAGTGCTCAGAGCCATTTGAACCATTTAGCCAACTCCACTTAAACGGGAGGAGTACTACACCAGAAAATGGTAACCGGGCTTCACTGGATGTGATTATCACTCCGCCTGCATTGCAATGTGATGTTTTTACCACTCACACTACGTTGGCAAAACTCCAAAGATGTTTCAGGAAGAATTGAAATCCCACGACTGTATATCGTAATTAGCCTTGCCGGAATTCTAGATAGCATGATTTGAACTATATAATCGAGGGACTGTTACAAGATTATCTGCTGCGATATAAATAATTGAGTTAGTACTAACATTGATAAATCGGAAGGATACATAAGTATAACTGATTAACACCTTAACACCTTTCACTTCACACAAGAAATTTGCACAAATCATGAAATTCTATACACTTAACGCAGATACAAGATGATATTATTCAATATAAGTTGACTGATATTATATGCCATTAATTCGTGTACAATAGCACACCCAGGAGACACAATAAAAATTATAGAAAAACAACCCATAATAATACCATATCTTGAATATTTTTTGTATACGCTGTTATGCATCCTCAAAATATTGTGCGAAATGCGCACAATTGTAATATTAATCCTACAGAGCTTATCTACATTTCAAACTATACCATATGTATTCTGAAAGTACACTTAGGAGTACGGTTCGATGGATTTTCTCTGTGAAGCATTTCTTGCAGAAATATCTCCTATCTCGGATTTAAGATAATACCCATTTTCGATTGAACAGTGACACAATTAGCAGCATATGAGAACGAAATTCTTCATCGTGGCCACGCAAATTGGCTTCCAAGAGAACCGAAGACAGGAAAGCTTTCAAATGGTGTCAGAAGGATAAGAGCTTTTAAAGTGGATCGAATAGAAACAAAAAGCAGATTTTTTTTTACGACTATACTCACCCACAGTCGATCCGTCCACCAGGCGGCTGCTTCAGGGTTGGTGAAGTCGACAATGCCAGCGTTATTCTTCCACCACGTGTGAGTGCTTCCCTCGGTATTTGACACAAAGTATCCGGCAGCCAGCGCCTCAGAGTAATACGGCTCACACCCTTCGAGTATAAACGGATGCACCCAGAGTGTTACACGGAATCCCAGTGCATGGAGATCGTCAGTAAGGGCTTTCATGTCTGGAAACTTGTTCGGATCAAATGTCAGACTGCCGTAACATACCTCCCAGTACTCGTCTATTTCGATCTGGCTGTAGTTGAATCCATTGGCGATAATCTCGTTAGCAAGGGCCCTCAGATTCTGATCGCTAACATCAGCGTGGTAACGATTTATTGTTGACCAGATTGGTTGCGTGGCCATGCGTTCATCTGGGGTGGCTGTCGGCTTCCCCAGGTAGGCCTGTACGGCGTACTCATGGGCCTGCCTCGGACCGTCCAGCAAGCACAAGTCGTAGTCCATAAGGATGTCTTGTCGATGTTCTGGAAAGGGATCCGCATTCTGAGCAACGAAGCACAGTCTGTTCAGTGACTCTTCGGTATTCTGGTCGATGAAAAGGGGGACATCAGTTTGAACGTAGACGAATCTCCCGTCTGAGAAAAGCCAGTATCGCGCAGCAATACCGGCATGAAGGTCCTGGTCAGTAACGTAGGGGTACTGGTCGTATACGGTGTTCTCAATAGGCCACACCTGTCTGGCTGTCTCGATCCCACCGTAGATGTGGCTGGACAGGTGGTGCTGACAACTCCTCAGTACCGAAGTAGAGGCGTTCACCCACTGCCGAACTGTGAAACATCGGGCCGCTGTATCTTTGGGCTGGATCACCACTTTGGAGTGGCCGAAGTCGTAGTGTTCCCCATTGACAAGGCGCTCGTGCACTGGAGCACGCAACCGCTCGCCGCCCTCAGCTGCGATATAACCCAATTCGACTTCACGGCCGCCTGTAACATAAAGGAAACCGGTTCAGCTTGCAGATAACTATGTCCTCTTGTAAAAATGTTCAAATGTGTGTGAAATCTTATGGGACTTAACTGCTAAGGTCATCAGTCCCTAAGCTTACACACTACTTAACCTAAATTATTCTAAGGACAAACACACACACCCATGCCCGAGGGAGGACTCCGCCGGGACCAGCCGCACAGTCCATGACTGCAGCGCCTAAGACAGCTCGGCTAATTCCGCGCGGCTGTCCTCATGTACAGCATTGTAGTGAAATTATGTTACCTAGGAAAAATCGAAAGGGCACTTGTTTAGCGTTTTTCGGTAAACATAAGCCACCAGTATTGTAATCCCTATGCGATCTCAGTTCCCCACGAACTAACAAGCGTGCAACATTTTACTGCAGTGTGTAGAACTACACGCATTATGCGGATAAGTCTTTTAAACATAATTCCCGACCATTTCTTAATCGTATCTGCTTCATAAGGTTATAATTCTTATTTTATTGATAATGTTCTCCAGAAAAATAAGAGACGAGAAATTATTCCCTTTCCGTATGCGGACCATCATAAACTACTCACAACTGACAAAATTTGTACGTTACCCACATTTAAACGATGTTACCGGAAGAATCAAAAACCCACGGTTTCAGATCTGCATTTCATTATTAAAAAAGAGAAATAAAATACTATGCAACGTAACTCAGCGTAAATTGGCGCGACTGTCAAAGTATTTATACAGTCAGAGCCGTGGCAAGTTAATTGATTGAAATCTCATGCAATTTAGAGACTAAATTTTCCTAGAATATTTAAATGGAAAATCATCCATATAAAATGAGTGTGTTTGGGTTCCTAAGGAACCAACTGCTGAGGTCATCGGTCCCTAGACTTACACACTACTTAAACTAACTTATACTGAGAACAACACACAGACCCATACTCGAGGGAGGACTCGAACCTCCGGTAGGAGGGACCGTGCAATCCTTGGCATGGTGCCTCTAACTGCGCGGCCACTCCGCGCGGATCATCCATACATTTTTAACAATGTGACATCGTTCTTTCAGGTAACAAAGATGCGGAGATGATACCACTGTGAGCTGCAGAAATATATAAGCACACAACACACAATGCTAATTTAGTTTCTAATCAACACAATTTCCTTTCTACTTCTTTTTAAATTTAGTATTATTTACTCATACGAAGGTTATACGTTTATTATGAACACTGGGCCGCCGAATGGAAACTACAGTGGATTCCTGATGACCTTGCACAGATGTGTTGGACAGTGTCTAGTATTCCCGTCAATCGCGTCACGACGCTCTTTTCAAATCTGAGCCACAGTGAGCACCTAAAGAAGCCTAGATGTGTACAAAGAGATTTTGCCTGATTCCGTGCAGCCCACACAACGCAACTCTCATACATTTCCTTCTTCATGACGACTCTCCACCGCACGATGCAGGAGGAATGAAGGTAGTCTTGCTGCGTTTTCGATGGGGTGTCTTTGATCACCCACCATACAGCCTGGACTTGACATGCTCTGAGTTTCATCTCTGCTCAGATGAACCGCTTGCTACGAACATGGACAACAAACTGCAGACCATCGTACAGAATTTGTTGAAAGAACAGGCGTCTGCCTCGTGTGACGAGGATACTGGGAGGTTGGTACAAGGCTACGACAGGACGTCTGAGTCGGAGCAGCGAATATGTAGAGAAGTAGTTAGAAGATGCACCTGACTGTTGCAAATAAAATGTTCTTTAGTTTCAGTGTGGTATCCATTTCGCAACCGATCGGACTTTGACAGCCGAATAGCCCTGACCTTACATGCCTCTTCCTCATATTGTTCGTGTGGTGTCACCAATTTAGGTTTTATGACGCCGACGTGATACTCTACAGACTCCACGCATCCACAAACCCAGATCTTTATTTATCTACCCTAAAACAGCACAGATCTTTGTAGGTGGTCGGAAGATTATTTCAACATAATGTCTTTTTAAGTATCTTCCTAATTTCTATGAAATAGTGCCTAAAAATGGAAGGAACACCCTGGATTAGGACAGCTTATTTCCTCCACTTGATCATGTGAGTGGTCATGTTTCTTCCTTTTTATATCTGTACTAATTTGATATGTAGAGTATCCATTATCAATAAAAATATATTTTAGATATTCCAGCTCCTTTGTAAGGTGGTCTCTGTCTGACGCAAATTCTTCCCGATGTACTAAGTTCGGAGGACGTTCATACACTGAGAAGAGTAATGGCAGCTCGTTAATACCGGTCTGCGTGCATGGGCTCAAGTAAATCGAATGCCAAAATAACCATCAACTTTCCGACTGACTAGGTCACTGAAATTTTAGACAGCCACCTCTTTCTACCTGCATTGTAACAGGAGATTTTTGCGGATTGAAATTATATTTTGTAATAATCGTGCCTGTCCTTCCTCGCCGTGGGACCAACTTCATCCTCATATCTTCTTCGTTGATCCATTATGGATCGTGGGACGACGGCTGGCATGAACTTCTTGATGCAATAATTTACCCAGAGCCGTATGTATTGTAGAAATTTATTTGTTTTATGAACTTCTATGTGTTACCAGTTTCGGCATTACATTGCTGCCAACTTCAGGCCCCACTCGTCACAGTCGTAAAATCGCTATACACGAAGTGTCGCCTGGCGACCAAGAGCTGTTGCAGGACGATTTGATTCACGGATCCAATTATATGGCTCGTTCCATGTATAGCGATTTTACGACTATGACGAGTGGGGCCTGAAGATGGCAGAAATGTAATGCCGAAACTGGTAGCACATAGAAGTTCATAAAATAAAATAAATTTCTACAATCATACGGCTGTGGGTAAATTATTGCATCAAGAAGTTCATGCTCATATGGCGAACATTCTTTTGGGTTTTGTTCCACCGAATCGAGTGCCCTTCTTCGAAATCTTCCATAATGTAACGACAGGAGCCTAGGCAGAGGGGCTCGAAGCCCAAAGCGGGACAGTTAGGCAACCAGCGGAAAAATAGTCCTATAAGAAGCACAAAAAAGGCGAATACGTTCCTGTTTATTAAATGACACTCACTGAAAATCGGGGTACCAGCTGCCTCATTGTACCTATCTCAGAACCTTCATAAGTGCTGCCAAATGTTTTGACATGGCGACATATTCGCACTCTTTCTGTTATGCAACTCAACTCTCACACCCACTAGCTCCCCAACCTGAAACTCTCTCAAATCCACTGGTTCTTCGTCATACGTCACTCACTCCCATCCACTCTCACTAGCTAGTTCTCACCCAATCATTCAGACAGACTCATTGTCATTATCTCTTTGTGTCTTTTTGTCACTGTCCCATCTCTTCCCCTGTCTCACAGCCAGAGTTTACTTCGTTCTGTTCTACTAATACTCTCTCTCATCACACTTCTTAGTCTCCCTATAGCTCTCTCTTACTACCTCATTCATTTCTTCATCTACTAATACTCTCTCTCATCACACTTCTTAGTCTCCCTATAGCTCTCTCTTACTACCTCATTCATTTCTTCAAACCTTAGCTGTATCTTCCTGCAGTCACTATGTTTGCCTTCCGCCTTGTCACTGAGTCTGTCTCTCTTTATCACTGGCTGTCACCCACTTCCACTTCCTGATTCTCTCTATTCCTCTCTCATTGGCACTGTCTCCTTCACTCTTTTCTTACCAGTGTTCTCTCACTGTCAGCTATGTTTCAGTGCCACTGTGTCCCTATCATTCGCTCACACTGTCATTGTATCTTTCGCCCTTTCTATACAAAAACCACTGTCAGCAGTCTTTCAGTATTCATTACTATTCCGCCTCTTTCCCTCAGCCAGTACGTTTCTCTCATTGTGGAAGAGCTCGGATATATGTCCAAGTTTCCGGGAAAATTTTTGAAGGTGCTTAGGAAGGTAGAATGAAGTAGCTGGTACCTCAGTTTTCAGTCAAAGCCCTTTAATGAACAAGAGCATAGTCGCCACTTTCGTGCTCCTATAGATGCATTTTTTCTACTGATTGATTTCTTTTCTTTGCTACAACGTGGCATGCCACTCAGTAATATTTTGATACTTTACTTACATGAAACTGAAATATCAGGCTGGATATTATGTGCACAGGTATTTTGCATATGCTTCACTACTGCAACAACATGGGAGTCCGAGAACCTTTCTGGTGATAAGGGAGACACTTGACAGCATATGTTTCCTTCCTATGTCAGTTTCTAAATCACGTCTTCGCCTCACACTGTCTTTTACTTGGGTATTTTACGTGTAGAAGTTGTGTACTTGCTCTACTTTTCATATCAGGAAACCATGTCACAATCTTTCTACCCAGTATGGGGCCACGTCCAAGACATCTTTCTTGTCCAGCCATAAATCGTCGGGGTTGCACCTATAAGGGCAGTTTGGGCAGGCGAGCAGATGCTCCATGTCCTGCACAGAGCCACCGTCCCACTTACCATCCGTGCTTCCAAGACCCCACCAAAGGAGTGCAACTTTAAAGCTCTATATCTTTGAAAAAATGGTTCAAATGGCTCTGAGCACTATGGGACTTAACATCTATGGTCATCAGTCCCCTAGAACTACTTAAACCTAACTAACCTAAGGACAGCACACAACACCCAGCCATTACGAGGCAGTGAAAATCCCTGACCCCGCCGGGAATCGAACCCGGGAACCCGGGCGTGGGAAGCGAGAACGCTACCGCACGACCACGAGATGCGGGCATATATCCTTGAAACGGATAAAGCTATCACGAACACTTGCAGGACTGTTCTATATCGGAATCTTAAGAGTATAATATAAAAATAAAAAACTATTTACTTTGTATAACTGTCTTGGAATCTACGTCTCGGTTATAGTACTCAAAAATAATGTTTCTTTGGTGTTTTTCGATAATGAGAAAATGTTACTGAAATCGGGAAGGTGGCAAGATAAATACCTATAGAAAATATCGTTAAAGTTTTAGGAATTTGCAGCTGTGATTTATTTTTTAGCTTTCGCCTCAAACCGAAAGTTACATTACAAGTAAAGTAACTTTACCCTGTGTATCTGGGAAAGTGATAAATGTATCGGGAAAACTATCAAAGTTGTTCGAGATCGGAATCTTAGGAATATATCTTACAAATTACAGCCATTTCCTATTTATAGCTGTTCTGAATTCCGCTGTTCGGTTTTGCACCAAGAAACCATGTTTTACAAGTTTCATGATTTGCTCGATTTGCCTAAGCCGGAGGAAGTGTGTAATATGGAAACGTTGATCCTGTAAGACGGTCCATCCGTGTGGTATACAAATTGGCCATTAGCTCAAAGCCTATCCCAAACACTTGACCCCCACCTTTCAACCACCAAAATAACCCGAGGTATGAGACCGGGAAGTATGCTGTTCTTATAAGTGACGTTTTGGAACATATTAGGCAGCACACGTGCACCAGTAACTCATGATTGCAAAATATCAACACGAATTCCTTACAGAAGAATGGAAAAACTGGATATTAGACAGTCAGGTTGCGTGGGATAATCACGAGAGTGCTCCAGCTCTAATAAGAAATCACACCCCAACACTGACTCCATATGTGGGTCCAGTGTGCCTAGAAAGCAGACTGATTGGCTGCATGCCCTAAACTGTCCTCTTTCTGACCAACACGCGCCAAACACTGGTACACAGTCAGAACCAGCTTTCATCAGAAAACACATTTACAGCCTGCCCTCCAATGAGCTCTCGCTAATGGTGTGAATTGGGGTTAGTGGAATGGACGCTACAGGGCGTCTGGACCTGAGCTGTTCTTGAAATTACCGATATGTAACTGTTTGTTGTGTCACTGTGGTGCCAACCGCTGTTCAGATCATTTCAGAACGATGCGTCAGAGCCATACGCCGAACACGACGGTCTTCCCTCTTGGAAGTAACACGTAGTAGTCCTGAGGCCAGTCTCCTCACGACAGTACCTTTTCGTGACCACTGCTGCCAGTACTTATGTACAGTGGCTACATTCCTCCCAAGTCTTCAAGCAGTATCGCAAAAGGAACCTCCAGCTTCTCGTAGTCCTATTGCGTGTTCAGACTCAGTGAGGTTTTGATAAGGACGTATTTGTCGCCTTAAAGGCATTCTTGAGTAACATCAACTCACCACGTCTCAAAAATAACTAACACTCACGGTCGTTACAGGGAGTATTTGAAGAAAACCTGATTTGTATCCTTACACTGGTGGTACTCGTGGCATTCTTATGCGAGTGGCGCGAAATCTGAACAAACGTCATCTTTCAAGTGCAGGAACACACCTAGCAACTTTCATTTAGGTTAAAAAGCTCCTGATGTCGTGATATTTTTCCAGTCAGTGATGTAGTATGTAATATAGTATTTAATACGAAGACAATAATCGTAAGTCTCTCCCTGCACGAGAATCACAGCATTTGTACGAGTGCACGACATAGACACATAGTGACATATGGAAGTTTGCTCACATGACTCAGGCGATTAAGGCGACCGCTCGCGCAAAGCGGATATCCGGTTCCAATACCGGATCGGCTTAAATTGTAGGTGGCACCAGTATATTCTGCAGCTAGTCTTATAACATTCGCATTTGAGAATACATTCATCGTCTTATTTTATCAGTTTTCAGTTATTTTTCTAAGGGGTTACTATTAACTATACGAAATGTAATAAACACTATTTGTGTGGACTCTTGCTGATTATAGTTTCAGAGGCCAGCACCGATGACGGATTTTATTTTGTCCTGGGAAAGCGCTGCTAAGGAGATAGCGAGGTTGACAGCAGAGAGGAGCCATCACAGGAGCTTTTCTGAAGGCGAACACTCACCCTTGTGGGTCAGTATCAGGATGCGTCCGGTGGTCTCGTCGTAGCGGGTGTTGAGGCCGGTCGCAGCTGCGTCTGGCGCCACCAGCAAAACACCCAGCAGTAGCAGCGTCGGGGTCGCCCACATTGCTGCAGCAGACAAGCGCGGAATAATTAGCTTACAGCTGAAGGCTACGTGTAGTAACGGGCACATAACAGCTTGCACTAAATATGCCCCACACACTTGTCATTCAGTGATGGAGCACGTGAGGATACACGGCACTACTTCCACGATAAATGTGCTGAGAGACATGAATAAGGCGTTTCGTTTACTCGCAAAATAAATTCTTCTCTAATGTTAGGTTGTTGTTGTTGTGGTCATCAGTCCAGAGACTGGTTTGATGCAGCTCTCCATGCTACTCTATCCTGTGCAAGGTTCTTCATCTCCCAGCACCTACTGCAACCTACATCCTTTTGAATCTGTTTAGTGTATTCATCTCTTGGTCTCCCTTTACAATTTTTACCCTCCACGCTGCCCTCCAATACTAAATTGGTGATCCCTTGATGCCTCAGAATATGCCCTACCAAGCGATCCCATCTTCTAGTCAAGTTGTGCCACAAATTCCTCTTCTCCCCAATTTTATTCAATACCTCCTCATTAGTTGTGTGATCTACCCATCTAATCTTCAGCATTTTTCTGTAGCACCACAATTCGAAAGATTCTATTCTCCTCTTGTCTGAACTATTTATCGTCCACGTTTCACTTCCATTCATGGCTACACTCCATTCAAATACTTTCAGAAACGGCTTCCTGACACTTAAATCTATACTCGATGTTAACAAATTTCTCTTCTTCAGAAACGCTTTCCTTGCCATTGCCAGTCTACATTTTATATCCTCTCTACTTCGACCATCGTCAATTATTTTGCTCCCCAAATAGCAAAACTCCTTTATTACTTTAAGCGTTTCATTTCCTAATCTAATTCCCGCAGCATCACCCGATTTAATTCGACTTATTCCATTATCCTCGTTTTGCTTTAGTTGATGTTCATGTTATATCCTCCTTTCAAGACACTGTCCATTCCGTTCAGCTGCTCTTCCAGGTCCTTTGCTGTCTCTGACAGAATTACAATGTCATCAGCGAACCTCAAAGTTTTTATTTCTTCTCCATGCATTTTAATTCCTAATCCCAATTTTTCTTTTGTTTCCTTCACTGCTTGCTCAATATACGGATTGAATAACATCGGGGAAAGGCTACAACCCTGTCTCACTCCCTTCTCAACCACTGCTTCCCTTCCATACCCCTCGACTCTTCCAACTGCCATCTGGTTTCTGTACAAGTTGTAAATAGCCTTTCGCTCCCTGTATTTTACCGGTGCCTCCTTCAGAATTTGAAAGAGAGTATTCCATTCGACACTGCCAAAAGCTTTCTCTAAGTCTACAAATGCTAGAAACGTAGGTTTGCCTTCCCTTAACCTGTTCTCTAAGATAAGTCTTAGGGTCAGAATTGCCTCACGTGTTCCAATACTTCTACGGAATCCAAACTGATGTTCCCCGAGGTCGGCTTCTACCAGGTTTTCCATACGTCTGTAAAGGATTCGCGTTAGTATTTTGCAGGCATGGCTCATTAAACTGATAGTTCGGTAATTTTCACGTCTGTCTACATCTCCTTTCTTAGGGATTGGAATTATTATATTCTTCTTGAAGTCTGAGGGTATTTTGCCTGTCTCATACACCTTGCCCACTAGACGGTAGAGTGTTGTTAGGCCTGGCTTTCTCAAGACTGGCAGTAGCTCTAATGGAATGTTGTCTACTCCCGGGTCTTTGTTACGACTTAGGTCTTTTAGTGCTCTGTCCAACTCTTCACGCAGTATCATATCTCCCATTTCATTTTCATCTACATTCTCTTCCATTTCTATGATATTGTCGTCAAGAACATCGCCCCTGTATAGACCCTCTATATACTCCTTCCACCTTTCTGCCTTTCTTTCTTTGCTTAGAACTGGGTTTCCATCTGAGCTCTTCATATTCACGCATATTCATTCATGTAGACGCCCTAAATTCCTTCTCGTACCTTTATAACTGTCAGCAGGCAGTCTATCTTGAATAGCGTTACGAATGTCACCTATATCTTTATATTCCGAGAAAATCGGTATCTGGGCAGTCTACCAACAACGGACGTTATCATGAATGGGACTTCCACTGGTGGCGTATCGTCTGTACACAATCCTTCACCGAATGTTATCTCCGATACGGAAGCGGCGAGATACGGTTATATCGCATTGTACAAGAGCCAGCTGTCCGTAAAATTAACGTTCTTAACGGTGCTCTCCTTACATCTGCATTCGTTTCTGTATATTATATTCACGCATAGCTCTATGTAAATTATAACATTACAAAGCGTATTCTGTAGCAAATGAAATTTACTGAGGTCATAATGCACTCATGGTTCTATCAGAATTATCCAAAACAGCAAGTAATCGAAAAAACGTCTTGTTCATTAAATCCTTCATTAAATGCCTGTAAACATTCTACCGGTCGATCAGTTCCTAGACGATAGAAATTCGCTCCCTGGACATTCGAGGACCGTCATGTAACGGTTCTTATCCATGAAAGATCTCGTTCCCTCGAGAGGTTCTTTGAGCGTACCATGAAGATGAAAGTTGTGCCTGGTGAAAGATGTGGACCTGCCGAACCGTGTATCCAAGTTTGTGCAGCCTCGATCGAAATTTTAGCATCATTTCACCGCGGCTGAACACGACAATGCATTTTGTTTAGCTACCGCCAAAATTTCATGGTGAACCTGCATGCGGATTAGAATTTTGGCCACCGAGAATCGTACTGTCTCACGTGTTTCAATTTCGGAGTACGTTTCTGTCCGCCGCGCCTTTTCAGTCGCGCACTGCGTGATGCACCTATTGTCCGTACCACCACTGAACGCTGGTCTCAGCGTGGGATGAGGGATCGAACTTACTGCTTGCAGACTACGTACACTGGAGCCTATAGCTTTTTGTGGCTATCGACTATAGGCAGGATCGTGACGTGTACGATTCTATATTAGACTGCGACTAATCTTTTGAGATTCGTATTCTGTGATTGGCTTGGTTACTACCCGAAAAATTTGCATCAGGTTAATAACCTCTTACGCAAGAGTGGAGCAACATTCTACCATACAGTAACTAAATTTCGTTGACTACTCTCTGAAAAATTCGTAAGAAACGATTATGCAATAATGAAAGTAACCAAAGTAACATCTTATACCGTCTTAATGTATTTGGCCATTAATAACTACGTGGAAGAAATATTTTCCTAGATGAGTCTTCTACAGGAAATTAGTGTTTAGATATAAAATGAGTAATGTAGGCCATGTTCACTTTCTCTACACATTTTTAATGCAGCATCTCCTCATGAAGATGGAGATATCATGAGTAATGTACACCTTTTGTGTACACACAAAGCTATTTCAGAGTACGTCATCTTCGTTTCAGTAGAGCCTGCCTGCTTCTCATCGAGCGACGTCGTACGTCTTTGAACTTCTACTATTCAAGTGATACACAGATGTATTCTTCCATCTCACTGCTTGGGCAATGGAAGCAGAATGGTTTCACTGACGGGAAAAACGGTTCTGGCGCGTAGGATATTTTTTAAATCTGGGAATTCATCGACGGCTACAAGACTTGTGTCGTCACCGTTGTATAGTGAGCTTTTCGGAGACGAGGATTCCACTGCACAGATACGCGTCATTTGAGAAATAGTGAACAATTCTAGAACAGTCCAGATGGTATTTTGCGCAGTTTTCTACGTCCATAAACTGCTCTGACACATTTTCCACCTGGATATCTGTCTACAACGGTGTCTACTAGCAGATCGTATCATAACATTCTCACTTATAATTTCCGCAGATACACTAAATACGCTACTGGCCATTAAAATTGCTACACCAAGAAGAAATGCAGATGATAAACGGGTATTCATTCGACAGATACATTATACTAGAACTGACATGTGATTACATTTTCACGCAATTTGGATGTATAGATCCTGAGAAATCAGTACCCAGAACAACCATCTCTGGCCGTAATAACGGCCTCGATACGCCTGGGCATTGAGTCACACAGAGCTTGGATGGCATGTACAGGTACAGATGCCCATGCAGCTTCAACACTATACCACAGTTCATCAAGAGTAGTGACTGGCGCATTCCGACGAGCCAATTGCTCGGCCACCATTGACCAGACGTTTTCAATTGGTGAGAGATCTGGAGAATGTGCTGGCCAGGGCAGCAGTCGAACATTTTCTGTATCCAGAAAGGCCCGTACAGAACCTACAACATGTGGTCGTGCATTATCCTGCTGAAATGTAGGGCTTCACAGGGACCGAATGTACAGCCATGGGTCGTAACACATGTGAAATGTAACGTCCACTGTTCGAAGTGCCGTCAATGCGAACAAGAGGTGACCGAGACGTGTAACCAATGGCACTCCATACCGTCACGCCGGGTGATGCGCCTGTATGGCGATGACGAATACACGCTTCCAATGTGCGTTGACCACGATGTCGCCAAACACGTATGCGGCCATCATGATGTGATGCAACGTCAAGGGTAACCGTAGCCATGGTCTCCGAGCTGATAGTCCATGCTGCTGCAAACGTCGTCGAACTGTTCGTGCAGATGGTTGTGGTCTTGCACACGTCCCCATCTGTTGACTCAGTGATCGAGACGTGGCTGCACGATCCGTTACAGACGGCCTGTCATCTCGACTGCTAGTGATACGAGGCTGTTGGGATCCAGCATGGCGTTCCGTATTACCCTCCTGAACCCACTGATTCCATATTCTGCTAACAGTCATTGGATCTCGACCAACGCGAGGAGCAATGTCGCGATATGATAAACAGCAATCGCGATAGGCTACAATCCGACCTTTCTCAAAGTCGGAAACGTGATGGTACGCATTTCTCCTCCTTACACGAGGCATCACAACAACGTTTCACCAGTCAACGCTGGTCAACTGCTGTTTGTGTATGAGAAATCGGTCGGAAACTTTCCTCATGTCAGCACGTTGTATGTGTCACCACCGGCGCCAACCTTGTGTGAACGCTCCGAAAAGCTAATCATTTCCATATCACAGCATCTTCTTCCTGTCGGTTAAATTTCGTATCTGTAGCACGTCATCTTCGTGGTGTAGCAATTGTAATGGCCAGAAGAGTATTTTGAATCGTGGGGAAGCCGCACCATGCACTCCTTGCATTATAACTTTCATTCCAGACAAATATCTGTCACAGGCCATTTCACTGTTTTCTGTAATGCAATGTAAGAACGTTTGATCTTGCTTCGTGAATACTTATCTCGGCAAGAGATGTCTGGGTGTTTTGTTTCCGTTCGGTGATAAAATAGTGAAGGAACACCGCTGGCAGTCTCCAAAGTTTTCTCGCCGAACGAACAACGACCTTTCTGTCTGCCACAACTTTTAAGACTTCGTTAATCCGTTGACTTTCTCTGCCTCTCTGTACCTCGGCATCTTTAATTCTCACTAGACCACCTCGATTGCATTTGCGTAAAATTGTTCAACGTCCACCGGCTGCTGACGTCACACAAGGGAGACGTTCAGTGTGCATTCCTCATTTCCATAACGTCGTTCTCAATTCTGGTTCTATAGTAATTTAAAGTACGAGGGAGAAACAGGAGTTTCGTCTAGCTATAACACCGCCTACCATTTCTGGGATTAATGCTTCGTTGTGGCTAGTTGAGGAAGTGATAGCCTGTGTTTATTATTATAATCCCACTCCCTTCCTTTATGGCTGTTCTTAAGAAACTATAAAAAAGTACCAGAGCAGTCTCATCGCCTTCACAGTTACTGGACACAACAGAAACCCAGTATCCCACAACAAACTAATGTACACAGTTAGGAACTACACTAATTTGCGTATGTGTCACCAACAAAAGGCAACAGCTCACCTCCAAGCACTCTCGCAGTCGTTGTGAAACACGGAGCAGCTGCAGGTGTTCCTCTGCCTGTCTTGGTGCCTTATTTGTCTTGTATATATATATATAACTGTAACTAATGACTAAAGTTCTTTAATTACTACTGTAAAATACGTTTCGCTCGTCAACGATTAGATTATTATCTGTTAGAATTATGATGAGTGGTTCACATCAACGTAATTATAGCTATCAAGATGATATGTGATGTAGATCAATTGCTTTATCTCTTGCGACAAGAAAAGATTTCATGGTCCACGATAAACGTCAGAAAAGAATTTTCTTCGCGGCAAAGCAATTAGAGCTCATAATTAGTGACAAACCCGACGGATTTTCTGAGTCTCATTAGATCTAGCACAACGCCGTTTGTCTGCCTTTTTCTTGCTACAGACATAGAATTCAAAATCCACGACACACGTCAAAAAATAAATTTAGTCTCCTCAGCGAATTTCTGACTTTATTCCTTCTAAACAAATTGTGATATAACGGAGCACAACTTCCATAACGCTACTCTATCCTTACAAAGTTCTTCAAACAGTATCTGCTGCTGAAGGATTTTCATTAGCTATTTTCCTAAGTTTTCAACAGTATGCAATTGAATCAAGTAATCCAATATCTAAGCTGTTGTGGCTCTGAACTGCCCACGATCATTCGTCATAGAGTTCGACGGGTCACTGAAACTCTAAATAAAATGTTGAATTTCGATTGGTAAATTTATTTACATGGAAAGCTATGGACGTCTAAGTACATTTGAGGCGATGTGTGAGCAATAAGTACATATGAAATTTTTTCTTGGGTAACAAATGCACAAAATATGAACACAATTTTCAAACTCCAGGAAAGAGCCATAAGAATACACTGCTGAGTGCGATTACCAGCGACCTCATCTGAAAACGGTTAGAAGAGCACAGCCTGGACTGCCTTCGTTACTCTCGTAACGTTGTGTAAGAGACACTAGGTTGGGCGCAACATCACCTAGCATGAATATAACTAAGCTGCAAAGACGCTGTAGCATATTCGTTAAGCAAATGTAGCGGAACTGAAGACCGCTAACAACTCGAGAAGAGCAGAAACGCTCCGGTCATTAAGAATGGCATCGTAGAGTTGACCCTCACCTCGACTACACAAGTAGTCCACCTCCAGTAGCTCAGAACACTTAATCGGTAGGATTCACGATGTCCATGTCGCTCACACCGGATTATCTGGTTTTGGTATGGAAACATCTTGTATGGCAGATTAGTTTAGTGATGGTCGCACACTTGCTGCGTCTAATGAAGTTCGGCAATCCTCAACTTAGTGATTTGATTATTGAAAAATGGGGGTCACGTATCAGTAGACATAATGAGAAACTGCATTTCAAAATATGAATGACATATTAATCTCAGATCTTTTTTTTCCTGGTTTTACCACAGTATATACAGTACCATGTCATTTTAAGTCAAAATATAGATGTATATGAAGATCGGGTAGCTTATGTGTCTCACAAGCTGAATATAGTTGGGCGCAATTACTCTACTGCAGGAAAGATGTTCGCTTTGATATCTGGAATTTCGTGTTGTAAGTATCGTGTCGCCATTTCAGGGACTGAATTTAGTAGATTTGAAAAACGCACAAGCAGAGGATGTAGAATGGTATGCGCACAGGAAACACCCACACTTTCTTATATAAGAAGTTGAACTGTATAATTCAACTAAATGCGTACCACGCATCGTTGTTTGTGCTGAACTATAAATGATAATGTTACGACAGGCTCATGGCCATGTACTATCAGGAAATGGATGTAGGAGATCTATTGACAGATAAGTTGAAGAACTATTTTGGTTGAGGACACGACATGACGATGCGAAGAAACATGCAAGAAAATTCATTCCATGCGCTCAACAAACAGATTTGAATTACCAAAAGACACAACTTCAGAAGTACCGAGAATGGACAGAACCTTTTCAAATAACGGGAATTGACAGACTGGGACTGTTTGATAAAAATTTACCAATTAATAAGTAGGTACTAACGATGATCGACCATTTCACAGCAATAACAGATCAGAAGTGAACACTGTAACTCAAGTCATGGTGAACAATTGGTTACTTAATTGTCCTGTACCATAAACTATAGTCACAGATCAAGGAAGTAACTTTGTGTGTGATGTGATGAAACAGCACTGTCATCTACTGAGAGTCAAGAATCTGTGTACTAGTCCATTTCACAGATGAGCTAATGATCGCACTGAACGAATCCACCATACCATAATGAAGATGTTAAGTCACTATCTGAACAGTGAACATTTAGACTGGTACATGTATTTAGGCTTTGGGTGAATGCGTACAGTTCAGAAATGCACACAGGGACATGTATTCCACCATAAAAAGTAGTTTATGGGCGAAAGATGCCAGCACCTTTTGATTAAGGGGAGTTAGAATGGAAAAAAAAATTGGTTTTTCACATTTTCGGATTTTTATCTCATTATAAAATTTGCAATTTTCCGAATAAAGTGATATATATACACATAAACTTACATGGCAAGTATTTCAGTTTATTTTTAAATATAATCTACACTGGTTGAAAATGTTAAAATTTTTATGTGGATTATTTCAAGATATAATAAAATCGGTACTCTCGTATATAGATGGCTATGGATTGTTGTGTTACACAAGTCATGTCCAGAAGAGGATGGGCACCAGGTTGAGGGAGTTGAAACAAAGTTTGAGAGACAAGAAGCATTCTGATGGTAAAACCATAAGAGGCAGGCTGACATGCAAAATGACTGATGAACTACAGCAGTATCCAGTATCCCACCTTTTCCCTCCCGGACCTGATTCATGGTGCAATTACCGCATTGCCCAGTACTCAAATAGTTCATACAGCCGTAAGCATTCCATCCCAGCAGCAGTCACGGATATCATAAAACTTGTTTACAGAGACCTGACAAATCCTTAATTACTGAAGAAATGACTACATGGTCAGACTCAAAATCCCAATGAGTCGTTCAATAATCTTATATGGACTCGCTTACCAAAAGATGTTTTTGTTGGCATGTGTAAGTGGACTGTTTAGGTTTTCTTATTGGTAACGCCACGTAGCGCTCTGTATGAAAATCACTGGCTGTGCTGTGTGCAGTCTGTGGCTAGTTTTGCATTGTTGTCTGCCATTGTAGTGTTGGGCAGCTGGATGTTAACAGCGCATAGCGTTCGGCAGTTGGAGGTGAGCCGCCAGCAGTGGTGGATGTGGAGAGAGATGGCGGAGTTTTGAAATTTGTAAGACTGGATGCCATAAACTGCTATATATATTGTGACTATTAAGGTAAATACATTGTTTGTTCTCTATTAAAATCTTTCATTTGCTAACTATGCCTATCAGTAGTTAGTGCCTTCCGTAGTCTGAATCTTTTATTTAGCTGGCAGTAGTGGCGCTCGCTGTATTGCAGTAGTTCGAGTCACGAAGATTTTTGTGAGGTAAGTGATTTGTGAAAGGTATAGGTTAATGTTAGTCAGGGCCATTCTTTTCTAGGGATTTTTGAAAATCAGATTGCGTTGTGCTAAAAATATTGTGTGTCAGTTTAAACACAGTCATGTATAATTTTTCTAAGTGGATGTTTCATATGTCGACCCTTAGCTGAGGATACCTCACTGGAATCTTCAGATTTTTTCTTGTAGTTTGTGTGATTAGTGTAGATTTTGTTTTTTGCTAGCGCGTAATTGTAGGGAGAATCTCCTTTGTAGTTGCAGTCTTTCATTGTTGTACAGTAAAACAGGTGTTGCACGCATGTAAATTTGCACCAAGTATTTCGCAGCTGCGCTTGCAATTAACTAGATATTATTTTCAGTGCTATGTTAATGTGTTTTCTTATTTTTGCTCTTCAAATTGTGCTTTTCTGTGTTATCGTGTGAAATATTGTGACAATAATGGCGTGTGAAAAACGTAACACTAGGCTCCAAAGTAAACTGAGAAATAATAGTGATGACAAGCGTAGCTTACCAGTACCACTGTGTAATGAATTAACAGACATTCAAAGTAGGAATTTGGTAACTGTGCATAGGGAAATGGAGCGGGCGTCAAATAATGGTGTAGACAGTGAAACAGGTAGTGAACAGGGAAGCATTATCGATCGATCGGTCGGCAACAGCTCGCCTCAGGAATCGGGAATGACAGAACACAATATTGCAAATACTGTAGACTCAGGTTTTGGGTTCTCACCGTTTTCTCAAATGAGTCAAGACACATTTTCCGCTTGTGAAAATGTGAATGTTGTCGGTGCAAATTCAGTGCCGAAAAGCATAGAGGAACAGATTCCAGACACAAATACATTATTATTGCAATTAATGCAACAAATGAAACAAAATCAGAGACAAACACAGCAATAGTTAGACACAATGGAACAACATCTTCAAAAGTTAGACACAGTGGAACAAAATCTTAAAAAGTTAGACACAATGGAACAAAATCTTAAAAAGTTAGACACAGTGGAACAAAATCTTAAAAAGTTGGACACAATGGAACAAAATCTTCAAAAGTTAGACACCACGCTTGAACAAACACGTGAAGATTTAACTACTGAGGTACATAACATCGAATCGAAATGTCAAAAAGTCTGTAATGACGTAAAGACACAAATTTGTGAGCATTTCCAACGTATCTTTTCGCGTCGTGAAAAAGCGTTACAGAATCACAAAGCAGCCATAAAAGAACTGGAAACTATTATTCATGAAAATCACGACACCTTGCAAGGTAAAATTGACTCAGTTGCATCTACTGATTCGGTTACGCAACTTGCAAAAACTCAGGAAAACTTAAAGGACACAGTAGATACGATTTCAACACAAATGGACACTCTGAAACTTGGTTCAGAAAAACACACAGAGGAAATAATTTCACTATCGGATAAAGTAGCCGAACTTTCAGATCAGTTCACTAACTTATCTACAAAGGTAGATGATGATCTGAATGACACGAGACCTGTAGCCTTCATAGACACTGAAGAGTATGAACAAATTAGAAATTTCAAACAAAATCAAAATCAAATCAATACACAGTACAAAAGAGAAATCCGGGAAGTACAAGATCAGTTGGCACAAGTAATACAAGAATTACATATTTCAGAGGACACTCGCGCTCCAACACGGGAAGAGGGACTTAGATATACGGAACAACCACAAAATAATAACACAGGACACTTCGGAAATTATGAAAGAAATTGGCAAGGCACACCGAATTTTCAGATGGAAGCGCCGACACGACGTAACAATGACCGATATGCTACTCGCCGACATGATGATTTTGACTACAAGCTGTTCATTACTACACGTAAATTAAAAACATTTATGAATTCTGGCAACGACATTCATCCACAAGCGTGGCTTCATCAATTCTCTCATTGTTTTCCTCCCAACTGGTCATTAGAGCACAGGTTAGAATTTATGTGTGGCTGTTTAGAGAATGAACCAGCTGTAAGAATGCGATCGGTCATTCACGATTGCCACAGTGAAGGAGAATTTTATTATGCCTTCCTCTCAGCATATTGGTCTCAAGCTACACAAGACCGAGTAAAACATAGCATCATAATGATGAAACATTTCGAACAATCTGAATTCTCCAATCTTGTGAAATATTTTGAAGACATGTTGTACAAGAATCAGTACCTGTCAAACCCATACAGCCCCTCAGAACTCATCCGCATTTGCTTAATCAAATTACCTGAACATTTATGACATATTATTTTGGCAGGACGTTGCAAAGACGACATTGAAGCTTTTCAGGGACTCTTACAAGAATTAGAAATTTACACTGACAATCGCGGAACGCGAAAACAGGAACACAACAATTACAGGTCACATCCGTCACAATTCCGCGATGACAGAAATAATAACTGGACACGACAAGGCTATTCTTATAACGTAAATCGTGACCAAAACAGACACCACCCATATGACGACCACTGGCAGAGTAATAGTTACAGAAAAAGATCGCATTTTCGTAGTAAAGAATGTGACAGTGACAACCATAGAAACAGACAATATGGGAACCAAAATAATTATTATCAAGGGAGACAAAATAACTTCAGGCGCAACGGTCCACCACGCAGTTACGATTCGGGGAGATATTCTCCACCACATGACCGACAAGAAAGGAACTATGGAATCTACTGACATGACGACAGACGATATAATCGTAACAACAGACCTGAATTGCAGAACTGGCGAGATTCAAACAGAGTAGGGCACTCTCGACAAGGTGAATTTGTAGAAGTTAGGCCTCCTAACCCCAATAACGACGCGCGCCAACAAAGGGACAGACAATGACTAGAACCGCAGGCAGCCACGTTCACCGGCTGGCTGGGAGAAAAATAACATAGCTAACCTTGAGAAAAATTCCGGTATTCTTTACCGACGTATACCGCACGATAATTACGTTCAAGTTGAAACTCTGAGTACTGTGAAGAGTAAAGGATTGCACCACATTTCACATGTAAAACCGTTTATTGAAACATAATCTGTTTTTTAACTTACTCTTTGCCATAAAACTTTTCACTTTACATTACTAATATGCTTTGTCAGACTTAGAATCTGTTAACATGTAACAATGTTTGAAGTTAAATATCCAGTCAAGAACCAAAAGAACTTATTTAAACAGAAATTACGAATGCATTGTTATAGTGAACAGGCATCACAGTGTTATTGTGTGTGTACATTCTTGCTTGTTAGTTGCACGATTACGTAACGACTATAAGGCTTACATACTTAGAACATATACTAGTACTGCCAATGAGATTTTAATGCAACATTTTGGTTTACTTGATAATACATTCTGGATTTAAAGTACTTTCTGTGAGTTACCAGATGACACAGTGGTTAGTTTATGTGACAGCTATACGATTTTATCACGACGCTACTAATGAGTGACAATTTACAATGTTGCTTTTGTGGTGTTTCTGTTTTATGTCTGCATAGTTTTATGTATTATTCTGGAAAGTAAAACATGTTTTAGTAGTAACTTTTGCGGTATAGCTACAATGAGACAGCCTTTTTCGTGGCACAACAATACGTTACTGTACAGTACTTTCTTCATCACGCCAATAAGCATAATAACTACGATATCTATACGCAAAGCATTTCACTTTTGTTTATCATGAGGTAAGTACATTGACTTCTGCAGAGCTTAGCTTTCGGAGGACGATAACTACGACACTTCCACAGAGATTATGTTGCAACAAGACGCATAGTTTAGCGCTGCAGTACACGTATTTGAGTGATTAATTTTATACTTAAAACATTTATTTTTAAAGATTTTTGAATTACAAAGAAAGTTTTCCATGATACATTTCATTCCATTGCTGTAATCTGTAACACCTGAGGGTATAATTACATTAATCCTCAGGGGAGTACACGCCTACTTTGTGTACCATGTGTTTCGCAAGCACAAGGAGCCCTAGCTAATATGGTATTTGCTTATACAACTTTACACATCGGTACCATATTTCTCCAACACAGAACTACACAGCTACCTGATTATTTAACAGAGAAATTAACATTTTTTTACTACACCAGTGACACATGTTTACACAATTACACAGTTGGATAATTTCACACTTATGAAATTGTATTTTGTCTGTACTTTTTGAAATGTTCATATTTTTTTGGATCCCTTGTGATATTATGAGAGCTTTGAATGATATATTTGGAATCAGATCACGATTTTTAAAGTACGTTTGAGGCAGATGACACTTTTGACATGAGCAGAGAATTTTTTTTTAGGTTTTGAAATTATTGGACGAAGCTACGAGGATTTTGAGAGTTGACTGAGGTGTTATGATGTTATTATTACGATGACTATGTGTATTATGCTGTTCTGGTATGTTTATGAGCAATAAGATGATGCTATGTGAGTTATTTGATTATGCTATGTATCTGTTATGATGAAATATTGAAGAAGTGTCGATGGATAAGGTAAGGAATAACGAGTAGTGGTTAGGGACTCTGGTTTGTGAAAAAGGTTGTTGGAAATCAAGAATCGTACTTTAAGAGTTATGAAATGTATGTAAATGCGTGAATGTATTACAATACCGACGAAAATTTTTTGGACACTGTTATGTCAATAGGATTTTGTTTCTACAGATTTGTAACGCTATATGAGACTGTCACTGTAGCGGAAACTGCTGTCGTAAATATTTCCGTAAGAAAGTTAAGTACCACCTGCACGTAATGTGTCGTAGGCAGCTGTGCAACAGTCGCCTGGAAAAAAGCCATTGTGTGTGCCTTTCAGAGGCACAGGTGAAAAAAAAAGAGGCCATTGTCCTCGCTATTGACATTCCTTTGTAGAAAACATCCCAAATACGACATGCCCAAACTTGAAAACATATGATTACACTGTGGTGCTCTTAATTTATGATATTTACTAAAATGGCTAATGAAATTATGAGAAACATTTTACATCTGTTGTCTTTGCAGTTTAGAGATTGCTCATTTTGTTTAATGTCTAGTTTCTAGCTGCACTGCAGCATTGGTTAAAATAAAATTTAATAGATGTACTAATATAAATATTTTATGCCTACAGATCCAGTAAATAATTTTATTATCTATTCAAAAAAACGAAAGAGCATAAAAAGACATTTCCCATCACAGGAATTGCATACGGAATTTTATTTTCAACTACTTGGTAATTTTTTTGGTAGAATAACTTCTTGTGGTGCACCACTTTAATTATATAGACATTAAGATGTGAATATACATTTCCCTTATCTGCATTGTTGTCTTTAGTGTACTACTTTTTTTTTTTTGCTTGAGCTATGTCATGTTTAGACATAAGTTATTGAATTTGCTGCTGCTGTTTGCCAGGCATAGTGCTACTAAATTTCACTTTACATTACTCTGTTAAGCCAGTTTTACTACTGATTTATTTTTCTTGTTGCTGCACATTGGCTCATATTAGTTGTAATTTTGCATTTTATCTGTTAATTTAGATTCACTGCTGCTTGATTTGCACTCTGCATTTTTTTGTCATTGCTATTTGTGTTAATTGTTTTGTGCTGCTACATTGCCTCGTCCCTTAGTTTAGCATCTGAGCTCAGTAGATTTAAGTTAGCTTAAGATGGGGTAGGCTATATGTGAGAACGAGTTGTGATGAATTGGAATAAATGCATTGAGAAGCTATAAGAAAATGGTTTGGCCAAAAAAGAATTTTGAAAGAGGATGTGAACAGAATATAGAAAGCATGCTTGGATAGGATTTTTGAGGTGGAAACAAATGTTGAAATAAGAGGAAAGATCTACAGAACGAGGTTTAGGGTTGGACTGCAGTACCAAATGTCACACTGAAAACGAACCCTGTCTTTCCTTTTGTATTATTTCGCTATGTTTTTGTGTACCCTTGCGTATTTGTGTTCTTCCTGTCTTAAAGTGTTTAGCTAATAAGATTTATGTTGTAGAATTTCTCTAATACTCAGCTACATTCACTCTGATGAGGAATACGGTTATCCTCAAATATAATTTGCATTTATAATATGTTATTTTCTTTGTAAAGATGTTTAGACATGATTAATTCTGTTCTGTTTCATTTATCATGTGTGAAATTAATGTTTCGAAAACTACTCTCTTTATTTTATTTATTTACTTATTTCATAATTCCTGTAACACTGATGTATATGTTTCTTTCTATTTTTTTTGTAAAGTCTGTGTTACTACAAATGTTATCTGTACTGTTATGTTCTTTAATGATGTATTTTGTACCTTTGTAATTGTATTCTTCTATTGTATAGACTCCAGTTCTTCAAATTAAGTTACATTTCACTGCACACGTTTCTGTTGGTCATAGTATATGGACAATATGTGAGAAGTAGGGACTGTTAGTGTTTGCACATGTGTAAATAATTCAGCAAGGGACTGGATAACAGCATTGCTGGTTCTAAGGACAATTCCAAAAACTTTGTGAGTGCACAAGTGGTGGTTATGGACTTGCTATATTATCCGCAAGACTTTTTTAATGGTGATTGTGCACCTGCACAGTCGCAACAGATGGCTGCTGGCCATCTCTACAAGGACTACAGTGGGTCTGCATCTTTGATGACCTACCAACACCATTATTTCTACAAGGACTACAGTGGGTCTACACCTTTGCTGACTCACCAGTACCATTATTTCTACAAGGACTGCAGTGGATCTGCACCGCTGGTGGCCCACCAATACCGTAATATCTACCAGGACTACAGTGGGTCTGCTCTGTAATGACCTACCTACCAATACTCTTCAAAATTTCGACTGACTCTGCTGTGGGTTTTCTCTATTGTGTACCAATACCTGTTAGTCAGGGCCATTCTTTCTAGGGATTTTTGGAAGTCAGATTGCGTTGCACTAAAAGTATTGTGTGTCAGATTAAACACAGTCATGTATAATCTTTCTAAGGGGACGTTTCACATGAAGACACTAAACTGAGAGGTCAGTGGTGGTATTGTTGCTTTTAATGATGGCACCATTGATAGGGTGAAAGTGCTACAACATATGGGAATTAATACTTGAACAAACTGCATCAGAGAGCTTGAACGGAGGGACAAGGTTCGCATTGGTAAAACGGAGTATGCAGCGCAGTTGGCCGCTAAGAAGTCCAGAAAGAAGAAAAGAAGAAAAAGCTTGGAAAAAGATCAAGAGAATGATATACAGTATGGTGCAGGGTGCTTCTGAGTGGCTAAAAATAAAAAAAAATAAGCATATATTAAGTGAGTTACAGTCCTTTGAAACTTTGGAAGCCGTTCCTGAAAATTTACATTTTCTGTGGCATTTTTCCCTAAATCTCAGAAACCACTTCAAGTAGAGTATTCAAATTTTCAAGGAGTAATCACATACATATCCTGAGTGTACCGAGCTAAAAGAAGAACGTAATGTTATGTATAATTAAAATAATTTAGGATAACATATAGGAAAGTACAGAAAATTTTAACTGTGTAATTAAAAAATTGTATTTGCTATAGCAGTGGCTGAAATGCAATTATTGTAGTTCAGTAGACTTAGAACATACAGTTTAATGTCCTGTAAAAGTTCATGCCAGTGGCTACAGTGGTTCCTGAAATACGGGGTAGCCCAGTCACTAAACTTGACACTGTCGGGATAGGGTGTTCCAACTTCCCTTACGTGCAGTCATAGAAAGCAGCACGGCACAAACAAATGAAGCAATTCCTGAAAACATTAAAAGAAGTTTGGTAACGAATGAAACATGCAAATACAAAGACATTAGAGCATCCAGAGGCTGGGTACAGATAATTTACCTCAGTAGCAAGTATAGCAGTAGGGTCTTCATAACAAATCCGTATACCCCCAAGGACAAAATCAATAAATTCTTGAGAAAGTTTCAAGGAAAATGCTAGGCAGTGGAGATGACATCACGATTCAGTGCCAAGTTGCATTTACATTGATTGTCCCTGTTAGTTGAGTTAAAACTTTTAGAATACAGTTCATGCGTTACTGCAGATACCTGCGCCGTCACTGCAGAAATAGAATTTACCATGTGGAATAAGAGTAGCACACAGCGTATCTTATTAACCTCTTTGTAGGGATGGGTGGTAAAATAGCGACGTATTGTGTTTCATTTTGTCTAAGGTTACCTAGATTAATATTACTTTTTTTAGATAGCTGTACTAGTTGTTCTCTGAGATACGCCATTTTCCTAAGGAGTGAGGGGATCCAGGGCAATTCCTCTCCGGTGGGTATTGTCATAGATAACGTTGCAGTATATTATCATGGCTATAACGTTGTTGTGCGTATGCCAGCAGTTGGAAAATGGAATCTCGTTCTCACGAACCCAAAATATAAGTGTCACGATCCACAGTTGCTTTTTAAAACGCACGATTGACATTTGGAAGGTAATAAATGAAATTCGACGTTTACAGAATTTGTTCATAAACGTACGAGTATCTACAGAAGAGAAATAAGGGGAAATTCTAATAGAGGTACAGAACGAGTATCAGGGGCCGACGTTTTTCTGTTCAGAAATAATTAAAAACGATATTGGAAGCAGAATATAAAAAGAACATCGACAATTTAAATAGGGATTGTACAAGTAACGGTAATATACACAGAAACAACAGTTTGTTGGCTTGTGACAGAAGTTACAAAAATGGAAGGTGGTAAGTTAAACATAACGAGAAATGTGCGCGAAAAACAGCTGGGTTGCACAGTAAACGAAACGAGCGATGGAAATATTGACACATGGACAGTGATGTACAACAAGGTTAAGGCCACAGCAGTTTCTGTTTGAATCGCTGTAGGCGGAAGGAGAATTATCAAAAGCGATACGGCACGCTGTAGCACTAATGAAAAGTAATACAGCACTCTTCTTCCGTATTTCTATAGTTAAAGATTATTCAGATCGAGCCAGGGCGTATACTAACGTACATTTTCCAGTTAGAAGTTGAAATTATCGTTACCATCATTTTACGATCCATCTGGTAGCTGTCAAAAGGAAAATTATCGGTAAGTGGGTACATGTACAAACTAATTAAATAATGCGTGTGTGTAAGAACAAAGAGATATACATGTTTTTATGCCAATATGAGATTGTGGAACGGAGTTAGTCGCCATTTGTATACAGTTGGTGCTTCGAAGTGACAAATGATAATGTGAAATTCAGTTGTTTCCACAGAATATAGGAGCACTAGAGTGTAAAAAGTAGTACCGATGCTGCAGCCGCGTTTTCAGCGAACTGGCAGTCATTGTTTATATTGTATATTCTCGTCAGAGAGTGTAACTGTAAATTGCTACAATGATACAGGGTGTACATGAAGTCCGGAAACACGTTCAATTATTTATTGCACAAGAACTAAACATTGTACAGATGTCATACATTTTGCATTTTGAAGAGAAACTCTGAAAGTATTTTTTTTTTTTTTTTTTGTAAACATTCGATATGCGAACCATGAGTGACCCGGCAGACGACAATACGGTAATCGAATTCTTACCATACCCGTCCCAGCGTGACATCAACGGCTGTGGCAGTCGCTTCCCGTATTCTCTCCCGGAGCTCTGCTACATCACGTGGTAGAGGCGGTACACACACCTGATCATCAATGTGTCCCCACAGAGAAAGTCACACGGAATGAGATCTCGTGATCGGGGAGGCCATTTCATGAAACAGCTGATCCCTTTTGTAGCACGGCCGGCCCATCTATGCGGCAGCTCCGTGTTCAGGTACCCACGAACTTCACGGTCAAAAGGGGGTGGAGACCCACCCTGCTGAAGGATGGAGAGCTTGGTGACTTCTTACCCTACTAGTTTCTAAACAGCCGCTGAACAGCTGTAGCACACTTGTTTTCGTCGAACTCCAACACAAAACTCGCCATGTTTGCGACTAGCGTTGACTATTGGCAAATTACCAAACTAAGCTGTGGCGGTATACATGAAAAAAAATTTCCGGGTTTCACTTCAAAACGACATATTTATGATATTTGTCCAATGTTTTTTTCTTGTGGAATAAATAATTGAAAGTGTTCGCGGACTTTATGAACACCCGGTAAGGCATTGACAGGGATGACAATATTAGAGTTGAAGCAAAGTGGATTATTAGTAAGTGGAACCGAGAGTGATTCAGCCGAAATGAAATTTCACCTTCCTGCTACGATTCCTGGTACTACGATAAGTACGGGAAAACGGCCGGTGTTTTATTGGCCAGAGAAATCCTTTAGTGTTTTACCCATGCAAAACTTAACTTTCCTGAACATTACTTCAGATATAGCTTTACTAAGGGCAACAGACGAATTAGTCAACGCAAAATAGGAAAATTTTGGTCGATAAAATGTTACAGCATCTACGGAAGTATCAAGAGAAGCGTAAACAAAATATCTTTACAATCTGTATATTAACCTCTAGTATTGTGGTGATACTAGCTATTCTTTGTACAGACCAGTTACATCTCAGAATGAGAATAAATCGAGCAAAGGGGACAACTATCCATGAGATCCCTTTGTAACAGATTCGTAAGTCACACATTTTAGAGTAAAATGTAAAAATAGTCAAGCTACAAAAATGATGTTGAGCAAGGATAAAATTTTCTTTGCGCCTAAACGAGCAAAAGGTTCAAATTAAGATTATATACGTACTATAGTTCACCAAATATGTAGTAAGAGAGAAATTCGGGACAAATATTTTTAAGATGGAGGTGAATGTTACGTAACAACGAGAGAGTAAAATTGTCTAACAGCTAGTGTTTAACTCAGTCACGTGGATATATCAACAGGCGCCAGCCAGGAAGCGTAAAAATTTCAGCACGAATACTCGCCCTGGAAGACAGAAACCTCGACATTCTTGTATGTGACTGAGAAGAAGCTCAGCAGAAAATGGTTAGCAGAGCACAAGCCGAACTGTCTTCGTTAGTCATGTAATCTTATGTAAGAGACACAAAGTGGACGCAACATCGCCTAGCAGGAGTATGATCGGAACTAAAGTTCGTTAAGCAAATGTAGTGGAAGTAAAGACCGCTGACAACTCGAGAAGACCAGAACAAATTCTTTCATTACAGATGATATCGTAGAGGGGAGCCTCTCCACGCCGACACAAATACTCCACCCCAATAGCTTAGAGCATTCGGTCAATAGGATCGAGGGCGTTTACGTCGCTTCCACTCGATTCTGTGGTTGTGGTACGGAACCATTTTTTGTGTGAAATTGTTCCAGTGTACGCCTTACGCTTAGTGCCTCGCGAGAAGGTCAGCGATATGTAGCCAGGGACAATAAATTCCATCAGCCGGTACTGAAGTAAGACCAAACAGCACTGACGGGTAGTCCGTGGGTCTACCAACACTGATCCTGTCCAGGGCAGAAGCTGCCCTAAAACTCCAGTGTGGCATGAATCTGAGCCGAAACCGTAACGGCTGTCCAGGTTGTGACATTTGTTGTCAGGCAGAATAAGCTTTGCTAAGTGAACTACGTTCGTCTATGCCTCTTGTCATGTTCACATCCAAACCACACTTTTAATTCACTATTGTAAAATTGCACAACCCACATGCAAGTGACTGCGCACACGCTGACCTTGTTTGAGCACAACGCGAAGTTAATTTACGAGATTTGGGCTTTGACGCTGACGCCCATCCTTCACGTTTGCCGGCGGAAATCCACGTCCTAATATGGCGTTCTTGTTTCCTTCCCGCTCTCTGAGCCACTTAGGCGTCACTTTACTCGCCCTTACTCGCTTTCTGGCAGTGGAATTACGGAATTATGCTTTTATGTAATTTTTACCGCTGTTTCCTGCTTTACCTTAACTGTTTGACGGCAGCACTACTTTGTCTTGGCTAGGGATCACGGTTAGGACCAGTCCACCTTTCTCAATGTGAAGCAGTGTTGGCCTGTAGATACTGGTTTTAGTTTTTGTTCGCCCCTAACGTGATTGTGTTCCTTCGCTTCCTTGCCCTTGGATGTCACTGCGACACTAGCCCGACAGCCCACTTGGCTCACCCCACAGCTGATGTGCTCTCTTTACCACTGGGCAAAAAGTGTCCAACAGTGTTGTGCACATAAAATGATGTTTTTACATTCCTGAAATTAAGTATTCTAGTTACATCTAGTCACACTTTTCCTAAGTGTGGAATTGAGCACCATTTATTGCGTTCTTGAGATGGTGGGTCGAGACCAGTGTAAAGAAGAGAGTACACCTGTTGTTTCTGATTTCTGTGCATTATATAATAGGCCAAGGAAGGAGGGTAACCATTGTCTGACGCTGTTTGTTGGACTGTATTTAATTCCATCTGAAAGTTGTCTTCACTCAAGGGGCGGACATTAGGCGATGTATCATTGAATGAAATGCAGCACGTTTATGGGTCACTGGATGTTGAGAATTAGCAAGTATTACAATATCTATGGTGCTAGACCTCCTACAGATCTTGAAAGTATGAATATAGTCAATGATGTCTATGGCTAAATCTATATAATTTATGCAGTTAGCCCCAAACTCCGTTGTGAATTTTATACTGCTGTGTTTAGAATTTAGTTTCTTGAAGAATTTCTGAAGATGTCTAGTAATACCTGTCCATAAGCACAACACACCCTCAACACGCCTGAGCCAGTATGAAACCTCGGAAGAGAGTGGATTACTTTGCAAAAATTGTTTTTCAAAATTGTCAATGAAGATTCCTTCAAGGACTGGACTGAGGGGCCTTCCCATGGCTGGATCATCGAAGTGTTTGCATATGTTGCCATTGAAATGGAAATAGCTTTGTGTTAGGCAAGGTTGTGTAGCTAACCTTATGTCATGTGTGACGACTGAGTTAACGCCTGATTTGTCTAGTAAGTCTGTGGGACCGTTTAGCCACTCTCGAACAGGTATGTTAGTGAACAAGTTGCTAACATCAAAAGAAACAACCTTTGCACTAGGGAGGATTTCGTGTCTTTTAATTTGTTCTCTAAGTCAGCTGGATTAAAAATATCATGCCTAGTTCTAAATTTGGTTTTGATTTTGATCAGGTGATTTAAGTCTCACGCAAATCTGAAACATGTACCTGAGAATGAAGACACAACAGAGAAGATATTATCTCTATGGAGTTTCGAGCAGACATAATGTCTTGGTACTACAGAATTCATGTTGGTGAGAAAGTAGGCATCAGAGTCTAATATTACACGATTACGCAGTTTAATAACTCTTTTAGTTTTATTGTCATAGGATTGCCTGAGGTCTTTCTGTAGCTGTTGGAAGTAGGTGGAGTTTAGGAAATCTTGCGCTTTCTTAACATAATCCCTTTATGTTCGTGAAGACAACAGCATTCCCTTTCTCTGATCGGATTGCTATAACATTATTGTCATTCATCTTCTTACTGAAATTGTTTAATATTTGTTGTTCTTTAGCTGATGGGGAACTACAAACGAGATGAGATGTCTCAAGTTCGTGGGCTATGAAGTATTCTGTCGAGATATGATCACGTAATGATGCACATTCTAAGTCTATTTTTTAATTTCCTGTTGTTTTTCGGAAACATTTGTCGTGGAGCATACCTGAATCCTTTTCGCAGTACAGTGAGTGATTATTTTCAAGTCCGAAACATTCGTTAAACTATCTGAAAACTTTAATTTTTGAATTGCTTTTGAAAGTCATCATCCACCGACTAGTTTACTAAATTTGAGCTTTTATTTTTCGAAGGGCATGCCAGACGTCATTAACTTCTTACTACACAGCACTGTCTAATACATCGAAATTTGTATGTGCGTTAGTTTTAGGTGTGTTCTCAAGTGACCTCGAATTGTGTACCACCATATCATTTCTTCTTTAATCCATGTTTTTGTGCAACTTCTAATAACACTTGTAACAGTGGCAAATTCTGCTTGAAGGAACCCCACAGAAATTGGAGACGTAGAAAAGGAGGTTCTACTTTTGCAGACCATCTGCTTAAAGAAGTCCATCGTTACAAGGTGAAATATGAAGTATTTCGTCACATTTATAAGGGAAGGATGATGAACTACCTTGAAATAATGGAAACTAATAAACGTATGTCGCTCAGCGCAAACTTAGTACTGAATGACCGACATTGTTCCCTTGCTCGCCACTTGTAACTGCAGACATTACTCATAGTCACATCCAAGCCATTTTATAAATTACCCCTCTTACATATACCATTTTCCGTTAGTATAATTTCTCTTGTGTTAAAAATTTTTGCTTTGTATAATATCAGCTGCTTCACTTACCTGCTCAGTCCCAATACTATGTCTCATCTTTTTGTAATTTACGGCCTGTTGAGGACAAGTTAATTTTGTTCTGACACACCTTTGGAAAATGTCAGCTGAGGATATTCTTCAGATTATTTTCTTCTGTGAAGAAGTGTTATGATCTGTATGTAGTCGACTAGTTAAGGTATCACATATTTTATCTTAGTTAATGATCGTACTTCGCATTCCTAAATCTAAGATTAACATTTTTCATATCTGGAAATGGAGAAACTCTGCAGATGCACTAGTTTAAAATCTTTTATCCAACAAAATTTCAATGGAGGACGTACTTATCTTTGTACGAGCTGGTAGCGTAAGGGTCGAAAACAAGTTTCTGAAATAAATAATAAATGCTGGTGATTTATACGCTAGTTTTGTGTATACTTTCATTCATAATGCATAAAATATTCTACCAAGAACCTGCGGAACGCTGAGACAGTGAAATTGCAGATGATGAATAATGCTGTTTCTTTAACAGTGTATTTTTAATAAAAATTGTTGTCCAATTCGTAGATCGTTTTCTCCTTTTATTATTTTTTCTGTCACTCTGTGGATATTTTTAATTTCAAATTGGTTGTTGTCCTCGTTTTTTCCAGTTTTCCTTGGTAGCAGTTTGACCACTTCCCGGCTTATATCAGGGGGTGACTTATTTTTCAAAACGAAAAGGGAATTAATTCTGTAGATTCATGAGGTAACTCGTTCATAATATTCTGGAAGTGCTTCATGAAGTGCTGTTTCTCTAACAGTCAGTGTACTTGTAATAAAACCTGTTGTCCAATTCGTAGTTCATTTTGTCCTAGTCTTCTTTTTTTCTGCGTCTCTGTGGATATTTTTAATCGCATATTGGCGGTTGTCCTTGTTTAGTCCAGCTCTACTGGGTGGAAAGTCGACCACTTCCCATCTTCTATCACGAGGTGACTGATTTTTCAGAACTAAAAGGGAATTAATCCCGCAGATTCATGAGGTAGCTAATTCATAATATTCTGAAAGTGATTTAGGAAAGCATCCCAGGTCGTGCGCTGTTTAATGAAATAAGTCCGTCATAATTTACCTAACCTCTACACGACTCTTTTATAATTTACGTAACTCTATTATGACTCTATCAGAATAGTTGGAAGCCGGTTGGTAATGTGAGACATAAAGCAGATTAAATTTCCCTCGTTGTAAGTGCCACTTGCCACCGTCTGGTGCGGAGTTGCGGATCTCGGTCAACATTTTCTGCATGCCCTTTCTCACGCAGGAAGTGACTGTGGAAGGCGCTCACTACTTGTGAGGGCGGTAGCGTTTCACAACGAAATGCCTGTAAAAACTTCGATGCTACCTTAATGGCTATGGATGCATATGAGAAGCCTTTCAGTCAGGGAACAGACGGTACATATTACGGTGGCGAACTTTAATTTCGGTATGGAATTATGGGAAGCAAAGCAGATAGATTACCGGAAGTGGCAGGTCCTGCAGGCTGCCTGGACTTTACCTATATGCCTTTCCATGCTGCTTAAATATAGGGTTTCCCTAAGTTTAGTAAACATTTATTTGCGTGGCAACAAGCATTACTAAGCAACATGTACTAAATCAGTTTGTTTATGCGTTCCTCTGGAGCACAGAGAACGCAGTGCGGATCTCCAAGGTTCCTAAATGAAATTGGTGTATCACGACTTCTCCGTGGTTCCTCCACTTGGTCTTCACGGGTTACCACACAAGATTTTTGTCCTGTTCTTGGGCAATAATTACAAATGTGGTGCTTACACAGCTTTCAAAAGAGACATATTGTAGCTACATTAAACGGAAAATGTTTTCTTTCGGATCCATTGGACTAAACCAATGCGATACCAAGACATTGCTTCCGCTGCCACATTTTGCGAACCTGGTAGATAGATGATTCTAAATGTAAATTGCTGAAGGTAGGACCCATGAGTCTTAACGTGCGTGGATTATGTTAGCCATCATCAAAAACTGTTTTGCTTTATGACCGCTACAGGCCTTTCTTTTCTAGTCTCAATACAAAGTACCTGAACTTGAGGAAACCCCATATTATAGAAAGTGGCTCTAGCTTCATTATCGCTTATTCTTTTTGGATTTACTCAGTACACAGCTCGCAAACGCTGTGGAAAGAGGAACCGCTACTCCCTCTTCGTTCCACTCTTGCAACAAATTCACGTCAATCCCAGCCATTCAGTCGTCCAATAAGAAATATAATTCTCAAGTCTGGATGTACCACTATCTGCGCCACAATCAATGCTTCTTTATCTCTCAAACTCAGGCGGAGCTTCCTCGTTGCAGTCCCAGGTTGCTCATTTACCTGCTGAACTACAAAGACAGGGTGTAGTGACAAATTTACTAACCCAAAAAATACGGTCAATTTTCGCTTATTCAGTGATACAGGAAAATATGGATCACAGATTTTCTGGATCAGGCTGTATTTTTCGGTAGAGATCAAATGTCCCAGGAGGTTCAAATCCTTCTCACAGAATTCTGACTTGGAAAGATGTACAGTGACGCCCATGTGTTCGAAAGCTTGCTACAAGGTATCCAAGGTCTCATTACGTATCACCCACGACCGTTCGACGGGGTTCAACATATAGTCTACATGCAGGGTAGCGCCTTTTTTCGATTCGTCTGGGATTACTTTGCTTCATTCCCATATGAATGCTGAGGACGACACGTTCAAGCTGAAGGGAAGCTGCAGGAATTGGCAACACCTGCTGAAACGTCCCCTTAGAACAATTATATAAGACCGTGCTTAAACTGACACACAATATTTTTAGCGCAACGGAATCTGTCTTTCAATAATCCCTACAAAAGAATGGCCCTGACTAACATTAACCTATACCTTTCACAAATCACTTACCTCACAAAAATCTTCGTTACTCGAACTACTGCAATTCTGCGAGCGCCACTACTGCCAGCTAAATGAAAGATTCAAACTACGGAAGGCACTAACTACTGATAGGCATAGTTAGCAAATGAAAGATTTTAATAGAGAACAAACAATGTATTTACCTTAATAGTCACAATATATATAGCAGTTCATGACATCCAGTGTTACAAGTTTCAAAACTCCGCCATTTCTCTCCCCACATCCACCACTGCTGGCAGCTCACCTCCAACTGCGCAATGCTACGCGTTGTTCAATCCAGCTGCCCAACACTACAATGGCAGACAACAATGCAAACTAGCCACAGACTGCACACAGCACAGCCAGTGATTTTCATACAAAGCGCTACGTAACGTTGCCAATAAGAAAACATAAACAGCCTACTTACATAGCCCCCATGCTCCCCACAAAAAATTTTACAAATTCGTTTTGGGCAATAACAAAGATATCAAATGCACACACTTATTGATACAATGTTGGTAAAAAGCTAAAATTTTCTCACAGTCCATAAAGACAGTCCTGATCATTCATCACAGTAAAATTGCAGTGTTTTTCTTACAGTCTGAGCAGTAAAAGAAATTGCACACCGAAGTAGTGGATTTCCATGCAGTCTTGAAGAAGTAGTGTTGTCCTTCCAACGGAAAGACAGTGCTGACTCTCGACATGCAAACAGGTAATGGGCCACAACAGAGGAAACCCACAGAAGAGTCATTCGACGTTTTGAAGAATATTGGTAGGTAGGTCATCACAGAGCAGACCCACTATAGTCTTGGTAGAGAGTATGGTATTGGTGGGCCACCAAAGATGCAGACCCACTGTAGTCCTTGTAGAGGTGGCCAGCAGCCATCTGTTGTGACTGTGCAGGTGCACAATCACCATTGAAGAGTCTTGCGGATAATATAGCAAGTCCATAACCACCACTTGTGCACTCACAAAGTTTTCGGAATTGTCCTTAGAACCAGAAATGCTGTTATCCAGTCCCTTGCTGAATTATTAACACACGTGCAAACACTAACAGTCCCTACTTCTCACATTTTGTCCATATACTGTGGTCAACAGAAACGTGTGCAGTGAAGTGGAACTTACAAGTTAATAATATGATGAACTGGTGTCAATTACAATTTTATAACATAAGAATACAATTACAAAGGTACAAAATACATCATTAAAGAACATAACAATACAGATAACATTTGTGGTACAGGCTTTACAGAAGAATCGAAAAAACGTATACATCAGTGTTACAGGAATTATGACATGAGTACATACATAAATGATCAGAATAACTTTCGAAACATCAACTTCACACATGAGCATTAAAACAAAACAGAACAAATAATGTTTAAACATCTTTACAAAGTAAATAACATAGTATTAGAAAAATTCTACAACATAACAACATCAGCTAAACACATAAAGACAGGAAAAACACAAATACACAAGGGAACACAAACACATAGTGGGATAACACAAGGAAAGGACAGGGTTTCTTTTACTGCAGTATTTTTCAAACAAAACTTTCTTTACTTCTCGGAGATCTCCCTTCGTTCTTCATTATTTCCAAAAAGTCCTATTTATACCTGCTCTCTGTACTTTTTTCGTATGACTTCTCAATGCATTTCATCCAGTTCATCGCAACTCATTCTCTTATATAGTCTACCCCCTCTTAAGCTAACTTACATCTACTGAGCTCAGATGCTAAACTAAGGGACGAGGCAATGCAGCAGCACAGAACAATTAACACAAACAGCAATGACAAAAAAAAAATGGAAATGGGCAAAGAAAGCAGCAGAAAATGCAATAACTTATATCTAAACATGACAAAGCTCAAGCAGAAAAAATATCACAGTAAAAATGGCCATGTTTAATACCTATGTCACATCTTAACACTAGAGTGATGCATCATGAGAACTTACACTAGCATATAAGTTACCAAATCGATAAAAAAAATATTTATGCAATTCCTGTGAAGGGAAATGTCTATTTATGTGCCCTCGTTTTCTTGGAAGTAGATCATAAATTTCTTATTGACTGGATCTGTGGGCATAAAATAACTATATTAGTACATCTATTAAATTTTATTTTAACCAATGCTGCAGTCCAGCTAGAAACTAGATATAAAACACAATGAGTAAATAAATACATAAAGCAAGCCATATGGCATTTCTCTCAACTAGCAAGACAAAAGCCATGAAATGTTTCTCATCATTTCATTAGGCATTTAAGTAAATATCATAAATTAAGAACTCCACAGTATAATCATATGTTTTCAAGTTTGATCATGTCGAATTTGCGATGCTTTCTACAAAGGAATGTCAATAGCAAGGATAATGGCCTCCTTTTTTTTTCTCCACATGTGCCTCTGAAAGGCACACACTAATGGCTATTTCCCAGGCGACTATTGCACAGCTGGGTGCCCACCATGCATTACGTGAAGGTCACTTAACTTTCCTACCGAAATATTTACGACAGCAGTTTCCGCTACAGTGGCAGTCTCATATAAAAAATTTCACAGGTTGAGAATTTGCGTTACAAATGTGTAGAAACAAAATCCTATAAATACAACAGTGTCCAAAAAATTTTCAATGGCATTGTGATACATTCACACATGTACACACATTTCATAATTCTAAAGTACAATTCTTGGTTTCCAACATCCTTTTCCACAAATCAGAGTCCCTAACCACTACTCATTATTCCTTACCTTATAATACATATACATATTCGTCGACACTTCTTCAATATTTCATCATAAGAAATACGTAGCATAATCAAATTCCTCATATATGGTATCATCATCTTATTGATCATAAACATACCTCAACAGCATAATACATATCATTGTCATAATAATATCGTAACATCTCAGTCAATTCTCAAAATCGTCGTAGCTTCCTCCAATAATTTCAAAACCTAAAAAAAATTCTCTGCTCATTTCAATAGTGTCATCTACGTCAAACGTACTTTAAAATCATGATCCCATGCCGAATACATCATTCAAAGCTCTCATAGTGTCACAGTGGTTCCGAAAAATTATGAACACTTCACAAAGTACGGAAAAAATACAATTTCGTAAGTGTGAAGTTATCCAACTGTGTAATTACGTAAACATCTGTCACTGATGTAGTAAAATAAATATTTGTCACTCTCAGTTAAATGATCAGATAGATGTGTAATTCTGTGTTAGAGTAATATGGTACCGATGTGCAAAGTTGTATAAGCAAATACCATATTAGCTAGGGCTCCTTGTGCTTGCCACACACATCTTACACAAAGTAGGCGTGTACTCCCCTGAGGATTAATGTAATTATACCCTCAGGTGTTACAGATTACAGCAATGGAATGAAATGTATCATGGAAAACCTTTGTATCATTGTGCTTCAAATATCTTTAAAAATAAATGTTTTAAGTACAAAATTAATCACTCAAATACGTGTACTTTAGCGCTAAACTGTGCGTCTTGTTGTAAGATAACCTCTGTGGAAGTGTCGTAGTTATCGTCCTCTGTAAGCAAAGTTCTTCTGAAGTCAATGTACTTACCTCATCATAAACGAAAGTGAAATTCTTTGCGTATAGATATCGTAATTATTATGTACCTCACCATGATCAAGTAAGTATTGTAATGTAACGTATTGTTGTGCCACGGAAAAGGCTGTTTCATTGTAGCTATACCACAAAAGTTACTACTAAAACATGTTTTACTTTCCAGAGTAATTCAGAAAAACTGTGCAGATATAAAACAGAAACATCACAAAAGCAACATTGTAAATTGTCACTCATTAGTAGTGTCATGATAAAATCGTGTAGCTGTCACATAAACTAACCACTGTGTCATCTGATATCTCACAGAAAGTACTTTAAATCCAGAATGTATTTTCAAGTAAACCAACATGTTGCATTAAAATCTCATAAGCAGTACCAGTATATGTTGTAAGTATGTAAGTCTTGTAGTTGTTATGTAATTGTGCAACTAACAAGCAAGAATGTACAAATAACAGCACTGTGTCGTCTGTTCACTAAAACAATGCATTCGTAATTTCTTTTTAAATAAGTTCTCTTGGTTCTTGACTGGATATTTAACTTCGAACATTGTTGCATGTTAACAGATTCTAAGTCCGACAAAGCATATTAGTAATGTAAAGTGAAAAGTTTTATGGCAAAGACTAAGTTAAAAAGCAGATTATCTTTCAATAAACGGTTTTACATGTGAAATGTGGTGTAAACCTTTACTCTTCCTAGTACGCAGAGTTTCAGCTTCAGTGGAATTATCATGTAGTATGTGGTACATTGGTAAAGAATGCAAAAATTTTTCTCAAGCTTAGCGTCTATGTAATTTTTCCATGAGCCAGCTGGCGCACGTGGCTGCCTGCAGTGTGAGTCATTGTCTGTCTCTTTGTTGGCGTGTGTCGTTATTGGGATTAGGAGACCTAACTTCTACAAATTCACCTTGTCGAGAGTGCCCTGCTCTGTTTGAATCCCGCCAGTTCTGATGGAATTCCGGTCTGTCGTTTTGTCAGTAGTTTATATGGTTTCTTGTTTATCGGTCATGTGGTGGAGAATTTCTCTCTGAATTATCACTGCACGGTGTCCCGTTGCATCTGAAGTTATTCTGTCTCCCGTGCTAATAATAGTTCTGGTTGCCATATTGTCTGTTTCTGTGGTTATCTCTGTCATATTCATTACTACGGAAATGTGATCTTTCTCTGTAACTATTATTCTGCCAACGGTTGTCATACGGCTGGTGTTTGTTTTGGTCACGATTTGTGTTGTGAGAATAGCCTTGTCGTGTCCAGTTATTATTTCTTTCATTGCGGAATTGCGACGGATGTGACCTGTAATTGTTTTGTTCTTGTTTTCGCGTTCCGCGATTGTCAGTGTCAATTTCTAATTCTTGTAAGAGTCCCTGAAAAGCTTCAATGTCGTCTTTGCAACGTCCTGCCAAAATAATGTGTCGTAAATGTTCAGGTAATTTGATTAAGCAAATGCGGATGAGTTCTGAGGGGCTGTATGGGTTTGTCAGGTATTGATTCTTGTGCAACGTGTCTCCAAAATATTTCACAAGACTGGAAAATTCAGATTGTTCGAAATGTTTCACCATTATGATGCTATGTTTTACTCGGTCTTGTGTAGCTTGAGACCAATATGCTGAGAGGAAGCCATGGTAAAATTCTCCTTCACTGTGGCAATCGTGAATCACCGATCGCATTCTTACAGCTGGTTCATTCTCTAAGTAGCCACTCATAAATTCTAATCTGTGTTCTAGTGACCAGTTGGGAGGAACACAATGAGAGAATTGATGGAGCCATGCATGTGGATGAATGTCGTTGCCAGAATTCTTAAATTCGGCGGTTCCATCTCAAAATTCACTGTACCTTGCCAATTTCTTTCATAATTTCCGAAATTCCCTGTGTTATTATTTTGTGGCTATTCCATATTTCTATGTCCCTCTTCCCGTATTGGAGCGCGAGTGTCCTCTAAAATATGTAATTCCTGTATTACCTGTGTCAACTGATCTTGTACTTCCCGGATTTCTCTTTGGTGTTGCGTATTAATTTGATTCTGATTTTATTTGAATTTCCTAATTTGTTCGCACTCTTCTGTGTGATTAAAGACTACCGGTTTTGTGTCATTCAGATTATCATCTACCTTCGTAGATAAATTATTTAGCTGATCAAAAAATTCAACTACTTTCTCTGATAATGAACTAATTTCCTCCATGTGTCTTTCTGAACCAATTTTCGGAGTATCTACTGTCTCCTTTAAGTTTTCCTGAGTTTTTGCAAGTTGCGTAACCGAATTGGTAGATACAACTGAGTCAATTTTAGCTTGCAAGGTGTCGTGATTTTCATGAACTATAGTTTGAAGTTCCTTTATGGCTGTTTCGTGATTCTGTAATGCATTTTCATGACGCGAAAAAATAGGTTGGAAATGCTTACAAATTTGTGTTTTTACGTCATTACAGACTTTTTGACATTTCGATTCGATTTTATGTAACTCAGTAGTTAAATCTTCACGTGTTTGTTCAAGTGTGGTGTCTAACTTTTGAAGATTTTGTTCCATTGCGTCTAACTGTTGCTGTGTTTGTCTCTGGTGTTGTTCCATTGTGTCTCACTTTTGAAGATTTTGTTCCATTGTGTCTAACTTTTGAAGATTTTGTCCCATTTCTTCCTGATTTTATTCAAGCATTGTGTCTAACTTTCGTAGCCTTTGTCCCATTTGTTGCATTAACTGTAATAACAATGCACTGGTGTCTGAAACATGTTCCTCAGTGCTTTTCGGCAGTGAAGTTACCTCGGCAACATTCACATTTTGACAAGCAGAAAATGTGTCTTGACTTATTTGAGCAAACGGTGAGGACCCAAAACCTGAATCTACAGTATTAGCAAGATTGTGTCCTGTCATTTCGGATTTCTGAGGCGAACTGTTGCTGAGCGAACGATCGATAATGCTTTCCTGTTCACTAATTGTTTCACTGTCTACACCATTATTTGCCGCCCGCTCCATTTCCCTATGCACAATTACCAAATTACTACTTTGAACATTAGTTAATTCATTACCCGGTGGCGCTAACACACTGCTTTGGTCTTCACTGTCATTTCTCAGTTTACTTTGGAGACTAGTATTACGTTTTTCACACGCCATTGTTGTCACAATAACACAGAAAAGCACAATCGGAAGAGTAAAATAAGAAAACACATTAACATAGCACTGAAAATAATATCTAGTTAATTGCAAGCGCAGCTGCAAATACTTGGTGCAAATCTACATGTATGCCACAACTGTTTTACTGTACAAGAATGAAAGACTGCAACTACAAAGGAGATTCTCTCTACAATTACGCGCTAACAATAAACAAAATCTATACTAATTACACAAACTACTAGAAAAAATCAGAAGATTCCAGTGAGGTATCCTCGGCTAAGGGTCGACATATGAAACGTCCCCTTAGAACAATTATATAACACTGTGCTTAAACTGACACACAATATTTTTAGCGCAACGGAATCTGACTTTCAATAATCCCTACAAAAGAATGGCCCTGACTAACATTAACCTATACCTTTCACAAATCACTTACCTCACAAAAATCTTCGTTACTCGAACTACTGCAATTCTGCGAGCGCCACTACTGCCAGCTAAATAAAAGATTCAAACTACGGAAGGCACTAACTACTGATAGGCATAGTTAGGAAATGAAAGATTTTAATAGAGAACAAACAATGTATTTACCCTAATAGTCACAATATATATAGCAGTTCATGACATCCAGTCTTACGAATTTCAAAACTTCGCCATTTCTCTCCCCACATCCACCACTGCTGGCGGCTCACCACCAACTGCGCTACGCTACGCGCTGTTTACATCCAGCTGCCCAACACTACAGTGGCAGACAACAATGCAAACTAGCCGCAGACTGCACACAGCACAGCCAGTGATTTTCATACAGAGCGCTACGTAACGTTGCCAATAAGAAAACATAAACAGCCTACTTACACTGCCAAAGCAGAGAAAGGCTGCATACTTGCCGTTTGACGAATGGAGTTCGACCTGCCAATAACTAATATTACGGGCCTGCCAGTAACTGATGATAACATCCTGACTCGTAATTTTTGCAGTAACTCGTCTAACGATTCAGGGCGGGCAGTTTCCAGTTATGATATTAAGCCATATCTTGCCTAGCACCAGAAGACTGATTCATTCATCTCTGAAAAACAGAGGCGAAAATAGTTGTAGAACTGACTGTGGCTTCAATGACTGTAGTGGGATGCGAAATTGAAGCGTCACCCCTCCACCAGTGTCAGCCCAGTTTGCAGGTGAATATAGGTTTAATTTAGTTTTTTGTTTATGTATTTTTTATAATATTTGTAATGGTTGTGAATTGTCTAAAGTTTATATTTATTTTTTATGTTTCATGTACGGAGAGGGCCGCGCAACGAACGGAGACAGCATCTTCGTTGCCGGGACCAGAGAGAAAATTGCTGGCCACTATACGTCGCGGGGCGACAGCCAAAGAGCAACAGAAGATCCTGAAATCGAGTTGTTGCGTCGTGCTTCTAAAAATTGAAAAATTGTGATTTTTTAGTGTTTTGTACAACAATGACGTCATAGAAAGTTTAATCATGTGTAAATGGTCAGTCCTGTCTTGTCAAGGCTCAGGTTCACGTCTATATGTATGAAGCTAATAAAGTAGTGTATACTACTATATGTGTTCCGAGAATTTATTTATGAAGAATTATGTGAATGAATTAATAATCTATTTGACAAGATCATTAATTTTGACAAAGTTCATCGCGAGTTTGAGTCTTGAAAGTTTATGCAATGTGGTTCTAATATTTATTAAATCAGATAACTTGCGTTAATATAACTTCTGAGAAGAAACAAAACGACATCTAAATTGAGAAAAAGTTTGCGCAAACCAATAGGACTGAGTGACGTAATTCTGCGCATACGACTCAAATGATGATGTTTTAATTACAATTTCGTTCAAGAACCATTCAGAGACAATTTAAAAAGAGTTTAAATAATTTTGAAGTGTGTTGTAACTGACGTAGGTGACGAAGTTTGCACATGGTCATATATCCAAAGAAAATCATTTGTACAAAACTTACGTCGTTACACTACACCGTGGCGACCTTATAAACAGGACTTGTGTGTAACTAAGGCACACAGGTACGAAACAATTAAAACATCAAGACTCCTTCGGAAGTAACCGCGGGTTTGGTGGCGACTTCACCAGCCAGTGGCGACTTCGCGGTTGCAAGCGTCTGACGGAGCGCAGCCAAGCAGTACGGTCACCCAGTTATTCCACGAGAAGGCGCATCTGTTGGGCAGCAGCTGAACGCTGCAAACCCCGACATCCTTTTTCTCCCTAAACTAACAGGCCCAGTACGTCAGCTGGGGGGGGGGGGGGAGGGGGCGTTCCTCCGGCTGGTATTAGAGGTGTTGCTGGAGGCTTCGCCTGTCTACGGTGCGGCCGGGCGTGGTTGCAGCCAGTGACGTCCCGGTGTTCGACTCAGCGTCCTGCCGGTTGCGGAAGCGGGGCCGCAGCATCTCAGCGGCTGCATCGACGGCTGTTACTTCTGCAGCCCATAGCAGCACACTGATCACCGAGGACTAAAAACTACAATATTAGTTTCCGGTGAGTCTGTTTCAAGTTGGAAGTGGAGTGTTGTACATAGGGAGTGTGCTTTTACAGGGTTGTTGATTACAAGTCTGCGTGTGTAACTAGTTAATATCTTACAATAATGTCGGGAAGTGAAATGTCAGACGAAGAGCAATCCATGTCCGATAGGAGCATGAGATCCCTTTTTCGGGCGATCGCTAAATTGAAACAATCTAACAAAGAATCTACTGCTAGATTAAAAGAGGAATTAAAACAGTCTAACGAAGAATCTACTGCTACATTAAAACAGGAATTAAAACAGTCTAACGAAGAATCTACTGCTAGATTAAAACAGGAAATAAACAGTCTAACGAAGAATCTATGGCTAGATTAAAACAGTCTAACGAAGAATCTATTACTAGATTAAAACAGTCTAACGACGAATCTACGGCTAGATTAAAAGAGGAACTTAAAGGGGAGCTAACAAAATCGACAGACAGGTTACAGGAACATCTTAATGAAACCAGTCGAGAATTGATAAAATAGAGGCTTCTAAAGTTGAAATGCAGGAAAAACTAGTAAGACTTAGTAATAAGATTGCTGGTAATTGTAAAAGGTTAGAAGAACATATCCAGGAATCACGTGAGGAAAAAGCTCGTATGCGAAATGATATTACTGACTTAACTGAGAGACTAGATAATGTCAATATCTTAGTTGTAAATGAAATAGAGAAAAATAACGATAAGTTACGAGATGAATTTCCTATGCAAATAGAAACTGTTCATAGAGAATTATTAGAATCTATTAAACAGGTCTCTACCAAACCTGTAGAGATTTCTTCAATAGATAATGTAGAATTAGAGACATATCTAGTAGAAAAAGATCATACTGAAATAGAAAACATGAAATTTTTAATTACTGAAATATGCAGTAACCTTGAGACCTCCAAAGATAATAACATTGACAAAGGTACAGAGCGTTCACATCGTGAACACAGTGAAGAATCGATATTAGCTAACCGCGTATCCAATACAGAAATGCGAATACAGGAAATTACTAAACGGTTATCGGAATTAGATAATAATGAAAAGATTTCAAGTAGTAGAAGTAATAACGTAATCAGAGACAACAGTCGCATCGTGTTTGCTAGCTCGGACGACAACAACACAAATAAAGAATTAATGGCAAGCAAATCCGACGCAGCTCCGTCTCTGCAATCTAAACAAAATCCAACTTTGTCTCTCGCAGAATGTTTGGATGATATAACGACAAATTCAAAATTAGCAAGTCGATTTCCTGTATTCAAACCAGGAGGCGAACTTCACCCTATAATCTTTATAAAAGCTTTTGAAACTTCATTATCTCCTAAATGGAGTAATGAAAAACGGATTCAATTTGTAATAGGACATTTAGAAGCAGAAGCTGCGGAATGGGAAGTACTGCATAGAACTGAATTTAGGGACTGGGATGATTTCGTTAAGCAGTTTAAACAAAATTATTGGCCAAGAGGAAAACAACAACACTTAACTTTAGAGTTGTTAGACCCTCCTCCATATTCTAAACGGTGGGGAGGTTATAGGAATTATTTTGAATGGCATTTAAACCGTGCTAAATTAATTGAAGAACCAATTATTGAAAGTCATCTAATACGAGTCCTAATTAGTAGGTTACCGTATTATGTAAGGGAAAGAATGATAGAAAGGGAATGGTCACAACCTTGCGAATTATTAGGGTATTTAGAACAGTTAGATATACTTAATAGAGAACGAGAAGACGAGAAATTTAGATTTGGTAGAAATGACAATCCTCGAAATAATAATAATTCAGAACCACGAAAATTTGACAACAATCATAGCCGGTTTTGTTATATAAAACGGCAGTCTAAAGATAAAGAGAGCCAACAAAATTGTGGTAATAACTCTAAAATGCGGAAATTACATAATAACGATAACGAGATAAATCATCCTCAAGTAATTAATGAAGGTCAAGTTGTAGGTGACGTTATCATAGAAAGTTCGGAAAACTAGTAAAGTCGTTTAGTACGGGTCAACCAAAGGGAATTGTTAGTCAAGATTATACAAGACCCAACTGCAATTTATCGTTAAGCTGCCGAAAGGAAGGTGATTGGCAACAAGATTTACTTCAGGAAGACAATCAGATAAGGGAGAATATACCTTATAAACCCGTTATTAAAGGTTATATTAAAGATACCGAAGTAGATATTATAATCGATTCGGGTAGCGAAGTAAATATTTTAGCTAAAGAATTATTTCAACTTAAAAGAAAGTATTGGAATTTCCCAACCTTACCCGTAACTGGGGTGAAAATTATAGGAGTTACTGGTAAAAGGAGTCAAATTATTACTGAGGAAGTTTATTTAACTTTTGAAATTTCTAAACAATTAATTGCTCACTCTGTACTTGTCGTAGCCAACTTAAATGTGGCCATAATTTTAGGTATAGATTGGCTGTGTAAATATAGAGCTATATTAGATTTTAAAGACTCTTCCTTAACCATCCATAAGGAGGCATGTGCTTTTAAAGTGAGGTTTTCTGATAATGAAGTACCTGAAAATTGCTAAGAATCCTTACAGATTAAGTACACACAGACCACGAACCTATTAATAGATTTTAGTGACCTTGAATATGAAATATACCAATGTGAGGCTAGTAATAGTATCGAAACCGAAGTGAAAGAAAAATGTTATTCCACGAATTGTCTATCCTAACGAGAAAAGGAGGAGTTGGAATCTTTGTTGTTAGAATTTAGAGCCGTCTTCTCAGATGAACCCGGGAGAATGAAAGATTACGTTTGTAAACTTAAGATTAAAGATCAAAAACCATTCTTTAAGAAACCTTATGCTATTCCAGTACAATTCAAAGAACCGGCTAGTAGAGAAATAAGTAAGATGCTAGAACAAAATATTATCGAACGATCATGTAGTGCTTTTAACAGTCCTTTGTGGGTAGTTAAGAAAGCTACTGGTGGAGTACGACTGGTTCTGGATGCCCGTGAATTAAATAGAATTATAGAGATGGAAAGAGACAGACCTATTCCTATGGAGGACGTACTTCTTAAGATTGCTGGTTCTCGTTATATGAGTACAATTGATTTAACTGCTGGCTACCCTCAAGTAATATTACACCCGGATTCACTGCAATATACGGCTTTTCTTTTTGAAGGCAGATCATATCAGTTCCAAGTTTTACCTTTTGGACTTAATATATCAGTGTCAACTTTCATTATGGCATTAGATTCTGCTTTGGGTCAGCAATTATTCCAAAAGATTATTTTATATGTAGATGATTTTTGGTAGCCACTAAAACGTGGGAAGAACACGTAACGATATTACGGGAATTGTTTAACCGTTTAATTGACAGCGGAATTACTTTAAAACTATCTAAGTCTTACTTCGGAAAGGAGGAAGTGAGATTTTTGGGGCATATAGTGGACAGTAAAGGTCTTAAGCTAGACCCAGCACGTATTGAAGTTATTGCTCGATGCCCGAGTCCTAGAAATCGGAAACAACTGAAATTATTCTTAGGAATGGTAGAATTTTTGAGAAGATTTCTTCCAGGGCCGGATATTGTTAATCCTAAATTACTCAATTTATCAAAAGAGAAATCAGTATGGCTCTGGGGAAAAGAGGAAGAGGAAGTTTTTAATAAGATAAAAGGAGCGTTAACAGAAGCCAAAATGTTATACCATCCAGATTTCAATCAGGACTTTTGTATGTGTACGGATGCCTCTGATTATGGTGTGTCTTGTGTAATATTCCAAGGTGATCTGACCAATGAAAAGGAATTATATCAGCCTATTGGATTCGCTAGTAGAACTTTAAATAAACATGAAAGACATTATTTTATAACCGAGAAGGAAGCTCTCGCAGTGGTATGGGGTTTTCAAAGATTTAGAGGATTATTAATGGGAAGAAAAACAATTGTATATACTGATCATCAGGCTTTAACTTTTTTGAACAATTGTCGGTTACTTCACCGTAGATTATTACGTTGGGTATTATGCTTTCAAGAATTTCAGTACGAAATCAGGTATATAAAAGGATCTCAAAATGTAGTTTCGGATGCTTTGTCGAGACTTCCAGTAGGAATGGAGAATATTAACATTGTAGAAGAACCAGGAACAAATTACCATGTTTATTTCCTTTTAGCTCAGGAGGACGAACGTAAGGTTAAACGGACAGTAACTGCTATTAGACGCAATCAAAAAAATGACGATCAACATAGGGACCTTATACAAAACAGTTAACACCCGGGGTGTGTGGTTATATTTCAACGACTTGTTGTATTGGAAAGCACAGAGGGAACACCAGAGATGGAAAATCTTCATTCCAAAAACTGTTGTGTACGAATTAATTGCTTATATTCATGAAGGTTGCGGGCATTTTGGAATTCATAAATGTATTAAACATCTAATGAAGTATTATTATTCCAAAAATATGTCCCGTATTGTGAGAAGTATTATTAGGGCTTGTGAAACCTGTCAAAAGGTTAAAGTTAATAACAAATCTAAGCGTTATAAATTATATGCTGTAATTCCTCGAGGTCTGTGGGATCTACTGTCATTAGATTTTTTCGGCCCTCTGCCTCGTAGTTCAGGAGGATTTACTTATGTGTTTGTTGTAATGGAATGTTGGTCCAAACATGTGAAGCTATATACTTTGAAACGAGCGAATACCGCAAGCGTTATACGCTGTCTTACCCGAAATTACTTTGTTGACGGAGAATTAAAAGTTATAATCAACATGCTATAGAACCCTCATTTTAGGTAGGAGATCTTGTATTAGTACGATCTCATCCTAAAAGTTCGAAGATCAATAAGGAATGTAAAAAATTCTTCTTTATCTTTGAAGGTCCATATGTTGTACATAAGACTGTACATCCCAGAGCGTTACTTCTTATGGAACCTTCATCAGGTGTTATTAAAGGATTATATAGTGTCGATCAAAGAAACCTTTCATTCCTAAATAAGTTAATATTTAGTATATGTTACATACGGAAGAGCGTTCATAGTTTATTCATGTGAACTTTTTCGTGATAGTTACGTGTTATTTTAAAGAAATAACAGGAGGTTTAAACAAGTGTTCTACAATTATCTACCGGTACTGCAACAAGAGAAAGATAACTAAAAGGGGATTTATATGGAAGAAATTTTGTTATTAGGGCAGAAGGAATTTTGTATATTTTATATTTACTCGGATAGTGGGAACCAAAGGGGATGGTTAATAATTTTAGGGACCATGGGCGTCCAGAGCTGTATGGCTCACGAGAACATAGCAGAGTGCCTTTAATAGAAATTTGTAATAGTGTTAATATCGAACACACCAAACGGGGCTCTCTCACTTGTTTCTCCTGAATAAATGGCCATTACCCAACAAAGTGTCCAAAGGTAAAGAAAGCCGTGCCGAGATTCTAAAGAAAGTTTTGCTTGATTTCTTCTTGACCTCAGGCATAAATAAAGCATTAGGGAAAAGAACGACGTAAAGTAAATAGTACTATTAGTTATTGGGAGAAACTTATTAGTAATATACATTAGTGGAAAGAATAACTCCAGTAAATGAATAAAACTGAAACTAACCTATCACAATTTGAACGCTCTGTCCTAATGTAACAACGTTAAAGAACGTACAAAATTATTATTCACTAGCAACTATTAAATGAAAAGGAGTAATCTCCATATATTCGGTTGTGAATTACCATAATAGCACAATTAAAAGTAAATGACAAATAGTCACAACAATATCGTCATAAAAGGATTGAATCTATCTAAGAGCAAGGACTTTAGATTACTGAAAACATGAGAAAAATGTATGATATTAACAGTTAAATATTGTATATAGATGAAGTTTTATTTTCGGTTAAAGCCTGACAAACTGAGCTTGTGGGTGGGCTATGTAGTGGGACGCGAAATTGAAGCGTCACCCCTCCACCAGTGTCAGCCCAGTTTGCAGGTGAATATAGGTTTAATTTAGTTTTCTGTTTATGTATTTTTTATAATATTTGTAATGGTTGTGAATTGTCTAAAGTTTGTATTTATTTTTTATGTTTCGTGTACGGAGAGGGCCGCGTAAGCATCTTCGTTGCCGGGACCAGAGAGAAAATTGCTGGCCACTATACGTCGCGGGGCGACAGCCAAAGAGCAACAGAAGATCCTGAAATCGAGTTGTTGCGTCGTGCTTCTAAAAATTGAAAAATTGTGATTTTTTAGTGTTTTGTACAACAATGACGTCATAGAAAGTTTAATTATGTGTAAATGGTCAGTCCTGTCTTGTCAAGGCTCAGGTTCACGTCTATATGTATGAAGCTAATAAAGTAGTGTATACTACTATACGTGTTCCGAGAATTTATTTATGAAGAATTATGTGAATGAACTAATAATCTATTTGACAAGATCATTAATTTTGACAAAGTTCATCGCAAGTTTGAGTCTTGAAAGTTTATGCAATGTGGTTCTAATATTTATTAAATCAGATAACTTGCGTTAATATAACTTCTGAGAAGAAACAAAACGACATCCAAATTGAAAAAAGTTTGCGCAAACCAAGAGGACTGAGTGACGTAATTCTGCGCATACGACTCAAATGATGATGTTTTAATTACAGTTTCGTTCAAGAACCATTCAGAGACAATTTAAAAAGAGTTTAAATAATTTTGAAGTGTGTTGTAACTGACGTAGGTGACGAAGTCTGCACATGGTCATATGTCCAAAAAAAATCATTTATACAAAACTTACGTCGTTTCACTACATGACCCTTTAGTCTATTACGGCTCACGATCTCTTTCCCCCGATATGTCCATGGTATGCGTAAGGTCTTGCAATAAATTCTTTGTATTATTCAGCCTGGAAGTCGTACACAAAATCACGGCCCCCGATAGCGCGGTGATTAGCACATTGGACTCGAATTCGAGAGGAGGACGGGTCAAAAACTGCGTCTGGCCATCCTGATTCAGGTTTTCCATGATTTCCCTAAATCGCTTAAGACAAATGCCGGGATGGTTCCTTCGAAAGGGCGCTACGGCTTACCTTCCCCATCCTTCCCTAATATGAACTTGTGGTCCGTCACTAAAGACCTCCTTGTGGACACCAACCACCACACCATCTCGTACACAAAATCCCTCATCGTGCTCATCCCTTTTCAGAAGACATATTTGTATCATTCCAGAGTCTACCACAGTTCCTTTTTCTTTTACAACCAGGACGTGGCTTAAATTTCTGCACTTTACGTCATCTAGGTTTTTCTTCTCTGATACCAAGGAGTGCGAGATTGATTCAGCCATATTGCAATTTACACAAACTTCTCATTCTAGCTTTGTGCCGGAGTAGATTAGCAGTCCTAGAGACACTCCTCTGGCTATTGCTGTTTAGACAGTCATCGAAATCAAGATTAATTTTTGACCATCCGCACGCAACGACATTGACTTTTCTCGCAGATCAATGACATTCTTGCACTGATCCAGGAAATCCACACCTAGTATCCCTTGTATTGCGAGTACAGGTGTCATGAGAAAGTTTACGCTTAGTACATGAGATTGACACGAAAACTAAAACTGCCTCTGAGTTTTAGTGTCTACGCTTTTCCCTGATAATTCTCCAGTTACCTTAATTTAACTGAACGGTAATAACAGCTAAGCATTTTTTTCCTGACTCCTAAGACATAACCTTTCTCTCATCACGGTGGTGTGCCATGTTAGGTCTATAATACATTGGCCTATTACAGCTTCAGTATTTACATTTGTAAGAGGATACATAGCAGTATTTCCTTCAAGGATTTGTTCGAGTACAAAGTAGTCATTTCTCTCACAGACAGCTCGATATTAGCCTCGGGACTTCCCACCTCTTTTGCTAGTCACTGTTATATCGTTCTCCCCTGAATTATGTTCGTTACTGCGTGGATCTCGTCCATAAATTTCCTACACACGCGGTGGTGCATCCTCATTCAAAGAATGAGAGTCCTCTCCAGACTGCCTACAATCACTATCACTCTAACATGAGATAGTATCAATTATGACTGCAGGTCCATCCTCACCTGTGTTGGTTATGTGGACAGCACCGTTTCTGATGATCCCTTTCATAATTATATCCTCATTGTGGAGGTAGCTGCCCTCATTTGGTCCCCACGTCCAGCCAAGTTCCTGGAGGAGGAATTAATATTTAGTATATGTTGATCCACAATGATAATCTCCCAGTGCAAGTTAATTGGCATTTTCGGTACGCATATAAATATAAACTCTGGCAGATTGTGTGGAGTATCCCAGTATTGGCTCCTTTTGACCATGGATCTAAAGAATAAGATGGGATGAAGGTAGTCAGGCTCACAATAATTTGACATTATTTGTATTCTAAGTTTGGTCTGTTCTTATGTACCTCTGGGCCGAAAAGCGGTGAAAGTGTGTCTGCTGAACTTTTCATAGGAAGTAGAATTATGCGTGATGAATATGATTTTTGCATCTGCCTCGACAAGTAAAATTTCTTTTGTAAATAAAATTTCTTTTGTAAATAAAAGCATGCGTTTCGCCTTTTTCATTTTAAGCCGTCATCACTGGGACCTAGACTGTTACAGTTTTGTTTTGATATGCGTTATTTGTTGATTATAAAACATTTCAAGTATAGTTTTTATGTAAACAAGTGCCGGCCGGAGTGGCCGAGCGGTTCTAGGTGCTTCAGTCTGCAACCGCGCGAGCGCTACGGTCGCAGGTTCGAATCCTGCCTCGAGCATGGGTGTGTGACGTCCTTAGGTTAGTTAGGTTTAAGTAGTTCTAAGTTCTAGGGCACTGATGACCTCAGATGTTAAGTCCCATAGTACTCAGAGCCATTTGAACCACTTGTAAACAAGTGATTACTTACAGTTCTTCACATTTTTGGTTTACATTTGTTTTTCTGTTCATCTGGTAACATGCTGGAGGTCGCAGTACAGCTCTATTTACGAAACATAAACATTTTTTATGTTATGAACTCTTTTCTTCCGACTTTTCATCTTTTCCCTTATTAAATGTTTTTTAATCCAATCTTTTATCATAATATGAATTCTTTAAACGATGACCGGTTTCAGTCCGTAATGACCATCCTCAGGTCTTTTTTTCATCACGCCCTAAAATGTCCCTAATTGTTGCGATGGTCTATCAGTCTTCTCTCACTAATCATAGATATTTGTTTGAAAACTCTGATCTGAAGACGTAACTACTGTGAGTTCTTTATGTCTCTCATCCTTTTTGATTCGTTTACGTAGATGTTGTGAACATAATGCAGTATATGCTGAAAACTAACGTCTATTCATTTATATTATCTGTGTGTGTGTGTGTGTGTGTGTGTGTGTGTGTGTGTGCGTGACAGAGAGAGAGAGAGAGATAGAGAGACTAGAAATGTATGGATTTTTTTGTGGGGTGGGGGCGTTTTTGGTTATCTAGTACGAGATGTAGAATGTTGAGTATGAATGTAATAGCTGTCAGAGAATGGTGAAAGTTTTGGTGTTCAGTGATTTGAGTTTTGGTTTAAATGTTTTGTGGAGAGCTTCATGGACAAGCGGAAAGAGGTTGGGTGGTATTATTATTATTATTATTATATTATACACCGCAGTTGTCGTGTTACTCTATTATTTTATCTATTAGTGTAAACAATGAGTTATTTGGTACATGTACTTGCTCATTCAGCAGTTTTATTTTTTGCTTTGGTTTCCTGTAGGTGGTAATTTGCTTGCAGGGTTAGGAAGTATTTTGTACTGTTGATCCTATTATTTTCATGTCTTATTTTATAGCGGTTGGTTTGTATCTCACATCAAATGTTCTGCCTGTTTGTCCTATGTATCTGCCATCGCAAGTGTTACACTGTTGTTCATATATACCTGCTTTCCGGGACATGTCCCTGGTGTTTGTCAGTTTTATTTACAAAACAATTATTTCTGTGCTTGTTGCGGAGGATGGCCAGGTAAATAAATTTCTTAAGTTGAATTTCAGTCGCCGCCCCCACGGGATCAATACCACATGTTCAAACCGTTCAATCGATGCACTTGGATGCTGTTCGAATGGGAGTTCTGGAGAAACCCTTGTATAGATACAAAATGGCGCCTGGTATCATCATCGCTCTCTTTGTCTGTGTCACCCAATGTCACAAACCGTGTGTGGTAAAGAAAGCCGCATGGTACGCAGCGTGTCCTCTAGCTCCTGTAATTCTTCATCTTCCGTCGTCCGCCTTTTGTTTCAGCAGTAATTACGATCCAGGACCGGGATAGTATGCAAACCTGATTCAGTGTAGGCCTGCATCCCTTCGCATACAATGGGCCGTATGCGGTCAGATTCAACCTCTTTACGCAAAGACAATGTTCAGTAGTTGCCATAAGGACCTTCTTCTCTTGGTGACCTTATAAATTTCATCCCACCGTTTTTGCAGGAATGCCTCTTGCTGTGAAGTTTACTGACATACGTTTACCACGGCTTTCTTTCGATATGCACATATTTCGCCGACTGTTTCTTAGTTTAATGTCCCATCAACAGTAGCTCCATCAGGTTGGTCTCTAAGACTGTCACACTGATGTCTACTGTTCTCGTATGTTGTTTTGATTTTTGCTCACTTCCTCTGCGTCATTCGTAACTTCCACTTTCCATTGGTGTACTACCCGTACTTCAGTTCCGACTTCGCCAGTTACCTGTCGAAGCGCCTCCGAGGCGGTCAGATTTTCCGCAATTAGCGCATCTATCTCTCTGCACCTCAAAGTGTTTTTCGATTTTATTATCGCGTTCCCGCCATAGTTCCTGGAATTCCTGCTTCCGTTCCTAGAATCCCTTGCTCCCTTTGTGATTCTGTTTCTCGAAATAGTTCGGTAAATTGCTAATATCAAAAGCTTGAGGGACTTATCTTCTTTCTTGTACGACACCTTGGATAGATTACGTCGCCACACCCTCATGTCTGGAACCTACGGGTGAAGTCGTTTCCTACGCTAGTGAACCTATTTACTCCTGCCTCATTTCGTTCGCGTTATTATTTGCGTTTCCTTGTAGTAAATTAACCTCTCCCGAATAATACATGGCGATCCTGGCATCTAGACTCTAGAAACCAATTCCTATATCGCTTGTCTTATTCCAAATTGATCGAATCCTCGACATTCACTATGTGGTCAAACTCCAAGCTCATGCCTTCTGCGCAGTAACTGGCCAAATTTTACTATTGATGAGAAACAATATCTCTCGCTCCCACTACACTAATCAAGTGCAAAAAAGCTTCAAGTATCTCACAGGCATGACAGTGACTTCAAATTATAAGTGTGTACCTTTGACACTGAAATGTGAACACACGAAATCTCCAAAAGTACAAGCAAAACATCTAATAATTCATTTTTCAAAAAGCAGACCCATGCAGCTAGACTAAGCCGATCAAGCGTCATTTGCGTCGGCACCACGATAGAAAAATATGCAAGGCCTTTCTCTGTAAACCATTGCGAAAGATGGAGTAAGACCACTGTAAACCTATTTCTCTGTTCATCTGCGTGGCAAACAAGGCGATCCATCTAGGGTTCGTGGTTTAGCAACTAATGCCCTTCTGTCTTCCCTCAAGGGATTCATTCTGAGGAAGATAAAGTGGAGCGTGAGAATCAGGAGTGGAATCAATGAAATGACGTCTCTTTTGTTGCCCTCCTTATTTCTGTCAAGGCTGTCTGTCCCTAGTTTTCTTTCACTCATGCTAAGGGGATGGATTAAATCGATCAATAACGTCGTCGTTGATCAATACCTCTAAATAAATGCGTCCTTTCTGTAGCTAATACTCAGTTATTCGTTTTTCGTCCTGCCGTAATCGAAACAAAGAAATGAGACCAATGAAGAAATGCAAATTGTGTTGCTGTGTATCCCTTTCTCCTCTCAGTTCAGTTGTGCGCTCAGAAACAGAATTTCTGATAAAGGTGGATTACTGTAAAGAAGAGAACGGGAAGCAGCCACTAACGCTATTTATTTACACAAATAGCGCCATTCCTGGTTTCAGAGGGACAGGTTTGTATTCAGAAGGTACGGTGGTGTGTTGTTAACTTCACTATTGGAGGAGGCCGACAGGATACTGTTGTTTCAGAGACCAGCACCGATGACGGATTTTATTTTGTCCTGGGAAAGCGCTGCTAAGGAGATAGCGAAGTTGACAGCAGAGAGGAGCCATCACAGGAGCTTTTCTGAAGGCGAACACTCACCCCTGTGGGTCAGTATCAGGATGCGTCCGGTGGTCTCGTTGTAGCGGGTGTTGACACCGGTCGCAGCTGCGTCTGGCGCCACTAGCAAAACACCCAGCAGTAGCAGCGTCGGGGTCCCCACATTGCTGCAGCAGACAAGCGCGGAAAAATTAGCTTACAGCTGAAGGCTACGTGTAGTAATGGGCACATATCAGCTTGCACTGAATATGCCCCACACATTTGTCATTCAGTGATGGAGCACGTGAGGGTACACGGCACTACTTCCACGATAAATGTGCTGAGAGACATGAATTAAGGCGTTTCGTTTACTCGCAAAATAAATTCTTCTCTAATGTTAGGTTGTTGTTGTTGTGGTCTTCAGTCCAGAGACTGGTTTGACGCAGCTCTCCATGCTACTCTATCCCATGCAAGCTTCTTCATCTCCCAGTACCTACTGCAACCTACATCCTTCTGATTTTGCTTAGTGCATTCATCTCTTGGTCTCCCTCTACGATTTTTGCCCTCCACACTGCCCTCCAATGCTAAATTTGTGATCCCTTGATGCCTCAGAATATTTCCTACCAACCGATCCCTTCTTCTAGTCAAGTTGTGCCACAAACTTCTCTTCTCCCCAATCCTATTCGGTGCTTCCTCATTAGTTATGTGATCTACCCATCTAATCTTCAGCATTCTTCTGTAGCACCTCATTTCGAAAACTTCTATTCTCTTCTTGTCCAAACTATTTATCGTCCATGTTTCACTTCCATACATGGCTACACTCCATACAAACACTTTCAGTAACGACTTCCTAACACTTAAATCTGTATTCGATGTTAACAAATCTCTCTTCTTCAGAAACGCTTTCCTTGCCATTGCCAGTCTACATTTTATATCCTCTCTACTTCTACCATCATCAGTTATTTTGCTCCCCAAATAGGAAAACTCCTTTACTACTTTAAGTGTCTCATTTCCTAATCTAATTTCCTCAGCATCACCTGACTTAATTCGACTACATTCCATTATCCTCGTTTTGCTTTTGTTGCTGTTCATCTTATATCCTCCTTTCAAGACACTGTCCATTCCGTTCAACTGCTCTTCCAACTAGTTTGCTGTCTCTGACGGAATTGCAATGTCATCGGCGAACCTTAAAGTTTTTATTTCTTCTCCATGGATTTTAATACCTACTCCGAATTTTTCTTTTGTTTCCTTTACTGCTTGCTCAATATACAGATTGAATAACATCGGGGAGAGGCTACAACACAGTCTCACTCCATTACCAACCACTGCTTCCCTTCCATGCCCCTGGATTCTTATAACGGCCATCCGGTTTCTGTACAAATTGTAAATAGCCTTTCGCTCCCGGTATTTTACCCCTGCCACCTTCAGAATTTGAAAGAGAGTTTCCAGTCAACATTGTCAAAAGCTTTCTCTAAGTCTACAAATGCTAGAAACGTAGGTTTGCCTTTCCTTAATCTTTCTTCTAAGATAAGTCGTAGGGTCAGTATTGACTCACGTGTTCCAATATTTCTACGGAAACCAAACTGATCTTCCCCGAGGTCGGCTTCTACCAGTTTTTCCATTCGTCTGTAAAGAATTCGGTTTAGCATTTTGCAGCTGTGACTTATTAAACTGATAGTTCGGTAATTTTCACATCTGTCAACACCTGCTTTCTTTGGGATCGGAATTACTATATTCTTCTTGAAGTCTGAGGGTATTTCGCCTGTCTCATACATCTTGCTCACCAGGTGGTAGAGTTTTGTCAGGAATGGTTCTCCCAAAGCCGTCAGTAGTTCTAATGGGATGTTGTCTACTCCCGGGGCCTTGTTTCGACTCAGGTCTTTCAGTGCTCTGTCAAACTCCTCACGCAGTATCGTATCTCCCATTTCATCTTCATCTACATCCTCTTCCATTTCCATAATATTGTCCTCAAGTACGTTGCCCTTGTATAGACCCTCTATATACTCCTTCCACCTTTCTGCTTTCCCTTCTTTGCTTAGAACTGGGTTAGAACTGATACTACAACACCTAATGTGGTGTCACCGCCAGACACCACACTTGCTAGGTGGTAGCTTAAATCGGCCGCGGTCCATGTAGTACATGTCGGACCCGCGTGTCGCCACTGTGATCGCAGACCTAGCGCCACCACCAAGGCAGGTCTCGTGATACGAGAGTGGACTCGACCCCAGTTGTACGAGAACCAAGCTACCGCCCCAGTTGTACGCGAACCTAGCTATCGCCCAGTTGTACGAAGCCTTTCTCTCTCATTAGCCGAGAGACAGAATAGCCATCAGCTAAGTTAATGGCTACGAACTAGCAAGGAGCCATTTGTATCAGTGCCTATAGCTTCGAGTATTCAAGAGAGATGTATTCCAAGGAATCAATAAAAGTTAAGTAAAAAGCATCTACATACTTTTCTTCTTATTCATTCATAAGTTCTCATGTTCCAGACTTCACGCCCGTCTGCTTATTGCCGTTCGTGCACTATCGGCCACAGCGTTAGTTTAGCATTCCTTTTCAGCAATCAACATCACGGTGTCGGTCCAGCTACCGACACTACAATTATTGGCGACGAGGGAAAAGGACCTTTTTCTGATTGCTTCCATTTATTTCTGATTGCTTACATTTATTTGTGTCATGGCTTCGCCACATTCTCCAGATGTACTGTCCGAATTTTATCGCTTGCAGAATCAGCAGACGCAGGCGTTACTGGATGCCCTTGGACAGCTCGTCCAGGGTCAACGTGCGCTGCACACCGATGCGGCCGCAGCCGCTTCACCGCTACCGCAGCCACAACCTGCCGTTGCACCGCCTTTTAGGCACTACGACCCGAACCACGAGACCTGGCAAGAGTGGTCTCGTCAGTTCGCCTTTCACCTTGCTGCCTACAGAATTCAAGGTAATGAGCGGCAGCCGTTTTTGCTTTCTTGTGTCGGTGTGTCCACATACCGTGTGATAGTGAAATTGTTTCCCCGCCGCGACGTAGCAACTTTGTCATACGAGGCAATTTTGTCTGCATTAGATGCCTATTTTAAAGAAACAGTTAATGTGGTTGCAAAACGGTATACGTTTTTTCGTACAAAACGTACGGCCGGTCAAACTAATAGGGAGTGGGTAGCAACATTGCAAGGACTTACTAGGGACTGTGCCTTTGAATGTGACTGTGGTCTTTCTTATTCAGATACAATGGTGCGTGATGCAATTGCACAGAACGTTTCTGATGTTCGCATACGGGAGCAAATTTTGAAACTAGTTAATCCCTCCCTTCAACAAGTGATAGACATATTGGATAGACAGGACACACTTGACTGTGCTCAGGAATCTTTTGAAACTTCGCCAGCTGTGTGTAACATTAACCGGCCCGCCGGGCGCGCTCGCGCAACGCGGCCCGGTCAACTGCCCTCGCGGCCGTCCGCACAGCTGACGCCGCGCGCTAAGCCAGGTGTGCCGCGCCAGCCCACAAATGCAGTGAAATCATGCCCGCGGTGTGCTACTAGACATTCGCGTGAACATTGCCCGTCACGCCAAGCTATTTGCTTTTTCTGCAATAAGAAAGGACATGTTCAAAGTGTTTGCCAGAAAAAGCTCAGATCAGACAATCACAATCATTCCAGGCCCTTTGCTTCGCGCCGGAATCGAACCAAGGACACTCAGGCTCGTGGACCTTCGCCTATGGACATTCATGTCGTTAATTCCACTTCGTCCAGTGACACTTTCTCTAACAGTGACAGTGATCGTCCCACAAAAACTGTGCGTCGCCGTCGCCGGAAATCACGTCAATTAGCAAGTGATTCTGTACCAGTGTCTGTTCCAATTGCACAAAACAGTCGCTCTTGTCGTCAGCAGGACAATAAACTTTTTGTGGACTTAGACTTTGAAGGCACAGTGATACCATTCCAGCTCGATACCGGAGCTGCAGTTTCATTGCTCAATCACGACACGTACAAACAACTGGGCAAACCTCCGTTGCGTTCCGCAAATGTTAAGCTAACTACATATTCCGGACAGAAAATTCCTGTGTTAGGACAGTGCAGCCTTCTTGCAACGTACAAGGGACAAACAAAACTTGTGTCATTTTACGTTCTTCGTTCTTCTTCTGCAGTGAACTTGTTTGGTCTCGATTTATTTAAGTTGTTTAACATGTCTATTGTAAATCAGGTCCTATCAGTGAATCAGACTGTGCCTACAGACAGTGTTTCTCGGCTGTGTGACGAATTTGCAGACATTTTTGCACCGGGCTTAGGTTGCGCTAAAAACTATGAAGCACATTTAGAACTGAAGGTAAACGCGCAACCGAAATTTTTCAGGGCGCGCAATGTTCCCCACGCATTGCGTGATGAGGTCGCAAGAACGTTACACGATCTCGAATCACAGGGTGTAATTGAACGTGTGCAAGCTTCTCTCTGGGCCTCACCCTTAGTAATTTTGCCAAAACCTTCCGGAAAATTGAGACTTTGCGTGGACTTCAAGGCCACAGTGAATCCACAGCTAGTGACTGCTACTTTTCCTTTGCCCCGCCCGGAAGATCTTTTTGCTAAACTGTGCCCGGGAAAATATTTTTCAAAGTTGGACCTAGCCGATGCGTACTTGCAAATTCCGGTGGACGACGAATCCCAGCGCGTATTGGTGGTTAACACGCATCTTGGATTGTACCGCTTCAAAAGACTGCCATTCGGGTGTGCATCCGCCCCTGCCTTGTTTCAGCAATATTTACAAACTATTTGTGCGTCGGTCCCTACTGCAGCAAACTATCTGGACGATATAGTGATCTCCGGACAGACAGAAGAAGATCATCTTGCGAATTTACGAACATTATTTCAGGTCTTGCGGCAAAATGGTCTTCGCTTGAGGAAGGACAAATGTGTGTTTTTTGCTCGTGACTTACCATACCTGGGACATGTCATTAATGCCCACGGCATACATCCGAGTCCAGAGCACCTCCGTGCCATTCAAGAATTGCCTTCCCCTCAAAATGTGAAACAGCTCCAGAGTGTGTTGGGTAAAATTAATTATTACAATAAATATGTGCGCAATGCCTCTTCCATTTCAGCTCCGCTTCATCGCTTACGCCGTAAAGGTGTTCCGTTCGTCTGGACGACGGAATGTGAACGCGCCTTTCGCCAGTTGAAATCGGCGTTGCTTTCTAATACTTGCCTTACGCCATTCGATCCCCGGAAACCCCTTTTGTTGATGGTAGATGCATCGGATTTCGGGATCGGTGCTGTGCTTGCGCATAAAGTTGGCTCCCAAGATCGCCCTATTGCCTTTGCGTCCAAATTGCTCTCGTCTGCGCAAAGAAATTATTCACAGATAGAGAAAGAAGCTTTGGCTCTCGTGTTTGGTGTTACTAAGTTCCATGATTTCTTGTATGGTCGTCACTTTACCATCATCACAGACCACAAACCTTTGACATCGCTTTTTCATCCGACCAAGCCTGTACCTCCACGTACAGCGCTGAAATTCATTCGCTGGTCTATTTTCCTCTCGCAGTACCGCTACGATATCTTGTATCGGTCCACTGCTAAGCACGGACACGCCGATGCGTTGTCCCGTTTGCCTGTTGCTGAGGATAAAGCATTCGATTCTTCCGAACTTGCTTGCATGTTCATTGATTCGGAAACCGATGAAGTGGTCGAATCGTTTCCGATTGATTTTCGTCGTGTCGCTACAGCCACAGCTGCTGACCCTGTCCTTGCTACTGTTTTACGTTTTGTTGCTACGCAATGGCCTTTGTCAAAGTCTCGGATCGAGGATCCGTTGGTTCGCCGATTTTTTGCTCACAAAGAGAGACTTTTTGTTCGACGTGGTGTTTTGTTGTTGCGTTCTGATAATGATCAGTCCAGAGTCGTGGTCCCACGTTCGTTACAGTCCTCTGTTTTACGGCTTCTTCATCAAGGACATTGGGGTATAGTGCGAACGAAACAACTTGCTCGTCAGCACTGTACTTGGTTCGGAATCGATGCTGCGATTACGAATATGTGTTCTTCGTGCCCGGCGTGTGCCGAACAACAGTCCGCACCGCCGCGGAAAGTCTTTGCGTGGCCAAAAGCCACTTCCCCTTGGCAACGCTTGCACATTGATTTTGCTGGTCCATTCTGGAATGCTCGATGGTTGGTTCTGGTCGACGCCTTCAGTAATTTTCCTTTTGTTGTCCGGATGTCTTCCACGACGTCCTCCGCCACCATCCAAGCGTTGTCTGCTATCTTTTGCATTGAAGGTCTTCCGCAGGCTATTGTTTCCGACAATGGCCCACAATTCATGTCCGCAGAATTCCAGTCTTTCTGCCAGGCCAATGGTATTCAACATCTGACATCCGCGCCGTTTTCGCCTCAGTCCAACGGTGCCGCTGAACGATTGGTCCGGACTTTCAAGTCACAGATGTTGAAATTGAAAGAGTCGCATTCTCGGGAGGACGCATTGTTGCTCTTTTTGTCTTCGTATCGCTCTCAGCCCCGAGATGGTCGCTCGCCGGCTGAGTTGCTCCACGGTCGTCCTCATCGCACCTTGATGTCTTTGCTGCATCCGCCGCATCAGGTTCCTGTGCAGCGGCAGACTCCTGCTTTTGCTCCAGGCGACGTTGTATTTTATCGCAACTATCGAGGTTCACGGCGTTGGCTCGCAGGGCTCATTCTTCGCTGCCTCGGCCGCGCGATGTATTTGGTTTTGGGGGCCTCTGGTGAGGTGCGTCGGCATCTCAATCAGCTGCGCCTCTGTCGTCGCTCGGGTTCTGCCGCTCCACGTCTGCTTTCAGCGACGGTGCCGTCCGGTCAGCGCCCTGGGGACCCATCTACTGGCTCGCCTCATCCCCAGGTGTTACCGACGATGCCTTCCATTTTGCCCCATGGCGACGCGCCGCCGCCGCCGCAGCAGCAGCAGCAGCAGCAGCAGCCGCCGCCGCCGCCGACCGCATTCGACGCTTCGTTGCAGCCGCCAAGCGCCTCCCAGGGTCACGCGCCGCCGATCGCTTCCCGTGACCAGCTGTCCTCCGCCATGGAACGCCCGCCCGCTCCGGACCACATGACGTCATCGCGCGTCGGCTACCCCGACGCCATGGACGTCGACCCTTCAGTCCCTCCTGTCTCTTTACGGGCGCATACACCGCATGTTGACGTGCACCCTGGACTAGTTTTGCAGGCGTTTCCTAGCTCCCCTCGGACCGGATGGCCGGGTGCGGGTGGCACAGCCTCGCCTGTTGTTAGGCTCCCCACCTCATCGCATACGTCAACATGTGGTCCTCCCCACGGCGGGCGGAAGCCTTATCTCACGACCGTTCGCCGATTTGCGGGGGAGGAATGTGGTGTCACCGCCAGACACCACACTTGCTAGGTGGTAGCTTAAATCGGCCGCGGTCCATGTAGTACATGTCGGACCCGCGTGTCGCCACTGTGATCGCAGACCTAGCGCCACCACCAAGGCAGGTCTCGTGATACGAGAGTGGACTCGACCCCAGTTGTACGAGAACCAAGCTACCGCCCCAGTTGTACGCGAACCTAGCTATCGCCCAGTTGTACGAAGCCTTTCTCTCTCATTAGCCGAGAGACAGAATAGCCATCAGCTAAGTTAATGGCTACGAACTAGCAAGGAGCCATTTGTATCAGTGCCTATAGCTTCGAGTATTCAAGAGAGATGTATTCCAAGGAATCAATAAAAGTTAAGTAAAAAGCATCTACATACTTTTCTTCTTATTCATTCATAAGTTCTCATGTTCCAGACTTCACGCCCGTCTGCTTATTGCCGTTCGTGCACTATCGGCCACAGCGTTAGTTTAGCATTCCTTTTCAGCAATCAACATCACGGTGTCGGTCCAGCTACCGACACTACACCTAAAATATCAGATCACGTTCTATTCTGTAACATGAACAAGAAATTCACAGGAGTGTCATTACTATTTATTACTGTCACTGAACTTGTATCGCATGATACAGAACAAGACACTAGTCTCTCCGCACAGAGTGCACTTGACGATTGACTTCTATGCAGACTTCCGTCTAATACAACTGTCTCACTGCTGGCTGGGCAGAGGGACGATGCTGTCGTCTACGGTGCTCGTTGCTGATCGAGCTCAGCAGTGCTGTGCTCAGACGTATCGTAAGCAGGCGAGGTGAGGCGGCGGCATAGTGAAGAACTGTTCTAGGCGTCTCAGCGCAACTGTCTCTTATTCGTCGTTGCTTCTGGCAGCAACTATGTTGATTCGTGGTTCCGTCGGGAGGGACCAACCTTGCCACGGTACCTCTTTTTGGGAATGACACCCAAAGCATAATCTAAACAAAATTTTCCGGTTCAGTTGTTGTATTTATAGTTTATTTACGCTGAAAATCTCCAACGATTAATTACAACGTAAACAGATGTTTGGGGTTGAGTTGTTGCAGCTGTATTTTACTTATAGGCGAAAATCTCACAACAATTTGTCGCAGTTTTTCCTTCTTTTCATGATATTCACATGGCCTAAAGTAGCACACTGGCCAAAATCTTTTTACCACTAGGGAAAATATATACAAAGATGGCGAGATCGCGACTACAACAGCACCAAGGAATTTCTCTCTCAGAGAAATTTCTGAGATGGTCCAAGAGACATGTGTCAGCTACCTTCCATAGAGATTTGCATAAACTCCTAATTTGTTAATAACCCTGTCAGTGGTAAGTGAGGTGTGCCTCACCTTCATTGTCATAAATGATTATCTCAATATTGTCCCAAAATGGTAGGCTTGCTTAAGACAACCACAAGAGGTTGAAATTGTTTATAGGTAGGTGTCTGAGGCATCAGAATAATGGAAGACGAGAGATTGGCAAACGGCTTCTCTTAACGACAGCGAAATCATTTTAAGAATCTGTGTTACGTCTGAACATCTTATCGCCCACAATCTCTCATCATAATCCGTGTGACGCATTCACAGCTAATTTTCTGATAAAGTATCCAGAAGACAACAGACATAAGCCTAAGAAATGCTGTTACCAATAATGCTGAGAAATGATAGTTGGTACTTCACCATTTCTGCGAGATAAATGTGCCATCTCTTTAAGTCACTGAGCGCTAGTGAAATTGCCGACGGTAGTTGTATAAATGACGTTCCGCTGAGTGACTCACATTAAGATATTACTTTATCGCTGTAGTTTTGTGTTCCTAATTTTCTCGTTTGCAGGAATAAGTACGCACTCCGGGGACACGAAGCTAATAACATGTGACGCAAACTCTGGCCTCGATAGTGGCATCGGTTCAGCAAACTGGTTCAAATGGCTCTGAGCACTATGGGACTTAACATCTGCGGTCACCAGTCCCCTAGAACTTAGGACTACTTAAACCTAACTAACCTAAGGACATCACACACATCCATGCCCGAGGCAGGATTCGAACCTGCGACCGTAGCGGTCACGCGGTTCCAGACTGAAGCGCCTAGAACCGCACGGCCACACCGGCCGGTGGTTCAGCAAAGAAGAGAGGCCAGAACTTTTCGCAGGTGTGCCACTTCCAGGTGAAGCCTGCCACTGGTGATTAAGTCTCGCAGAGCACTAAGCACAGAAGAATTGAAGCCTCCATCCGCTGTTCGAGATCGAAAATTTTATATTTTAGAGGGCTAGTCGAGAAGTGATAGGGTGCCCTAAGGGTTCATCAAATCTGGAAGGATTTTTGCTCTCCCGTGAACGTAGATTTTTTCGTCTTGCAAGAGGCCAACGTTCACAGCATGCATATGTACATAAAGCGAAACACTTAATCACTGAAAATATTGAAATAAGCTTCCTCGTGCCGACCGTGGTGGCCGAGCGGTTTTAGGCTCTATAGTCTGGAACCGCGCGACCGCTACGGTCGCAGGCTGGAATTCTGCCTCGGGCATGGATGTGTGTGATGTCCTTAGGTTAGTTAGGTGTAAGTAGTTCTATGTTCTAGGGGACTGATGACCTCAGTAGTTGAGTGCCATATCCATATCCATAATGGATGCCCTACATATCAAGTTAGCACAAATTTAAGAAGGAAAAGGAGGAAATAAGCTGTCCTAATCCACGGTGTTCCTTCCATTTTTAGGCACTGTTTCATAGAAATTAGGCAGATACTTAAAAAGACATTATGTTGAAATAATCTTCCGACCACCTACAAAGATCTGTGCTGTTTTCGGGTTTGCGGAAGCGTGGAGTCTGTACGCTATCACGTCGGCGTCATAAACCTAAGCCGGCCACGGTGGCCGAGCGGTTCTAGGGGCTTCGGTCCGAAACCACGCTGCTGCAACGGTCGCAGGTTCGAATCCTGCCTCGGGCATGGATGTGTGTAATGTCCTTAGGTTAGTTAGGTTTAAGTAGTTCTAAGTTGTAGGGGACTGATGGCCTCAGATTTCCCATAGTGCTCCCAAAGTGCTCAGAGCCATTTGAGCCAAACTTCCTCATTCACTTTCACGGTCAGCTTAATGAGTGTGCGCACGTCCCGGTACAGAAAACATCCCGAAAACATGACAGCACCACTTCCGAGCAGAACTATGAGGGGCATTTAATAAGTAATGCAACACATTTTCCTCCAAGGCCAGTTTTGGTTGAAAAAATACGTAATTTGTTATATCACATCATGGAATATTCCCGCCTCAGCTTCTATAGTTTCACGAAGTCCTGTTAAGTACTGGTGCTATGTAGCCTTGAACCGTATGTAACGGAGATGCGTTTCAAACAGAGGACTATGAGTGAGTTTCTTTTGGAGGAATACCAGAGCATCTCAGATACTCATAGGCGATTGGTTAATGTCGAAGGAGACTGGGCAATAAACAAAAGCACGGTGAGTCGTTGGGCGTGGCGTCTGTCATCATTGCAACAAGGTCGTGCTGACTTGTCCAACATCCCGCGTGCCGACCTACGGCACACCGCTGTAACTCCTGCAATTTTGGAACGTGCGGGCACTCTCATTCGAGGTGATCCATGGATCACCATCAAACACCTCGCTCCTCAACTAGACACCTCTGTTGATAGTGCTCAGATACTCGTCCATCAGTTGGTGTACTCAAAAGTGTGTGCCCGCTGGTTTCCTCGCCGCCTTACCAAGGACGGTAAAGAACAACGAAGGACCACATGTGCGGTATTGCTTGAGCGTTACGAGGATGATCGTGACAATGTTTTGTGCAGCACCGCCACAGGCGATCAGATATGGGTTCACCACTTATAAACGGAAACAAAACGGGAATCCACGGAATAACGCAACACCACCTCATCTCCGAAGGAACAGTTCAAAGCCGTACCCTCATACAGTAGTGTCATCGCGACGTTCTTCTAAAACTCGGAAAGCGTTATTCTGTTTGATGTCCCCCCTCACGGTGCAACAATCAGCTCTGAAGCATATTGCGCTGCTCTTAGGGAATGGAAGAGACGACTTCAGTGTGTTCGTCACCACAAAAATGCAAATGAACTGTTTCTCCACGACAGAGCGAGGTCTGCACAGACGAGAGGCGCTCGCAAAACTTCACTGAACTGTTTTCCCTCATCCACCCTACAGCCCGGCCAGATGGAGTGGCCGACCGGTTCTAGGCGCTACAGTCTGGAACCGCGCGACCGCTACAGTGGCAGGTACGGATCCTGCCTCGGGGATGGATGTGTATGATGTCCTTAGGTTTAAGTAGTTCTAAGTTCTAGGGGACTGATGGAGTCCCATAGTGCTCAGAGCCAACCTACAGCCCGGATCTCGTACACTCTGATTTCCATCTGATTGGCCCAATGTAGGATGGACTCGGAGTGATTCAGTACGTGGATCCAGAATAAAATTTTTGCTCTACAGCGGGGTTTGCGGTGATATGAAACTTCCTGGCAGATTACAACAGTGTGCCTGACCGAGACTCGAACTTGGGGCCCTTGCCTTTCACGGGCAAGTGCTCTACCATGGATGATGGTGGTGGTGATGGTGGTGGGGGGGGTTATTGATGCAGTAAGATGTTGGCTCCGACGTCGACCAGTAGAATGGTGCCATGATGTCGTAAAAGCCCCCATAGTAAGGTGGTTTAAGGCCATCAGATTGAACAGTCATTCTGTAGAAAAACAGGATTTTGTAACCAAAAGACTGCGGAATAATATGGTGTACTTGAATCCTGGATAAAACAAACCTGCTTTCAAGAAAAACCATGTATTGCATTACATACTGAACTTCTCTCGTACATCCTCTAAACTCTGTGGGTCAAATGTTTCATTGGCCTGTCGGCGTTCTCGACCCATTGAATCACTCAAGCGAAATGACGACTCATCGGACCACAGTATGCACAACTGACCACGCCCTGTGTTGTCTGGAATGACTTGTTAGATACCCGACTGCAAATGTCTGTTGCAGATATCTCCCTTCGCAGTTATCAATGAAAAGCCGTTAAAAACGAACCTCCGTTCACTGTCAGCAGATTTCCGGTCAAGTCTGAATCGTGTTGCCACTCACAAGGCATCACACTGTCTCTGGTCCCTGTCCATCAGGCTCGTTTTAAAACCAGCGTCATATGGCTGCGAGTGGAATCAGTGTATGTACATGGTGAAAGACCCCCAGGATATCGTAAAGTTAAAATTTACCGTATTAAAAACAAAAAATGAAACACTGGACGACCATAAGCGTTGGCAAAGAATTTAATTATGAATGCGCGGTAAGGAGCGGACCATTAAAAAAAAAAAACAAACATCATTCACTTTCTATAAATGATGGGTTTTCTCACTCTCTCGTATATAGAAGTTTCTGTTAAGATGTGCAGCTCTGAGTATGAAGGGCTTCGAGTGTTTTGTATCATATATGTTTCGAAATAAGTGAAGTGGAACTAAGTAAGTAGGATTTTCTTATTTTTGACACGTACTGATGTCCTTGAAGTCTGCTGCCTGCATCTGCAATTGCAATGTAAGAGAGGGAGTCCGATTAGCCAAACATCATATAAGCACTACATTTCTAATAATGTAGCTGTAATGTAATAAAAATTAATGTTTTTTCATTCATATATGTATTATTGCTCCTTTTTTTCATTATAACACGACTGGCGACCCGGGTACCAAGACTTCAGAGCAATGATTGTGAGTAGAGTTTGTTAACTTTGTCATAGTAAGAAATTTCGACGTGTTGTCAGTCATAAAAACTAATTGTCGATATTTTCTGTTTGCATGAATCACAACGGGGAGCAAGTAAAGTAAAAAGGCTAAAATTGAGGAGAAAATTTAGGAAAGGTAAAAGAATTGGACACAGGTTACGTAAAATTTTTCGTAGCAACCGGAAGCTGTTTTGTTCTGTGCAGCAAAGGTAGGACGGCTACGCAAGTTGCTTGCATAGTTACGCTTCGTAGTGCCTCTTTTGATGTAGATAGAAACCTTTTCCTCATTATTCCGTTCCTTGAATTTTATTGTAAAAAATTACAGAACTTTTTCAGTGTGATACACATTGTCAGTAAAACATAAAGAATTACAGTACAATACTTTGCGCCGCATAATAGACGTAAAACAGGATTTGACATAATGTAGATTACAATTATCAAGTGTAATAATTAGCACATGAAATTTTAACATTTTTGTAAAATTTTTATTTTTGCATATTCATACAACATGGCAGAAAAATATATGTCCATTGTTGATAGCGATAGCGAAAACGCAATCAGCAAAGATGGCGTAGAATTGCGAGATCAAACAACTGAAGTTCAGGAACCATGAATGCCTACTGCAGAAGATTTAAGTGGGTCAGAGATGTGTGTCTCAGGTTTGACAAATGATACCAATGCTCCAAAGCAGAATAACCTTGACGACACAATGTTTACAAGTGACGAGACAATGCCATGCTTCTCCCAGAGCGACATACCGCTCATGAGTGAAACATTGGAACGCGATTCCAATATGGATCTCCACAAAACGTTACAAACACCACTTTGTCACAATACAAACATTAACTTGGAACGTAAGGTGACAGCAACCACAGTAGTACAACTGACGCACTGCAATGGCAGTTATTATCTAACATAAACACGAAATTAGATAGTATCAACATAAGTTTCAGTGATATGAAACAAGATATGAACGGGGTAAAACAGTAACAAAACACTGTTACACAAGAACTAATTACACTGAAACAAGGACGAAAACAATTATTCAAAGATTTGCATGACACGGTCTCACAGAATTTCGATGAATTAGCCAATAATTTTCGCAGTGAAATCGGCGAAAAATTGAATGATATTAAAAACTAGTAAAGCATGAAGCACTTTCTGAAGTTAACGGTAACATTACGGAGTTAAGATAGAAGGTAGATTCCTTTAACTATCATCATGATCTAGTAGAGCAACGGATAAAGAAAATCAGAGACGCAAACACAAATATTGAAGCCACACAAAACCACTTGTGTTCGATAGTAAAAAAGGTAACCACTGTCGTTAACAATCTAAATAAAGACTACGAAGGTGTACCTCTAGCTGTAGAAGTACTTACTTTAAGGGTAGCAACATTACAGGTTGACGCAGCATGTGCTAAGATGGAGAGGGAGAAGATGAACGAAAATCTGAGAGATATCATTAGTCAAACTGAAGCAGGTACGTAGAATAAGGGTAATACTATTGCAGAGAAGTTAGTAACCGATTGTAAATTATACACAGATGTAGTAGAAAAGGCTACTCAGAAAAAAATAGTGAACAAGATAAACATTAACCTACAGGCTGCGGAAGAAAGGATCTGCAATCTTTTAGAAGAAAATATTACCAGATCTCGAAATATGAACGTAAATAATGCACAGGCTACAGTGAACAAACTATAACCTGTTGGTATTTATCCACACATTGTCACGAGTCCTACAGCAGGTACCAGTGACAGCTGCAGAGTGCAAAATGCAAACATACCCACAACTGAGCAATTACCAACCGGAATTACAGGTAACTTCAATAACGACCGAATATGCCACGTGTCTATTAACTATTTTTGCAGACGAAGGTTTGCTGAGACATCGACAGTTTCCTACATTCATTACCGAAGGTAAAAGAATGAACCCAGTAGTATTTATAACTGCTTTTCCACGCAGCTGGACGGAAGGTGACGTTTTCTTTATGGGTAACTGAAGTGGCCGAACGTTGCAGCACTTATATCCAATTTGAACGACCTTCCCTCGACAACTATTAGTCTGAGGCAGTGCAAGAAAGACTCAGATGCGAGGTTTTCAACCCCGCACCATTGAATGGGGAATACGGTAATCTACATGAATACTTTGAAAAATACCTGAACAAGACACGCTACTGGACGAACCTAATATCACAGGTGGGACGTATTAAAAATTTTGAAAAGTCGGCCCTTTTCTGGGGTAAACATGGCTTGTTTGATTTTGTCTTCTAGTGTCATTTCTGTAGTGGGTACTTTAGGTAGGGGCGACTTCCACTCATTCGATTGTTATGTCCGGAACACCAATTCGTTAGGTGTGAAACCTGTTGAAGAGTGTGGAAGGTTACTGACAACTTGCATTCTGCCCATCGGGTGTATTTGTGAGGGATGTATGTCCTAAAAAACCGGTTAAATTCTTGAAACACTCGTTCCACTGGGCTTGATTCTAGGTTAATAAAGCTTACTTGTATATGCATTATGCCCTGTGAGGTCATAAATTGTTTCCACTTATACCCAGCGAAATATGAAGCATTATCTGTTAGTAGTACCTTTCGTTTACCTTCTCCTCTCAAATAGTCTCCCTCAATTCTTTTTCTGATATTCGTGGCTGTTGCATTTTTTTAATGGCATGCATTTTGATATGTTTCGAGAAAATATCGTACAGTGCTATTACTTACCTTACTTCTCCTTTACTTCTTGGATATGGACCAGCTATGTCCAGGGATTCTATATCTAGACTGTTTTTCGTCAGTATTGAGTGTAGTTCAGTCTATTTTGACACACTGGACTTTTTATTTTTATTTTTGACATATTGCACAGTTTCTTAATACCTGTAGGACTCGTCTTCTCAGATCTTGAAAATAACAATATGTTGCAATTTTTTCAGCACGCTTGCCTACTCCATAATGTCCCCATATTTCATGTGTGTGTCTCATAAATTCGTTGATATGATGTTCTACAATACATACACACCATTAATCAGATTCTTCGTTTTTCCTATAAAAGAATACGCCCTTGTACTCCTGATACTATTTACTTGGACACATGCCCCATTCCAAACATATCGGAGACTCTGGATCACTTAGGACAGTGCCAGTACTTTTCTACGATGGATTTGACAGGTGGTTATCTCATCAGTTAGAGGTGGCTCCAGAGGATCGTCCAAAAACTGCTTTCTCTACTCCGGGAGGCCATTACCCATACATTATAATGCCATTCGGCTTGAAAAACACTCCAGCAACGTTTCAGAGTTGCTAGACAGTGTGTTTGGGGGTTTGAAACCACAGCAGTGTCTTGCCTATTTGGGTGACATTACAGCGTTTTCAAGTAGTATGGAGCAGCATAGACAGCAGTTAAGGGAAGTGTTTATGAGGTTAAGAGCGGCTCGTTTAACGTTGAGCCTGTAGAAGTGTCATTTTACATTGGAAAAGTGAAATATTTAGTTCATATGATCAGTAAGGACGGAGTGCGAACAGATGCGAGGTTGGTACTAGCTGTAAGGGATTTTTGGGAGCCGAAAACAGTTAAGGAAGTGCAATCATTAGTCGGAATTTGCAATTTCTATCGAAATTCGCGAAGGGTTTTGCAGATGTAGCACAGCCATTGACGCGATTGTTACAGAAAGGTGTGGAATTTGAGTGGACAGAAGAGTGTCAGAAAGCTTTTGACAAACTGAAAGAAGTGTTAACCTCAAGTCCAATTCTTGTGTTTCCAGATTTTGAATTGGAGTTTATTCTAGCATGCGATGCATCAAATCAAGCATTAGTGTGTATTCTTAGTCAGGAAATTGATGGGAGAGAACATCCTGTAGCCTATGCGACTAGGCAGTTGAACACAGCAGAGAGGAATTACTCAACAACAGAGAGGGAGATGCTTAGCGTAATCTATAAAATCACTTATTTTAAATGTTATTTATATGGGAGAAGATTTCGGGTAGTGACGGATCATGCTGCAGTGAAGTTGTTGTTGGGGTTGAAGGATCCGTTTACTAGACTCACTAGATGGGTTGATCGGCTTAGTGAATTCGACTACGAGGTGGTGCACAAGCCGGGGAAGAAACACGGTAATGCGAATACACTGAGTAGAAAGGCGGCAAAAGTAGAAGCTATACGTTGTAGCAGTATGGCAAGAATTTCAGGACGCTGACAGCGATTGTATATTGTATCGGACACAACCACAATTAAATATGTACGAGGGTCTTCTGTGCAGGGAAACGAAATTAGGGCCAAAAGTAGTAGTGCCAGTGAAACTGAGAGATGAGGTTTTAAAGGAAGCACATGATCTCGTTTTATATGGTCATGGCAAGTTTAGAACGACGAATAGGAGAGTGGTGGAGGGGTGTTGGTGGAGGGGCAGGAAAGTGGATGTGGATCAGTATGTCAAGTATTGTATATCATGTGTGCAGAGAGTAGATTCGAGTCGGAAACACATACAGCTTCAACGATTTCTGGAAGCGACATGTCCATTTTCTATGTTGGGAATTGATGTCTTAGGACCTTTCAGTCGAACACCATTGGTAACAGATTCGTTCTGACGATAACAGACCATTTATCGAGGTATGGGGAGATGGTGGCTATGCCACATCAATGGTCAGCAATGGTTGCTCAAGCGTTAGTAAATAACTGGATTTTGATGTTTGGAGTACTAGCGATAATAATTACTGACCAAGTGACCAACTTCACGTCCTATTTAATGAACTAACTGTGTAAACTGTCGAAGGTAAAGAAGTTGAGGATGAGTACGTTGCATCCACAGGCGAACGGAAGGACAGAACAGTTACACAGAACAATCAGGAAGATGCTGAGTTTTTATTTGGATTCTAACCATCATCAGTGGCATGAGTATTTGAAGCATACTGTATGTGCATAGAATGCAAAAGTCCATACCAATACCTGTCTGTCTCCGTATGAGGTAGTGTATGGGTGAAAGATGCCGTGACCATTTGATCTAGTGAAGCTACAGAAAGAAAGGACCAGTGAATCTGTACGTCAGTTTGTGAGGACAATTCAGGATGTTTGTAAACGGGTACAAAAGGTGAATACGATGTCTTGGAAAGGCAGGAAGATGCAGTGAAGCAGAAAGGAAGTTTACCACAGTATAGAGTAGGGCAATGGGTAATGCTGTCCAGCCCCTATACGCCAAAAGGGAAAACGAAGAAGTTTGTCACGTGGTATCAAGGGCCATACCAAGTAGTTGAAACGACATCTCCCATTAATGTTAAGCTTCAGCTGCCAACTAGAACAACGATAGTACACATTGGGCAGTTGCGGCCATTTAAGGGTTGTCCGAATGAGATTCCAGGCATGTCACAGGAAAGGAAGAGGAAGAAAGAGAGAGTGGAGAGAGGTGTCAAGTGCAGGGAAAACCAGGAAGATAGAGTACAGTATAATGTACCGTATGCTTTGCATTCCAGAAACTAGTGGGGTACATACAGTTTTTTTTCGTTTTCTTATTATGTATTTTGGGTTTGCGTAGATTAATTAGGAATTGTATTTTCATATGTTGTATGTGTTTTCGAGTATTGTGAGCCTGCTGGGGAAAGCAGTCTTTTTGAAGAGGAAGGAAGGGTGATGGTGATCACTGTCCTCAGGTCACTGAAAAGGGGAGTGTTGAGCAAGTTTGTAGAATTGAGAACATGGGAGGTATTGCTGATCTCAGCAGTTAAGAGCCAGGACACCGAGATAACAAGGGAGCAATTATGGAGCTGCCATAGAGGAAAGGTAACAGTACGTCCAGGCAGGGTGATAAGCACCGATCCGGACATGTGCACAGTGCAGTAATTTTTATCCAAGAGGGAAGAGATAGTCCAAGGGACATCATGGACACAAAAATGAGCTTGCAATGGCGTGGGATGCGTTTTATCTTCTCCACCTATGAAAAATTAATAGTAGTAGCAAGTTGTTTTGAGCAGGAACTATTTGCCAAAGCGAAACGTATAGAGATCGAGGGGAGTGGAATTTTAATCAATAGAACTGTGTGATATATAATAGGACTAACATTCCATCTGCCAGTGTCAATTTCAGGAGTTATGCAATTGAATGTTACACAGCCACAACTGTACTGACCAGAAGCAACTTTAGAGTTTTTGGCAAGGCAGAATCCTTGTTAAATTAAACTCTGGAGTAAGGTATGTTGAGATCCATAAACCAGTTCATTTCAGAGGAAGAAGGGCGCATATCAGCCGAACAGCTTGTGCAGCATGTCGCTCAATATAGGGAGAGGCAATGACAAGATACGATCATTTGAGTACATCTGTACCAAGTGCCATCGCAACCTTAACTTTGTTGTATGTTATTTAGTCCTCATCATGTGGAGAGCTAGTTCCAGGAGGGAACCGATGGTAGTCCAAATCCCAGTGGATTGGATAATGAGGGCGTAAGACGGGTAGGTAAGGGGTTCATTGAGCATTAAGTAAAGAGGTCATCCAGTAAGGAATTACGTTTTGTCTCATGTCATGTGCCCTAAGGGGACTATACCACAGCTAAGTTTTCGAATAGTAGTAGTAAATATGTCATAAGGATGTGCTGACACAAACAAGTTTAATAGTAGTTATAAGTAGACCCGGGGACTGGGTCTTTCCAAAGGGGGGAATAATGTAGCAGCACCACCGTTTAAGATGGGAAAAGGTTAACTTAGGTGCAATATTTCTGAGCTCACAAGCTACAGCCAGGTGCGGTCCAGTTCACAGTAAGTTACACTACCAGCGGTTGCGAAGTAGAATGGAGGCCACAGGGCCATAGACCCGCTGAAAAGAGTAAAAACAGTGGTGTGCATGGTGCAAGTTACAGGCAGAAGGGGCCCAGTAGCCAAAACCAGGTGTTATGAGTACATGACTCAGAGTGGTGTATTAGCAAAACAGAGGCGCACAGCTGCATATAAATAGGCACCGGTTCACTAACAAGGCATTCAAGTGTGACAGCTCTCCTGGACAGCGAGGCATGTCACATCATCATCTACAAGCAGCAGGAGATGGGGCGCTATTGTTTCAGTCCACAGCAGGTCACTGGTTCGACCATCTAAGGCCAACATGGGATCTGCAGCAAGCCAGTGGTGGGCCACGCCACGGCTTGCTAATGCAGGCAGTCTTGTTGGCTCCCAACATACGCCAGAGACATCCTGAGGCAAGGCAGGCAGATTTGGATGTCGGATCTCGGCGCTTGTTGTCGCTGTGATCCTAGCCACAATGGCGAAGAAGCATGCAGCGGGCCCCCCTGGGCTTGCCTCGGGCGGTGCTGAGATAATGGGGATGGAGACTGCTGAGTCGATTGCTGGTGCAGCCTGACGTTGTCACAACTCTATGGCCATAAAAGGCCGGCACACAGCAGTGCGCTGCACAGGTCGCTGAGGCAGCCATTCCGCGCCAAGCCGTTTGACAGACAATGAAGTGGTGTCTTCAGCATTGCGGAACCCAGTGACACAGACCGAGAGCAACTGGGGCGCTGTAGCTGGAAATAACTTGGGAAACTCGGACGAGTTTTAATACGGCGCATCCTGACAGCCCATCCTCGGCCAACATTCCCTCTACACTCGTGCCGAAAGACTCAAGACCGATGGCTTTGCTGTAGCTACCCCAGTCTGAAATTCATTTATAACTCACTGTATCCAGAACTATAAAATAGGTGCATTTATTACTGTAGATGAGTAGCTCTATCCATGCAAAGGTTGATGCCGGTTTATACAATTCATGAGTAATAAACCAGACAAATTTGAAGTTCTGACTTGCAGCAGGTACCATTTGTAAATACACTCCTGGAAATGGAAAAAAGAACACATTGACACCGGTGTGTCAGACCCACCATACTTGCTCCGGACACTGCGAGAGGGCTGTACAAGCAATGATCACACGCACGGCACAGCGGACACACCAGGAACCGCGGTGTTGGCCGTCGAATGGCGCTAGCTGCGCAGCATTTGTGCACCGCCGCCGTCAGTGTCAGCCAGTTTGCCGTGGCATACGGAGCTCCATCGCAGTCTTTAACACTGGTAGCATGCCGCGACAGCGTGGACGTGAACCGTATGTGCAGTTGACGGACTTTGAGCGAGGGCGTATAGTGGGCATGCGGGAGGCCGGGTGGACGTACCGCCGAATTGCTCAACACGTGGGGCGTGAGGTCTCCACAATACATCGATGTTGTCGCCAGTGGTCGGCGGAAGGTGCACGTGCCCGTCGACCTGGGACCGGACCGCAGCGACGCACGGATGCACGCCAAGACCGTAGGATCCTACGCAGTGCCGTAGGGGACCGCACCGCCACTTCCCAGCAAATTAGGGACACTGTTGCTCCTGGGGTATCGGCGAGGACCATTCGCAACCGTCTCCATGAAGCTGGGCTACGGTCCCGCACACCGTTAGGCCGTCTTCCGCTCACGCCCCAACATCGTGCAGCCCGCCTCCAGTGGTGTCGCGACAGGCGTGAATGGAGGGACGAATGGAGACGTGTCGTCTTCAGCGATGAGAGTCGCTTCTGCCTTGGTGCCAATGATGGTCGTATGCGTGTTTGGCGCCGTGCAGGTGAGCGCCACAATCAGGACTGCATACGACCGAGGCACACAGGGCCAACACCCGGCATCATGGTGTGGGGAGCGATCTCCTACACTGGCCGTACACCACTGCTGATCGTCGAGGGGACACTGAATAGTGCACGGTACATCCAAACCGTCATCGAACCCATCGTTCTACCATTCCTAGACCGGCAAGGAAACTTGCTGTTCCAACAGGACAATGCACGTCCGCATGTATCCCGCGCCACCCAACGTGCTCTAGAAGGTGTAAGTCAACTACCCTGGCCAGCAAGATCTCCGGATCTGTCCCCCATTGAGCATGTTTGGGACTGGATGAAGCGTCGTCTCACGCGGTCTGCACGTCCAGCACGAACGCTGGTCCAACTGAGGCGCCAGGTGGAAATGGCATGGCAAGCCGTTCCACAGGACTACATCCAGCATCTCTACGATCGTCTCCATGGGAGAATAGCAGCCTGCATTGCTGCGAAAGGTGGATATACACTGTACTAGTGCCGACATTGTGCATGCTCTGTTGCCTGTGTCTATGTGCCTGTGGTTCTGTCAGTGTGATCATGTGATGTATCTGACCCCAGGAATGTGTCAATAAAGTTTCCCCTTCCTGGGACAATGAATTCACGGTGTTCTTATTTCAATTTCCAGGAGTGTATATGGTAAATGGATTTCGTTACTTGGGTAAACAAAGTGAAAGACCCACCAACAAATTTGTTGCAGAGCATATTGTTACGCGTTTTATGCAACGTTATACTTCAAAAGGAAGAAATGTAATATTTGACAATTTCTTCACAGTCAAACATCTTACAGAGCAGCTGAAGTGACGGAACGCAAGCATAGTGGGTACAATGAAGAAAACCCAGAGAGAAGTTGATCTATCAGCCAAGTCTACAACAAGAACTGTGTATGATCCGCTTTTATCAAATGGCTCTGAGCACTATGGGACTTAACATCTCAGGTCATCAGTCCCCTAGAACTCAGAACTACTTAAACCTAACTAACCTAAGGACATCACACACATCCATGCGCGAGGCAGGATTCGAACCTGCGACCATAGTGGTCACGCGGTTCCAGACTGAATCGCCTAGAACCGATCGGCCACCAGTGGCCGGCCCGCTCTTACTCAAACCTGGTGAAACAACCAGTACTTCCCTCCAGGGGAAGACCAAGAAGAATGTTCTTCTGTTGAGCACAATGCACCAATCAGCTGCAGTGGACAAACAATCACAGAAGAAACTCCCTGAAACTGGGAACTTCTATAATTCCACTAAATTTGGAGTTGATATTCTGGACCAGATGTCTCGTCTGTGCACTGTCAAGTCTGACTGCCGCAAATGGGCTATCCGCGTGTTTCTCAACATCCTACACCTTGCTGGAGTCAACGACTGGATTCTTTACAGAGCGACAACAGGAGGAAAAGTTAGCAACCGAATGTTTCTTTTGAAATTAGCAGAAGAACTCTCCTCTGTATATGTACAGTCAAGGAAGATATCTGTTCATGCGTTTACAGTGATCACTGAAATACTCAAGGAGCCAGTGCAGAAGGCCTGCCAGATAGAAGAATGCAAAAGTTCGAAAAAAAAAAACCTATGAAAATTCATATGTGATACATATGCTGGAAGTGTTCAGTATGTATGTGAAAAGTGTTCTGACAAAGATGGTGGGTCTGATCGAAAACATGTCATCGAGAGGAATAAATGTTATTTACTCGTTGATGCTTAAGCAATTTGTGCCCATTGTTCTTCATTTTTCGTACTAAATATATGTTTATGAACTTTTTGGGGCTTTGAATGAATATAAACCATACAGATGAAACATGTTACTGTAGAATTATATCTTTATTGTCATTTGTAATTTTAATTTAAACAGATTTTGTGTTTACAGTATCTTCTTTCCTTCGACATATTTTATTTAATTGAATACACTTTCTGTGGAAGTTTTTAAGCATGACGAATTCGTACGATAAGGGTACTGCGCTGCTAACCTATTGTACCGTTCTTTAATAAATATTTATTGACATACTTGAGTGGATGTCTGAGCTTGGTATGCATACAAAACTGGAGTTACCGTGTAGCACGTTGTAATTGCTAGTTTTGTGCTTACTCTGTGTTATCATTACCAAAATTTTACATGAACTGATTGGACAATGCAACTCCCAGTACTAATAAAGAAATACAATCACCGCAAAATACATCCAGCCCCATAGGTTCTTACTCCTCTGTATTATATCTCTTAAAAAAAATAATGTAACTATTTATTTTGAGGAAACACTCTCCTAGTAAATTTGTTTGTCCTTTGATTTATCGTGGATTTTTAGTGGAGTTAGTTTTTACTTTTAGCTTTCAAAAAAATACAAAAGAGATATAATAGGCAAAATAATGAATTTCGTAGGTTGCCAATTACGTATTATATCTGGTTTTATCGAGCGCCAGGCTGTCTACAAATTACTGTAAATGCAATAGCGTAGTATTACTCAGATCCAGTTCACTATCACAGAAAATAGACAAGTTTTAATAAAATTATTTCACTGGATTACTTTAATTAATCTCACTGAATATTTTTACGTAATTTCTTCCGCTCCGGCTATCAGACATTGTGCAGTGAAAAAATATTTTTAAATGTACCGCGTAATGGCGGCTAATTGTTAACAATCAGAGTTCACTGTTACTCGCTCCGCAGCAGCTGGAAACATGCTAAATAATTTTCATTAAATATTCTTTTCATAAGATAAATGTGGCTTAGGTTCTTGAAATAAAACACGGAGGTCACTTTATACTAATATATTCTTACTAGGACACAGTTTACACCATTAAATATTTGCAATTACGTTACGACAGAAAGAAATGCTAGCGCAGCACAATAGCTTGCGTACCTTATTCCAGCTAACACCAGAACGAACGGAACAAAACAGACTAGTCAGAAGAATGAACATTGCATTGTGTTTTATACTCTTACAGAGATGATAATACTTATTTTAATTACTTACACATTATAATCTCATACACTAAAAACAATGTCTTTTCTGCATCTATCGATCTATATTGTATATTTTTACGGTTAGTGTTATTACCTTTCACAGATAAATCGATGTTTGCAGTTCATTTTCGGTCACATACAGTCAGTTTTATTTATGTTTCACCTCGATAAGGGTGAATATTGCAAAAGGAACACTACACGGCCCCCTGGGCTACAAGGAACACACTACTTAATGTTTGGTCCTTGTAGAACACGAGTGTCACTTTTCTTTCGTTCGTTGGTCACTTTCAGTTCACTTTACCGTATTAGGTCATGGGTACACATTTATTTTGAGTCTTTTTACATAACATGGCTGGGGACAGTTACAATATAACAAGCTCTTCCATTTGGACGAGGGCCGCAGGGAAACCCCAGAAAAACCTCGGCAGAGCTGATAGATTTAACACTTGGTGTTACATAAGTTTGTTCTACATGTTTTGGTATTACAAGTATTTATATCAAATATAAAATTTTCTAAAAAGAAACAAACATATAGTTTTTATATGAAAGTGTTCATCAAATTTTTTATATTGTGTTGGTAATATTTTGAGTTTTATTTTTGTCGGCGAATTTCTCGTCGTGTGGTGTGGATGGCGCTGTATGTCGCTACCGCGATGCCTCGTGCCCGTTGCCATGGAGCGTCGCCTGGAAACTGTTGTATTCTTTCTTGTCCGTAGCCGGCGGTCAGGATGTGGAGTACGGATCGACGTTATTTTGTCTGCGTGGTGCGTCTGCATTGCTGCCCACCGTTTTCAGCACAGGAGAGGATGTTGACTCGTGCAAATCATGAAACAAATGCACATATATTATAGAACGGATATTGTAAGATGTTATGGCTGTGGGTAAGAATTGATTAGTCAATATTATTGCATCATCGAGGCACAGGCTCAGTTACTTGGTATTTTCGTGTTCGTTTGCACGTACTGGTGCTGACTGATGCAGGAGATATGATGCTGAAGTAAGCACTGCACATCCATGTTGTCATCACTTCATATGGAATATTTATGTTTCATAGTTTTTGTTTGACAGCGTTCCACCGTAGCTGCCGTTGCAGTAACGTCCTACTACGTGGTCCGTGACGTTATATAATTGTTGGCGCACAGGAGGTAGCGTTCAAACTAAAAATGTTGTCTGTACAGTTTCGAACACACACTGATCACGTTTTGTGTTTTCGGTCACTACACACAGATATGTTTTGTTAATGTTTGTATTTCGCGTTTTTTCAGTTGTACAGCACATAAGTGTTCACTGTCCAAGTTGATCACTAATACAGTTCTCAAAGTTCACACTTCCTCCGCGAATACCAACACACTATTACAGTTCCTGTTAGTATTGCTTACAGCATGACTTTGATACAATTGTATTACAAGATTACTGGTTTTTTTATATCACATGGTGACACAGATGTCTGTTCGTTTATACAATATGTTACAATGAAATTTCACAGATCAAAAGCACTTTTGTTCTGTTATTGCATACAATTAAGTGTTACATCATACATGCAACGGATTCTGGCCTGACTTGCAATACTTTTATATTTGAGCATTAATAAATTTATCATAGGGTACATTCATTTGGGGATTAGGACCGCTGCGCATGTGCTTGCTCCATAAGCTGTTAGCGTAACCGCGTATCCTATAAAAGGTTTGCAACTGTCAAAAACATGCTCTAAAGTGGAGCTCTCATTTAATCTCAAATATTGTGGCTAGATGCTTATACTTTCTCTTTTAAGGTTAAAGCACAGCATCACAGATGTCACAGTGTATGTGCACAGTCTTTTGTATACACCTTTCTGTTCATTTTTCATGTGACAGATTAGAATATTTAGTGCATTCTTTAAATAAACATTTATCACACAGCATAATAAAATTTACAGTTACTGACTCTAATAACCACTGAAAAACATCTTACACTTACTGATTATGTTTCTAAACAAATACTATCATTGGACTGACGGTCCTTTAGCTTCTTTTTACTCATTTTTGAAGGCTGTTGTGTAAATCATTCCTTGAAATAAAGACAAAACGTCTTACATGCTAAGCACAAACAAAACATCAAATTCTTACAACTACACAAGATTATATATTGAAGTCTGTGCAAAACCTACATATTGCACAAAAATGCGGTAAACCATTCATGTCCTACTGTCAGGTACCACAAATTTCTTTAAGTCCTTATAGGGATACAATCCTTTGATCTTCCCACTCATCACATCAGCTGTAAGGTAGCTACAACCGTGCGGTATTTGTATAATTTTAAAAGGTCCATTATAAAGCATTTGCAATTTCTTGTTCTTCTTTGTTATGAGTGACGACTTAGGATGGTTTCTTATCAAAACTAAGTCGTTTATCTAATGTGGGACTGTCCGTGTTATTGACTTGTCATATTGACTAGCGCAGCTCGTCATGTTGCTGATTGCGTCCTTTATTTTATCCTCTTGCCTTTTATCCATGCGCGGCAATTTTGGTAGCGGCGTGATCCATTCATTTAGTTCTGCAGTACTAAATAATAACTCATTGGGCGTGTATCCGGTAGCTGGATGAGGTAGATTGTTGTGTATATTTTCAAAGACGGGTAACAATTCCGGCCACTTTGTATGTTGCTGATGAGTATATGTTCGGATAAATCCGTTGAGTTCCCGAAAAATTCTCTCTACGGGAGTTGCTTCCGGGTGGAAATGTGCAACTAATATATGCCTTATGTTTTGGTCACGTAGAAACTCCTTCCACAGTTGACCAGTGAAATATCTAGCATTGTCTGTTAGAACGTTTAGTGGTTTTCCTGCTTTCGGTATGAATTCTTTTGATACGCGTTGTATCATCTGTTTGGCAGTAGTGGTTTTCATTGGAAACAATTTCACATACTTAGTAAAGGTATCTTAAACAGCTAATATATATTTCGTTCCACCGCGAATCGTAGGTAATGGTCCTGCGATGTCCATTGACACAATTTGAAGTGGCTGTATCGGAATAATTGGATGCAGTTCTGTTTTGTTGCTTCTATTGTTGGCTTTAGCTTTCTGACAAACGTCACACGTTCGTAATATCTTTTGGACCACACGTTTACTATTCGGGATGTAACAATATCTTTGTATTACTGCTACACACTTCTGTGTTCCTACATGTCCCCATGTGTAATGCGTGTACCAGATAAAATTTTGTATGTATTTGTACGGGATACACACGCACCAGTTTTCTGAGGCAGTGTAATTTCTGTGGTACAATATGTTGTTCTCCACTTTGTACCGCGAATTTTCGCTATTAGCTTGCTCTAATATTAGTGATCGTTTCACTTTCGTCCAGGTATGATCTTCGTCTTGCAGCTGTCCTACATTCTTGCACAGGTGCAAATATTCACGACGGTATGGTTGCGACGTCATTAATAAAACTCTATATTCTGACGCTCGCTCGATCATTTCACCTAGCTGTGACATGCCTACTGGTAGACGTGATAAAGCGTCCGCAATGACATTATCTTGCCCTTTTATGTACATAGTTTTTAAATTGTATTCCTGTAGCACTAATGCCCAACGGGCTAGTCTGGCGTGTAATAGTTTGCAGGTTAATAGGAAGTTTAAGGCTTGGTGATCACAGAACAATTTAATTGACTTGCCAAAAAACATAATAATGAAATTTTTGCAGAGCCCATACAACACTGAGTGCTTCCATTTCGGTCACCGAATATGCTCTTTCACATTGAGTAAGCATTCGGCTGGCAAAAGCTATAACTCTTATTTCTCTGTTCCCATTGGTTTCTTCTACTTGAAACAGACATGCTCCTAAAACATAGGATTAATAGTCGGTGGCTATACAAAAATTCCGGGTCATATCCGGATGGTAGAGCATTTGTGCATTCACTAAGGCTCCTTTGATCTCTTCATAAGCTTGCTGACACTCTGCGGACCAGTTCCATGTGACATTTTTTCCCAATAAGGTGAGCAAGGCTTCATTGTTGAGCAGCTGATTCGGCACAAAACGTCGGAAAAAGGAGACTAGTCCGATAAATGATTTTAACTGTTTTTTGTTTGTGGGCTGTGGATATTCTTTGATCGCTTGTATCTTCTTGGTATCAGGCATTATTCCGGAAGGTGATATGATGTGTCCAAGGAATTTAAGCTGATCCCTCCCAAATTTTGATTTTTCAAGATTTGCAGTTATTCCTGCTTCTGCGAGCTTATTTAACACTCTTTCCAGGATTTCTATATGTTCTTCCCATGTGCTTGTGGCCACTAGAAGGTCATCCACGTAAAGAGTAACTTTTTCTAACAAGTCTGCGCCTAGCGCTTGGTCCAATGCCGTAATGAATACGCCTGCGCTTACGTTGAGTCCAAAAGGTAACACTCTGAATTCACCGGTCTCGTCCTAACGGGTACTATAATTTTATTAATGTTCCTGGCGTCTAGGACAAGTCTGATTTTTCCATCTGGCTTGGCTACAACTACCAGCGGACTGCTGTACGGCGAAAGGGATGGTTCTATTATACCCCATTGCAGCATTTTTTGTATTTCTTTGTTAACTGACTCCCTTTTCATCCACGGTACTGAATATGATTCTTGGCAGAATATCGCATGGGAAAACACATCTATATTATACATATACCCTTTGATGATTCCAGGTTTTTCAGAGAAAACATCACTGTAGTTATTCAATAACTGTGCGAGCTGCTTTCGTTGGGATTCAGTTAGGTAACATGATTCTTGTGCTTTATTGTTAAGGGTTTCGGTCCAGCGAAGCGTTTCGTTGTGAGCTACATCCGAATAATATTCTCCCTGGCCCCTTAAATTGCTGCTCAATTGAAATATGGGCATCTCTTCGCTTTTTACTCGTACACTCGGGTAATCTTTACCGGGTGTACTTACTGTTCGTGTTAAATCCAATACAATCTGCTTATTTTCATTCAGTAGGGAGATCTTCCCGCTGGAGAAATCAATTTTTGCTTTCTTCTCTCTCAGGAAACCTCCCCCCAGGATGCAGGCTACTCTCAATCCTTTGACTACGAGAAAGATACATTTTACGTTATCTTCCCCTAGGCATAAATCTACCAGCACTTGATACTGAACTTTCTGTGCTTGCGCTCCCATGGCTCCAATGACACAGCAATTATGTACAGGAAATGTCGGTAAGTTGCGGTTTTGGCTCAAGGTTTTGAATAGATCATAGCTCATAACATTAGTAGTGGCACCTGTATCTACATATATTTCTACTGGCAATTCATTAATTCTAGCTTTTATGATGGTTTGTACTTCAGTTATTACTTTTTTGTTACATTGGTTTGATTCCATAAGTAAATCATGTTGTGTACTGTTTCCATCTTGGTACCTCAGTAATAATACATTATCTTGTGTATTGTTTCTAGGTGTGCCCCCTGTTTTTTCGCCGACCATCAATTGGGAGATTATTGTGGCCGTTGTTCGTTTGACGGTCTTGAACTATAGTGGTTTCCGTCAGTGGGCATTTGTACTATCCTTACGCTGCTATCCGAGTCTGTCAATGTTTGTGGTATTGCATTAGTATTCTGCATAGAATTCCTATTGTCACACTGGTACTGGTTACCGTTAGGAGGCGGTGGTGGTGGCATAGAAGTTTGCATCCATTGCACCGGGTAAGTGCGGTTGTTGGCACTACTGCTTTGTTGTGGCCATTGACCTTCATTTCGACGTTTGTTATTGTAATTATTATTACTGTTACTGTAGCCGGGATGTCCTCTATCTTCCCACCTACGTTTTTGATTGTAAGATGGCTGACCGTTTCCGTTCTTCCAGTTTTGTTTTGCGGATTGATCTTCCTTTCCATTTCTGTGGCTTCCAAAATTGAAATTGTTGTTGCCATTTTTAAACTTGCGTGGTGAACCATTACTGTTCTCCTGGTCTTTATTTATCCTATTTTCTTCCTGGGAGAGATCGATTTCGTCCAGCACAGACAAGTACCGTTCCAGGTCATTTTCGGGTACATTTATTAATTTGTCTCGTATATAACCGGGCAATCGTAATTTTAAGATACTTATCACATCACGGGCTGATATAGGGTCATCCCAATATCTAGTTTTGTTGATATATTTTTCAAAATATTTACGGAGTGTACCCTGTTTCTGATTGTACATTTGCGGGCTGTATACTTCAGTCCTCAGGCGTTCTTGAATAGCCTTAGACCAGTATCTGTCTAGAAAAGATTTTTCAAATTGTGCCAGGCTATGCCAATTTTCTATGACTTCATTTGCCCATAAGGCAGCGTCGCCTTGTATATGTGCTATTATGAACTGAAGTTTTTGGCATTCATTCCAGGCACTCGGTAATACTTTTCGGAATCCTTTTATGAAGATTATCGGATGCACAGTCTTCTTTTCCGCATTAAATACTTGGAGTTGTCTGTGTTTTATTTGGTAAGTAATTAAAAGAAGTATTATCACCTCTGTAAGAGTATAAAACACAATGCAATGTTATTATTGCTTGTGGAAGTAGAAGCTGCCCCCACGGGGTTATGAATAGGAATGCTTCCTGTAAATTGTGTGTTTTCTCTTTCCGAATCGCTTTTTCGTTGGTATCAACTGTACGTAATGTTCTCGTTACCGTACACGTTCCTAACAGCCGTGCCACAGTTGTTGTTAAGCATTTGCAAATATGCACGCTCGAGTTTAGCAATTCTGTGCGTCATTTCCTGCTGCCACAGCGGTACTGGCAATTTGTATCTCGCTTTGCTTTTTTCACCTGCGAGTGGTAGCGTGTCTACTGTAGGTTGTTTACATACAGCTGCTCCGTTAGTTACTTTTTGCAGAGCAGACTGTATTTTGCTTTCTACACGTTCTGTGATCTTTCTTTTTCAGTGAGCTTGATCTGGGCTTGATCATTTAAATGCGTTTCTATGGTTTCTTTTTGTGTCATTTCTAAATTGTCCATTCGGTTCGCAAGCTGTTCTACTTCGTCCCGGATGACTGTGTGTGCCGTCTGAAGCGTTTGCACCTCTTGTGCTATGTTGCTTACAATGTTCGGCAGTTCGGTTTGGGCTTTCTTTATTTCTATCATTTCTGAATGTATCTTTTCGAACATTGTACCTATACTTTCTATTAAGACCTTTTCTCTTTCTTCGTTTTGTTCCCTTATCTGACTGACTAGCTGGCGATTCCTCTCTTCCCTCAATCTCTCTCTTTCTTCGTTTTGTTCCCTTATCTGATTGACTAACTGTTGATTCCTCTCTTCCCTCAATCTCTCCCTTTCCTCGTTTTATTCCCTTATCTGATTGACTAACTGTTCGTTCTTTTTCTCTAATTTCCGTAAAAATTCAGCAAATGGATCCGGTATTGGTGAGCATACCGGTGTGGTAGTTGTTCTAATCATTGGAAAATTATCACTAGCCCTACTAGTAGTACCTATCGGTTTTACTGTTTTCGTCTGCTGGCTACTTCCTGGCATATCACCGGAAACTACATTGTTTACATTTCCCCCCCCCCCCCCGATCACTATTAATATTTCCTAAGTCAGTGTCACTATCCATATCGCTCAATAATTGCACATTATTTGTAACATTGGACACATTATCTGGTTGCAAATCTAACACACGTCCAACTTTTCCCATAATGACTTTCACTAGGCTAACTACAAAAATTGTTCCAAACTACAAATGCGGGCTAAGTTCACAAGTCAAACTGCTTATTGTTTCCAAAATCACACATTATTAATATCTACACCACTGTACACCATGTACCATCTATGATACTATACTTTGATGATACGGGCCTATGTAGCAACCTTTTATGCATGGTGGTCCTTACCTTGATTTCTTTTTTCTTTTCTTTTCTTTTTGCTATCACGTCCTCTCAGGGTCTATGCAGTTCTTCTCCGCTTTCCTCGTTCAAGTTTATACATGAAATGGAATTTGCTAGACATTAGAATACATACAATACATGTTAACAATTACATACATACAAACCCTAAAAAAAATATTTTATCTCTTCGGGCCCCACGTAACAGGGCGCTATTAATTATATCTCTTAAAAAAATGTAACTATTTATTTTGAGGAGACACTCTCCTAGTAAATTTGTTTGTCCTTTGATTTATGGTGATCTGTTACTGATTTTTAGTGGAGTTAGTTTTTACTTTTAGCTTTCAAAAAAAATACAAAAGAGATATAATAAGCAAAATAACGAATTTCGTAGGTTGCCAATTACGTGTTATATCTGGTTTTATCGAGCGCCAGGCTCCCTACAAATTACTGTAAATGCAATAGCGTAGTATTACTCAGCTCCAGTTCACTATCACAGAAAATAGACAAGTTTTAATAAAATTATTTCACTGGATTACTTCAATTAATCTCACTGAATGGCAGAAGAAAAATAAATAGCTACAAAATGTTTGCAATAGATGTCACTGTAAGCAACATAATTTAATAGTGGTCAACTACAAACGACAAATGAATAATACAACAATGCTTACGGGGTACGTTTGATTTTAAACAAACTGTGCTACTATGTGCGAATGGGTGTACAGGTGTGATACCGTTAGTTACGTAAAGCCATCCACCACGGCAAGGTCATATCACACAGGATGGCAAAAATCGGTTTTCAACTGTCCTGAGGCAATATGTTCAATATGCTGTCCTCAGTTTCCCGTAACAATTAGAAACCGGGAAACAGCATATTCCACAACTGATTGAAATGTTTCTGGAGTCACGTACAGAATGTGTTTCGCAATGCGGTGCCTTCAATGCAGCTAAGTTTTCAATAGTAACACTGAACACAACATCTTTCAGATAGCCCCACAGTCAGAAGTCACACCTATTAAGAGCAGGTGATCGGGACGGCCAGGCTGTATGGAAATGGCGGCTGATAGTTCTAGCATTTCCGAAATGGCGCTTCAACAGCTGCTTAACAGGATTTTCAATTTTCGGAGGTGCCTCACCTTGCTTAAAAATGATCCCATCCACACATCCACGCTGTTGGAGGGCTGGAATGACGTGGTTACGCAGAAGACTTGCAATTTACATCGGATATAACACAAAGCACCAGGCCCTATCGAATTTATTGTATGGAGAGAGGTTTAACCTCATTCCTAGTTTGCGACACTAACACACTACGAATAATTATCCTGAATAATACACCATGTCATCTCTCTTGTGGGGATTGAGGCACATAAGCTCTCCAATATTAGTGACGTACACACTAATCAGCGAGAACATTACGACCATGCGCGCCTTTGGCACGGATAACAGCGGCGACGCGTCGTCACAGGGAAGCAGTGAGGCCTTGGTAGTTCGCTGGATGAAGGGAGATGGCACCGCATCCGCATACAAACAGGTCAGCTCATTCCCTTAAATTCTCAGGAGGGGGGAGGGGGGGTGAGCTCTACCACCACATTCAGTCCCATACCATGTGTGTTCGATCGGATTGAGATCTGGGGAGTTGGGGGCCAGCATATTAACTAGAACTCTCCACTGTGTTCCATGAATCTCTCCCTCACACTCCATGTCTTGTGATATGGCGTATTATCTTTCTGAAAAATGCCATTGTGGTCGGAAAGGAGTGTACGAGGACTCCAACCGGTGTAAAATAGAATGTTCTCCAGAGCATAATGTAGCCGCCGCCACTCTGTCTCCATCCCGCAGTACAGGTGTCAAGGAGCTATTCACATGGAAGAGAACAGATTCGAGGCCCTACATCGGCTTGATGATGAAGGCATCAGGCTTCAACAGACCATGCAACACTCTACCACTGCGCCAACGTCTGGTGCCAATGGTCACATGCACATTTCAGTCGTAGTCGCCGATGACGTGGTGTCAACATTGGCACATGCGTGGGTCGTCGGCTGCAGACGCCCGTTGGTAGAAGGGTTCGGAGCATTGTGAGCTTTGACGCGTTTGTAGTCTGCCCAGAATTAAATTCAGTTCCATCACAGTTCGCCGCCTCTCTAGTTTGACGAATCTGCCAAAATTACGGTATCTGACATCTGTGTCCGTCCAGACAAAGGACGTCTGGATATGGTTTCATCTTGGTTTCACCAGTGTAGAAGACACTCACCACAACTCTCCTCGAACACCCGACAAGTTTTGCAGATTCCGAAATGTTCGTGGCGAGCCTGTGGGCCATCACCATCTGCCCTCGGTCAAACTCAAATAGATCGCCCGTTTTCCCCATTCTACACACAGACAGCATGCTCGCTGGTACTACATACACCATGCGTGTGTGTGACTGGTAGGCATTCGTCGCCAGGTGACGCTGCTATGACGGCTTTATATCGATAGTAGGTCGGTGGTTATAATTTTCTGGCTGATCAGTGTACATCTGGTGTAATACTCTTGAGAGCAAGTATTAGTTTCAAAAGAAAATTACACCACACATCGCGATTTTCATACATGATACTCTTCAGTGACGTGCTGGTGGGATTCCCAGACAGACCACAAAAAGATATCACTTCCATGAGACAGGACAAGAATTCGCTAACGTGGAACACAATCCTACCCATTCACTATATGGTGCGGAATGCGAAGAGATGACATTAAGTTACATCGTTAGCAAAGAATAACACAGAAGTCAGTGGTTTCTCTTGCAAGAATTGAATGTAGCATTACAAACAGAGATGGATGGTCCGCTTTGTTTCAAGCATGATTAATGCAGATCGCAACTAGAGGTGAAAACCCCTTTGTGACAGACCCACAAAAGCTAATTTCTCATGCAGATTGATCTTAATTTGTGGCAAAATTTGTGTGCTTTCTGCTAAAAATATGGTGATATCCGCTAAATCCAGAGCGACAAGCAAAATCTGTTCATTCAGACGTGACAGAATGCGCTTATACCTAAGTAATGCTTAATTTTGACCTCGGATAAATTTTTAATACAACACCAGAGGTATATCAATGTACACAAATAAAGTGCTACACATTAGGTGTCAGCCATCAGCAATTAGATATAAGGCATTAGAAGCTAGGCATTAGCTGTCAGATTTTAGACTTTATGGATATATTTATATGTGTTTGAGAGAGAGGGAGACAGAGAGACTACCACTGATTAGAAATAACAATTCGATATATGGAGTATAGTCTTTTCCTAATCAAACACAAAGATATTATATGTTTCTAATAAATACACCAAATGGCGTATAAAATACAGTAGCTTTACTTCGCCCCTCTTCTCGCTCCGAGTAGGCTAGTGCGGATTACGATTCACAGCATCGTGTGTCTCGACATTTCTCGGCCTAATCAAACACAAAGATATTATATGTTTCTTTGGGGTATAAACTACAATAGCTTTACTTCGCCCCTCTTCTCGCTCCGAGTAGGCTAGTGCGGATTACGATTCACAGCATCGTGTGTCTCGACATTTCTCGGCCTAATCAAACACAAAGATGTTATATCTTTCTAATAAATACACAATTGGCGTATAAACTACAATAGCTTTACTTCGCCCCTCTTATCGCTCCGAGTAGGCTAGTGCGGATTACGATTCACAGCATCGTGTGTCTTGACATTTCTCGGCTGACGCTAAGGCTGACGCTTGCAAATGGGCGTATATGTAGAGGACAGGCGCTAGAAACGACTGGGAGAGACCTAATCGACAAGCACACAACGGACTCTTTCATTTGACTGTGGCCGCAGGTTTGCGCCTTTGCGTACCGAGAAACAAGAGAGGGGTCAGCGTACTGGACCGTATGATTTCCGCGCAGCAGACCCAAAAACTAAAGAAAAAGGCAAAACTGAAGAAACCAATAGCTCGCGGACTTCCTAGTTGGTCACTCACCCGAGTACTAACAACGACCAAGGCTGTCTAATTTCGGTGATCGGACATGGACCCGTGTCGTTGGCACGGCATACAAGTTGGCGAGAACGTCGCCAGACGTGCCGACGCCTTAGTCCTTGTACAGATCACTTGGAATTTGTCTTTCAGGGAAGCAAAATGGAATAGCCCTTGGTGGGATCGAACCAACAGCCTCCTCGTTATTAGCATGACACTCTAACTTGGTGAGCTTGTTGCCCGCGCAATACGGCCGCTTCAGAACTCCAGTGCCCCAACCGCCGTTTCATCTATCTTTATTAAGGCCCTGCCATTCATTGAAACACGTATGTGTTACTGTTGACTCATTCTCGCCTGTCGCTTGGACCCCAGAGCCACAACACAACGACCACGGAAACGTCCGTGAGAAGAGCTAAAACTCGACACAGGAAGAGTATGTTCCGCTATTTCTTTTTGACTGCTCAGCCCATCGGACGTGCGACACCAACACTGTTGTCTCTGTCTTCCCTAGTAAAACCTCCATGGCGTGTTTCTGCGTAATTTACTTGTTCTATAACATCAAGGGAGTAGGTTAGTTTCTGAATGACTAAAATGCATTGTCAGATGTGGGGTTCGAACACACGCTCGCTTTCGAGAACCAGAGCTTAAATCTGGCACCAGACCGCTCGGCCACTCTGACGTGCGAGATAACAGCCCCAGTGACTTCCTTCTCTTGCATTATCTCAAGAACCTGACTGCGAAATCTGTTTCTTTTCTCGAAAGGACGGAATTATGTCAGTTTTAGAATATTTAAGACGCAATGTCAGATGTGGCGTAGGAAACGCATCCCGCACTCTTCCGTCGTATCCAGTTTGAACTATAACTAGCAAAACTGTATTTAGTAATAGGAACATTTTCACATTGATGCAACGGAAAGCAGGTATTATCAAACGGCAACTAAGGCCGTTTCCTAGCAACAGTCATGCTGTACATTACGCACTCGTGGGAAGCCAATGAAATGCTTCCTGTGAGGCTCAAACTGTCGACCTTCACTTTACATTACTTAGGCACTGTCCCGATGGTACCGACGCATACATACTGAAACGTCTTTGGATCGTCAGTGAGTACTTCATATTAGAAATTTCGTGTTCGCCCTGATGTGCATTAAACGGCTGATTTCTTCAATTATTTATTTATTTATTGTTCCGTGGGACCAAATTAAGGATAAGTCTCCACGCTCATGGAACGAGTTAATACATGAAATTATAACACGATATTAGAAACAGATAAAAAGAAATATAAAAAAACATATTCAGGTGACAAGTCGTAAATTTAAATAAAGAAAATCAAAAATGTAACACTGGAATTTGCTTAATTTTTTAGCTCTTCTAGGAACCCCTCGACAGAATAGAAGGAGTGAGCCATGAGGAAACTCTTCAGTTTAGACTTAAAAGAGTTTGGGCTACTGCTAAGATTTTTGAGTTCTTGTGGTAGCTTATTGAAAATGGATGCAACAGAGTCGAGGAAGTGCATTCCACATGCAGATTGGATTTCTGCCTAGTATTAACTGAGTGAAAGCTGCTAACTCTTGGGAATAGGCTAGTATTGCTACCAACAAACGACATTAAAGAAAATATATACTGTGAGGGCAATGTCAAAGATCCCAGACTATTGAATAGGGGTCGACAAGAGGTTATCGAACTTACACCACATGTAGGTCGAACAGCCCGTTTTTGAGCCAAAAATACCCTTTTTGAATCAGAAGAATTACCCCAAAAAATAATACCATATGACATAAGCGTATGAAAATATGCGAAGCAGACTACTTTTCGTGTTGAAGTGTCACTTATTTCAGATACTGTTCTAATGGTAAATAAAACAGCATTTAGTTTCTGAACAAGTTCCTGAACATGGGCGTTCCACAACAGCTTACTATCTATCCGAACGCCTAAGAACTTGAACTGTTCCGTCTCGCTTAGAATATGCCCATTCTCTCTGATCAAAATATCGGTTCTTGTTGAATTGTGGGCTAGAAACAGTAAAAACTGAATCTTACTGTGATTTAGCACCAAATTATTTTCACAAGCCACGAACTTATTTCATGAACTACGTTATTTGATTATGTTGCAATATTACACACAAGATCCTTCACTATCAAGCTGGTGTCATCAGCAAACAGAAATATTTTTGAATCACCTGTAATACCAGAAGGCATATCATTTATATAAATAAGAAACAGCAGTGGACCCAGCACCGACCCTTTGGGAACGCCCCACTTAACAGTGCCCCATTGGGACTGAACATCACTAACACTCTCAATTGTAAGGTACTCCCCTTACTCCATAATGGTCCAACTTCTGCAGTAATATTTTGTAGTCAACACAGTCAAAAGCATTCGTGAAATCAAAGAAAACACCTAGCGTTCGCAACCTTTTATTTAATCCATCCAAAACCTCCCAGAGAAAAGAGAATATAGCATTTTCAGTTGTTAAACCATTTCTAAAACCAAACTGAACATCTGACAGCAAATTTTGTGGATTTAAATGCTCCAGTAACCTTGTATATACAACCTTCTCGATAATTTTAGCAAACACCAATGGCATAGAAATAGGTCTATATTTGTCAACATTTTTATAAAGTGGCTTCACTACCGAATACTTTATACGGCCAGGAAACCGACCACTCCTGAAGGAATAGTTACAGATATGGCTAAGTACTGGGCTAACATACATAGAACAATACTTCAGTATTCTGCTAGATACCCCGTCATATCTATGAGGGTTCTTAGTCTTTAGCGATTTAATTATTAACTCAATCTCCCTCTTGTCAATATCATGGGGGAGCATTTCAGGTAACAGTCTCGGAACACTTTTTCCTAAGAGCGCTATATGATTCCCTGTTGGGACTAGGAGAGGCGTCAGCGTACTGGAACGTATTATTTCGGCGCAGCAGACCCAAAAACTAAGGAAAAAGGCAAACCTGAAGAAACCAATAGCTCGCGAACTTCCTAAATGGTCACCCACACGAGTACCAACCACGACCAACGCTGCCTAATTTCGGTGATCGGACATGGAGCAGTGTCTTTGGCGTGGCATACAAGTTGGCGAGAACGTCGCAAAAGTGAAAGTCAGATCTGCGCCTAGTTACAGTCTATCGATCTAGCAGCACCACGGAAACGCGTTCAGGTGTGCTCGCCTTCCACTCGTCGTTGGGCGCCTACAGTGCGATCGGCTATGGCCTCAGGAGGGAAGGCGACACATCACGGCGCAAGCAGCACGTAGCAGAAGGCGGTGGTGGTGTGTCGGTCAGCATGGTTGCTTCCCAAGTAGCTGATCCGGGTTCGAAACCCGGACACCGCACGCAAGAAGTTGTCTTCTTTACTCAGGAGAGTGTTTCCAACGCTCGCGATCGTCGAATTTCCGAACTGTCGTGTTACGAATGGTTTTCCTTCGCCCCTCGTCCAGCTCCGCGTAGGCTAGTGCGGATTGCGATTCACAGCATTGTGTGTCCCCATGTGTCGACTTGTCTCGACTTTGCTCGGCTGACACTTGCAAATGGGCGTATATGTAGAGGACAGGCGCTAGAAACGACTGGGAGAGACCAACTCGACAAACGCACAACGGACCCTTTCATTTGACTGTGGCCGCAGGTTCGCGAATTTGGGTCCCGAGAGGCAAGAGAGGGGTCAGCGCGCTGGACCGTATCATTACCGCGCAGCAACACCAAAAACTAAGGGAAAAGGCAAAATTAAAGAATCCAACAGCACGCAGACTTCCTAGTTAGCCACCGAGACGTGTACTAAGCACGCAAAAACGGTGCTTAACTTCGGTGATCAGACGAGAACCCGTGTCGTCAGCGTGGCACACAAGTCGGCGAGAACGTTTCCAGACGTGCGGACATCGTAGTCCTTGTACAGATCACTTGGGATTTGCCTGGCAGTCTCTCGCGCTGCCTTTTAGGGAAGCAATATGGGATAGCCCTTGGTGGGATCTTACCTATAGCCTTCCCGTTGTTAGCATGACACACTAACTTAGTGAGCTTACTGCCCACGCAATACGGCCGCTTCACATCTCCAGCACCTGAGCCACCGTTTCATTTATCTTTATTAAGGCCTTACGATTCCTTTAAACACGTATGCGTTGCTGTTGAGGTTTTCTCGCTGTCGCTTGGAACCCAGAGCCACAGCACAACAACAACGGAAACGTCCGTAAGAAGAGCTAAACCTCGACGCGGGAAAAGTATGTTCCGCTATTTCTTTTCGACCGCTCGGGCTATCACTGTCGTCTCTAGTAAAATCTGCTTCGCGTGTTTCTGCATAATTTACTTGTTCTGTAAGATCACGGGAGTATGTTAGTTTCAGAATGTTTAAAATGCATTGTCAGATGTGGGGTTCGAACCCACGCTCCCTTACGGGAACCAGAGCTTAAATCTGGCGCCTTAGACCGCTTTTTTTTTTTTTTTTTTTTTTGTTTAAAGTTCGATCCCGGGCGGGAACACAACAATTTTAATCTATATTTCGGATTTCATTTCCGAGATGACCTCACGTCCGCGTATGCAGAGACAAGCAATGTCGTATGCTAGACGGATAGGGCGTCATTTTACTGTCAAATACTGTTGCTCTCTTATTGCACCGGTATTTGGTAACTGAGAACGCCCCTAGTTCCATAATGGCTGGCAACATTTATAATCCGGTTCTTCAGGGCTACTTCAAATGCGCTTGCTTCTGGCTTTCCTGAGCTCACCCTACTCGCCTTGTCACAGCTCAGTCAAAGTGTGATGCTAACTAATAATGAGAAACTCTTAGCCACGCTCAATCTTACATGCCACCCCTTGGTTGTTGCCGTCGCTAGTAAGATGAGGGTAGACTGTCGCACAATTAAGCTGAATCTCCACTCACGGTGCACATATCCCGCAAAGACAACCTTGTTTTCCGTTGCATGCAAAATTACCGTCTGCGTTTCTACCGAATTCCACCTACGTACTCTACTGGTGCCGCATTCTTGTTATATCCACGTGCTATAACAGGCGTCTACTCTTCATTGAGGAGCTGCAACCGGGTCTGAGTTCCACCTACTCTTCAGCACGGTCAAAATGGCAGTGCTCGTCCGGGATTTGAACCCGGGACCTCCTGCACCCAAAGCAGCAATCATACCCCTTTTTTTTTTTTTTTTACGTACTTTACTGGTGCCGCATTCTTGTTATATCCACGTGCTATAACAGGCGTCTACTCTTCATTGAGGAGCTGCAACCGGGGCTGAGTTCCACCTACTCTGCAGCACGGTCAAAATGGCAGGGCTCGTCCGGGATTTGAACCCGGGACCTCCTGCACCCAAAGCAGGAATCATACCCCTTTTTTTTTGTTTCTGTTTCTTAGTTTATTTATATTTTTTTTTTTTTTTTTTTTTTGTTTTCATTGTGCGAGAGTCAGGCCTGCGGAAGCAAAGTGGGCAGGGGTCGAAGTCCGAGGCCTGGCCACGATGACTCCACCGTCCTGTTTCCGAATGGCACCTGTACAAGGGCGTCGTACTATCCCCTACTGTCTCGGTACTTGGTCTCTCGGTTGTTGTTCGTGTGCGCCCTAAAGGTCTACGAAAACTTCAGTCCTGGTGTAGAGAAGAAACATACATAAAGGCGGCAAATCCAGAAACAGTATAAAAGAAAATGGCTCACACAGGTGACCTTAGCCAACACCCTCTCTTTCAAATGTCAGGCTAAGCATATTGGCAAAATCATCTCGGAGGCCTGGCAATCGCAAGCGCTGCCAGTAAGCAGTAAGCATGTACTGCCGAAACGCTAGGTGTCCATCCTCTTCATGACAACTGTTGACAAAATGTACGAAATGGCCAATCAACCACATGACGGTATGGAGCTTCGTTCGCGGAAAAAAGGAAGAATCGGGCCGGACGATGATGTCAATAGTATAAGCGGCGTCAGCAGACCTAGTGACAAAAGCAAGTTGTTTCCTGAGCCAACGCCAATTAGCAAGGTGCCCACAGCAGGTGAATCGATGTTCAAGGGTATCCAGGAGACCACACCGGGGCTGAGTTCCACCTACTCTTCAGCACGGTCAAAATGGCAGTGCTCGTCCGGGATTTGAACCCGGGACCTCCTGCACCCAAAGCAGGAATCATACCCCTTTTTTTTTTTTTTCTTTTTTACGTACTTTGCTGGTGCCGCATTCTTGTTATATCCACGTGCTATAACAGGCGTCTACTCTTCATTGAGGAGCTGCAACCGGGGCTGAGTTCCACCTACTCTGCAGCACGGTCAAAATGGCAGGGCTCGTCCGGGATTTGAACCCGGGACCTCCTGCACCCAAAGCAGGAATCATACCCCTTTTTTTTTTTTGTTTCTGTCCGTGTCAGAAAGACCAATACGGTGCAGTCGTACATTGGTGGGAACCAAATTATTTATTACCCTATACCACGTGGACGCCACGGCTATTGAGTGGATCGGCAGACTAACATTCTTCCAGACGTTCCTCCAGGACACAGATGGAGACGCCAGTTCTATTGGATTGGGACCGGCCAGCCCCTCCCAGCGGGCAATCAAGCCCTTGGTCGTTGGCACCGGTCGCCGCAAGAAGACGTCACCGAGGTAACTCACCGCAATGTAAAATTCCCGAATGTGTTTCAACTTAAAATTTAGGCGTCCGACATCGACAGGTGGAGCAAGGCTCGTCGGACGCACAACAGTAAAAAGCCTGGATGTAATTGAAGTCACTTCTTGCGTAACAATTAGAGTCGTTCGGCGGACGTACAAAGCAGACGCCTTGCGAGTAATGTCAGAGAGGCCCAAGCCTCCGAAGATACGCGGTTTCGTCATTACCTCGTAACGTAACTTGAATAGATGGCCCTTCCATATAAACCTGCTAGACAATTGGCGCAACCTTTTCGCCACCATCATGGGAAGTGGGAACAGCTGAGCAACATAATAAGCTTTACATAGAACGTAGGTGTCTAAAATTCTGACTTTTTGCAAAATGGTAGCAGAGCGCTGCTCATGGACCATCAGAGCCCCCTGTATCTTCTCGGTGACAGATTTCCAATTGAGAGCCGCCATTTTTAGAGGACACCGATCAATGATAATCCCCAAGGACGTATGGCGATCGACAAAAGTGGCCCAAGGGACGTCAGCATCTCGAAATCCTCGAATATCAAGGAACTTACATTTACCCTGATTGAGACGCGCTCCAGAGACACGACAGTATGCATCAACTGCCCCTTTCAACAACGGGATATCATCACGTTCACGGAGGAGAACAACGACATCATCCGCATATGCCTTAACAGAGAGCTTCCCACCAGAGAGGGACATACCCTGAAGCTTGAGAGCAATAGTCCGAAGCAGCGGTTCCAGGGACAATACGAATAAAGACATAGAGAGCGGACTACCCTGAGGCACTCCGCGGCGGATAGCAATGGGCGGCGTCAGCTGCCCATTGACTGACACCCGAGCTGTTATTCCCCTATACAAATTGCCAAGAACACCACGTGATGAAGCGTTAAAACCTATTGTACCTAATACACGATCAAAAAACACATGACTGACGTGATCAAAAGCCTTATAAAAATCAAGGAAGGCAAAGGCACAATGTACGTTTGTAACCGTCGCAACCGAGACAACATCCCGATATTCGGCTACTGGTGTCAGAATAGATCTATCATGAAAACAACATTGATGTGCACCAATCACACCCCGAAGCAGAGAAGACAACCGGCTATTGAGCGCTCTAGCAGCTGTCTTATAGTCAAAATTCAGCAATGTGAGCGGACGAAGATTGGCAGCAGATAAACGACCAGAGGACTTCGGAATTAAAACAATTTTGCCTACTTTAAAATCGGCAGGCACATCCATCCCCCTGACAATCTCATTTAAAATCTGCATAAAAATGCCACCCAAAAGAGGCCAAAAACGGAGATAAAATTCTTTAGGCAGGCCGTCTGGACCCGGCGATTTACTGGACGGAGAGCGAGCAATAAAATCGAAAACATCATCTACCTGGAACTCCCGGAGAAATTCGCCGTTCGCGTCAGGCGCGATCGTCGCAGTTAGATCCCCAAATACATCATCCGAAAGAGACTCACCAGAATCATCGGCAGAATATAGACTAGTGTAATACTGATGAAGAGCACGAACCATTTCCTCCTGTGCAATAAGCTGTCGTCCATCATCCACCGTAAGAGAAGAGATGAAGGAGCGACGACGACGAGTCTGATGCCGTAGCAGGTGGTACAAGGATGTCAGTTCACCTTCAACAAGAGAGTGAGGTTTCGACTTTACTCGCAGACCATCCATCTGTCGTCGTTTAAGGCTCAAGAGCTTGGCTTTAATACGACGAACATCATGGATCCGCAGAGGAGAGGTACCCGCCGCGTCATATAGTTCACGCAGGACAGAGTAGTAAAATTCATATGTGTTCTTAAAATCACGCGCCCTTGCAGCACAGTAAAAAATCAAAGTCTGACGAATCTTGGGCTTGGCAAACGCAGTCCACCAAACCAGCAAGGAGGGGTATCGCGGGACAGAGCGAAGACATCGCTCCCACACGCCACTTATAACATCATCCATAGCACTGTCGGCAAGGTGGGAAACATTTAACATCCACTGGGAACGATAAAGTTTTGCAGGTTGGTGACTAAGATTTACAGTTGCAGTAAAAGCACAATGGTCAGAAAAACTAGTAGGAATAACATCGACAGAAGGAATTTTATCACATAAAAAATCAGATAAATAGAATCTGTCGAGTCTACTGCATGAGGACGCGGTAAAAAACGTATATTTCACCAGGGTTGGATATTTGTGTTCCCAAACATCACGCAGATGCATCGTACGAACTAAGTCATGTAAATCACGGCAATAATTAAAATTGGGGGACTGGTATTCAGGGCGTAAAACACAATTAAAATCGCCTCCGAGCAGGAGACTCCGAGGACTCTGGCGCAAAAGATAAATAAGCTCTTCTTTATAAAAGCGCGATCGAGCCACAGCGTGACCCGAACCAGAGGGGGCATACAAAACAACGAGGCGGAGATCAAAAAGACGACAACCAATCCCACGGCCAGAGTCAAGGAATTCAATGTCAGTAATAGGAATGCCCTCTCGAAAGAAAAGAGCAGTTCCAGTTGAATATTCCGGCGCGACATTAAAAACAGTTTGAAATCCAGGTAGAGAGAGATCAGAAAACAACACTTCCTGCAAAAACACTACGTCCGCACAGGCGTCGTAAATAAACTGCCGCAAAGAGGCAATGCGAACGTCGGACTCAATACAGTTAACATTTAAGGTAAGAAAGGTGTATGCTTGAACCATAGAGAGAAAAGCGAGAAAACAAATCACCTACACCGACGCACCAGCGTCACAGTCCATAGCAGGGGTGACGGAGGCATCCGAGGGAGGGGGACTGCTACCCCGTTCCGCGGATCCCTTACGTTTCGGTTTTTTACGAACAGCATTAACGTTCGGCTGAACGCGTAACTTGCGTCGGCTGACGGGCAAGGAAGCTTCAGCCGCCGGTGACGTAGGAGGGTCAAGTTCTGTATCCGATACCACCCGCGCCGGTCCACATGCGGGATCCGGGGTCGCGGGGGAAACATCCGACAAAACGGAATGGTCAACACCTGCACTAGCTTCCGGCAAACATGGACTGCACGGAGGCGAAACGTGAGCAGGAAGGTCCGAGGCCGCAGAGTTGGAAGGAAGCGGAGCAGCTCCGCTGGCAGAGGTATGGGGCAGCGAAGCAGGAAGTTGTCGCGGCTCCACTTGTTGTGACATCGAAGTCGGTTCGGAAGACGGCGCCAACAGGCCCGACCGACGACCCGACTCGAGAGAAGCCGCGTCGGAGGCCGGAGGGGCGCCAGCAGCCGCCACCGGAACCGCTACCTCAGGAGCGCAGGGAGCAGCTACAGTACACAGTGGCTCGGAGGATGCCGGTCGCTCGGACTGGGGCATCTCAGGGAGATCCTCATCCGTACTATTTCCATCGTGTGGGCGACGCCTCTTATTATTCAAAAGTGGCACACCCACCTGAGGGACAGACGGAACAACATCAGATTTAGCACGCAAAGGAGGAAATTCTGTGTCAGGGGTGCGCAAAACCTGTGGCGGGGCGCTACTACCACTGAACTGTGTTACACCAAGAGCAGAACCACCTGCAACGAGGTCAGCGACCGTTAACTTGCGACGCTGTTCGAGAGAATTTTTTAAAACAAAAACTCTCCGCGGACAGTCGGTACGCACGTGACCACTTTCATTGCACAAAAAACAGGTGCCAACCTGACCACTATATGTTACATGGACACGATATCCACCGATCTGCAGGTGAGATGGAATATTCTGCTTAACGTGCATTTCGACTGAACGAATACCACTGTAACATTGCAGGCGATGTTGGCTTGACCAGCGTTCAAGGCGAATGCTCTTTACATCACCATACTTCTGTAGACCCTCCTTAAGATAGACATTATCCACCTCCGGTGGAAGGTTGTAAACACGAACACTGGTGTACGTAATGGAAGCATTGGAAAGCAGCACGGTACTTACAGAATCATCCCGATGCCGAAAGAGAACTTGATGACCGTATTCAGAAAGAATTTTATCAACCTGAAGTGGGTACATAAACTTAACAAAGAAAACATACAGTTCGGTATCAAAATAAGCAGTGTGCACCTGATCCGAATGAACACCAAAGGTATTTACCAACCAATCATGAATCTCAAGAGAACTAGGTTGCACATGGCGGGTTGACTTGTCAAAAGCAAAACTAACTGTAGCCTGACGAGGAATAACCTGGGACGACATTTTCAAAATATACGGTCGAAACCGCTACACAAAAAACACTGAAATAAGGACAGAAAGTAACACAAGGTACGAAACAACGACGGAGAAACACTCACAGAAGTTGCAACACAACACGTAAACAAAAACGATAGTCCACTATACGTAACGCTACGGCGGAGCGGAAGACTAGGCACGTCCACACTACACGGCGTCTAAAGCGGAACTGACCGCTCGGCCAAACTGACGTGCGAGGCAAGAGCTCCAGAGACTTCCATCTCTAGCAATATCTCAAAGAACGTCACTGCGAAATCTGTTTCTTTTTTCGGTAGGATGGAATTATGTCAGTTTTAGAAAATTTAAGACGCTATGTCAGACGTGGCGTAGGAAATGCACCCTCCCCTTCGGGAACGAATGTGGCGCGTTGGACCGCTTTCTTCCGTCGTTTCTAGTTTGAACTGTAACTAGCAAAACTGTATTTAGTAATAGGAACATTTTCACATTGATGCAAAGAAAACTAGATATTAGCCAACGGCAAATAAGGCCGTTTCCTAGCAACAGCCACGCTGTGCATAACGCACTCGTGGGAAGCCAATGAAATACTTCCTGTGAGGCTCAAACTGTCGACCTTCACTTTACAATACTTAGGCACTGCCCCGGTGGTACCGACGCGTACATACTGAAGCGTCTTTGGATCGTCAGTGAGTACTTCATATTAGAAATTTCGTGTTCGCCCTGATGTGCATTAAAGGGCAGATTCTTCAGTAAAAGTTAGTTCTGCGCTCAGTTTCAGTATATCGCCCTAGCAGCACCAGGAAAACGGGTTCAGATGTGCTCGCCTTCCACTCGGCGTTGAGCGCCTACAGCGAGATTGCCTTCGGCCTCTGGCGCCAGGAGGGAAGGCGACACATCACGGAGCAAGCAGCGCGTAGCAGAAGGCGGTGGTGGTGTGTCGGTCAGCATGGTTGCTTCCCAAGTAGCTGATCCGGGTTCGAAGCCCGGACACCGCACGCAAGTTGTCTTCTTTACTCAGGAGAGTGTTTCCAACGCTCGCGATCGTCGAATTTCCAAACTGTCGTGTTACGAATGGTTTTCCTTCGCCCCTCGTCCAGCTCCGCGTAGGCTAGTGCGGATTGCGATTCACAGCATCGTGTGTCCCCATGTGTCGACTTGTCCCGACTTTGATCGGCTGACGCGAAAGCTGACGCTTGCAAATGGGCGTATATGTAGAGGACAGGCGCTAGAAACGACTGGGAGAGACCAACTCGACAAACGCGCAACGGACCCTTTCATTTGACTGTGGCCGCAGGTTCGCGAATTTGGGTCCCGAGAGGCAAGAGAGGGGTCAGCGTGCTGGACCGTATCATTACCGCGCAGCAACACCGAAAACTAAGGGAAAAGGCAAAATTAAAGAATCCAACAGCACGCAGACTTCCTAGTTAGCCACCGAGCCGTGTACTAAGCACGCAAAAACGCTGCTTAACTTCGGTGATCGGACGAGAACCCGTGTCGTCAGCGTGGCACACAAGTCGGCGAGAACGTTTCCAGACGTGCGGACATCTTAGTCCTTGTACAGATCACTTGGGATTTGCCTGGCAGTCTCTCGCGCTGCCTTTTAGGGAAGCAATATGGGATAGCCCTTGGTGGGATCTAACCCATAGCCTTCCCGTTGTTAGCATGACACACTAACTTAGTGAGCTTACTACCCACACAATACGGCCGCTTCACATCTCCAGCACCTGAGCCACCGTTTCATCTATCTTTATTAAGGCCTTACGATTCCTTTAAACACGTATGCGTTGCTGTTGAGGTTTTCTCGCTGTCGCTTGGAACCCAGAGCCACAGCACAACAACAACGGAAACGTCCGTAAGAAGAGCTAAACCTCGACGCGGGAAAAGTATGTTCCGCTATTTCTTTTCGACCGCTCGGGCTGTCACTGTCGTCTCTAGTAAAATCTGCTTCGCGTGTTTCTGCATAATTTACTTGTTCTGTAAGATCACGGGAGTATGTTAGTTTCAGAATGTTTAAAATGCATTGTCAGATGTGGGGTTCGAACCCACGCTCCCTTACGGGAACCAGAGCTTAAATCTGGCGCCTTAGACCGCTCGGCCAATCTGACGTGCGAGGCAAGAGCTCCAGAGACTTCCATCTCTAGCAAGAACCTCACTGCGAAATCTGTTTCTTTTTTCGGTAGGATGGAATTATGTCAGTTTTAGAAAATTTAAGACGCTATGTCAGACGTGGCGTAGGAAATGCACCCTCCCCTTCGGGAACGAATGTGGCGCGTTGGACCGCTTTCTTCCGTCGTTTCTAGTTTGAACTGTAACTAGCAAAACTGTATTTAGTAATAGGAACATTTTCACATTGATGCAAAGAAAACTAGATATTAGCCAACGGCAAATAAGGCCGTTTCCTAGCAACAGCCACGCTGTGCATAACGCACTCGTGGGAAGCCAATGAAATACTTCCTGTGAGGCTCAAACTGTCGACCTTCACTTTACAATACTTAGGCACTGCCCCGGTGTTACCGACGCGTACATACTGAAGCGTCTTTGGATCGTCAGTGAGTACTTCATATTAGAAATTTCGTGTTCGCCCTGATGTGCATTAAAGGGCAGATTCTTCAGTAAAAGTTAGTTCTGCGCTCAGTTTCAGTATATGGCCCTAGCAGCACCAGGAAAACGGGTTCAGATGTGCTCGCCTTCCACTCGGCGTTGAGCGCCTACAGCGAGATTGCCTTCGGCCTCTGGCGCCAGGAGGGAAGGCGACACATCACGGAGCAAGCAGCGCGTAGCAGAAGGCGGTGGTGGTGTGTCGGTCAGCATGGTTGCTTCCCAAGTAGCTGATCCGGGTTCGAAGCCCGGACACCGCACGCAAGTTGTCTTCTTTACTCAGGAGAGTGTTTCCAACGCTCGCGATCGTCGAATTTCCGAACTGTCGTGTTACGAATGGTTTTCCTTCGCCCCTCGTCCAGCTCCGCGTAGGCTAGTGCGGATTGCGATTCACAGCATCGTGTGCCCCCTTGTGTCGACTTGTCCCGACTTTGCGAAAGCTGACGCTTGCAAATGGGCGTATATGTAGAGGACAGGCGCTAGAAACGACTGGGAGAGACCAACTCGACAAACGCGCAACGGACCCTTTCATTTGACTGTGGCCGCAGGTTCGCGAATTTGGGTCCCGAGAGGCAAGAGAGGGGTCAGCGTGCTGGACCGTATCATTACCGCGCAGCAACACCGAAAACTAAGGGAAAAGGCAAAATTAAAGAATCCAACAGCACGCAGACTTCCTAGTTAGCCACCGAGCCGTGTACTAAGCACGCAAAAACGCTGCTTAACTTCGGTGATCGGACGAGAACCCGTGTCGTCAGCGTGGCACACAAGTCGGCGAGAACGTTTCCAGACGTGCGGACATCTTAGTCCTTGTACAGATCACTTGGGATTTGCCTGGCAGTCTCTCGCGCTGCCTTTTAGGGAAGCAATATGGGATAGCCCTTGGTGGGATCTAACCCATAGCCTTCCCGTTGTTAGCATGACACACTAACTTAGTGAGCTTACTACCCACACAATACGGCCGCTTCACATCTCCAGCACCTGAGCCACCGTTTCATCTATCTTTATTAAGGCCTTACGATTCCTTTAAACACGTATGCGTTGCTGTTGAGGTTTTCTCGCTGTCGCTTGGAACCCAGAGCCACAGCACAACAACAACGGAAACGTCCGTAAGAAGAGCTAAACCTCGACGCGGGAAAAGTATGTTCCGCTATTTCTTTTCGACCGCTCGGGCTGTCACTGTCGTCTCTAGTAAAATCTGCTTCGCGTGTTTCTGCATAATTTACTTGTTCTGTAAGATCACGGGAGTACGTTAGTTTCAGAATGTTTAAAATGCATTGTCAGATGTGGGGTTCGAACCCACGCTCCCTTACGGGAACCAGAGCTTAAATCTGGCGCCTTAGACCGCTCGGCCAATCTGACGTGCGAGGCAAGAGCTCCAGAGACTTCCATCTCTAGCAAGAACCTCACTGCGAAATCTGTTTCTTTTTTCGGTAGGATGGAATTATGTCAGTTTTATAAAATTTAAGACGCTATGTCAGACGTGGCGTAGGAAATGCACCCTCCCCTTCGGGAACGAATGTGGCGCGTTGGACCGCTTTCTTCCGTCGTTTCTAGTTTGAACTGTAACTAGCAAAACTGTATTTAGTAATAGGAACATTTTCACATTGATGCAAAGAAAACTAGATATTAGCCAACGGCAAATAAGGCCGTTTCCTAGCAACAGCCACGCTGTGCATAACGCACTCGTGGGAAGCCAATGAAATACTTCCTGTGAGGCTCAAACTGTCGACCTTCACTTTACAATACTTAGGCACTGCCCCGGTGTTACCGACGCGTACATACTGAAGCGTCTTTGGATCGTCAGTGAGTACTTCATATTAGAAATTTCGTGTTCGCCCTGATGTGCATTAAAGGGCAGATTCTTCAGTAAAAGTTAGTTCTGCGCTCAGTTTCAGTATATGGCCCTAGCAGCACCAGGAAAACGGGTTCAGATGTGCTCGCCTTCCACTCGGCGTTGAGCGCCTACAGCGAGATTGCCTTCGGCCTCTGGCGCCAGGAGGGAAGGCGACACATCACGGAGCAAGCAGCGCGTAGCAGAAGGCGGTGGTGGTGTGTCGGTCAGCATGGTTGCTTCCCAAGTAGCTGATCCGGGTTCGAAGCCCGGACACCGCACGCAAGTTGTCTTCTTTACTCAGGAGAGTGTTTCCAACGCTCGCGATCGTCGAATTTCCGAACTGTCGTGTTACGAATGGTTTTCCTTCGCCCCTCGTCCAGCTCCGCGTAGGCTAGTGCGGATTGCGATTCACAGCATCGTGTGCCCCCTTGTGTCGACTTGTCCCGACTTTGCGAAAGCTGACGCTTGCAAATGGGCGTATATGTAGAGGACAGGCGCTAGAAACGACTGGGAGAGACCAACTCGACAAACGCGCAACGGACCCTTTCATTTGACTGTGGCCGCAGGTTCGCGAATTTGGGTCCCGAGAGGCAAGAGAGGGGTCAGCGTGCTGGACCGTATCATTACCGCGCAGCAACACCGAAAACTAAGGGAAAAGGCAAAATTAAAGAATCCAACAGCACGCAGACTTCCTAGTTAGCCACCGAGCCGTGTACTAAGCACGCAAAAACGCTGCTTAACTTCGGTGATCGGACGAGAACCCGTGTCGTCAGCGTGGCACACAAGTCGGCGAGAACGTTTCCAGACGTGCGGACATCTTAGTCCTTGTACAGATCACTTGGGATTTGCCTGGCAGTCTCTCGCGCTGCCTTTTAGGGAAGCAATATGGGATAGCCCTTGGTGGGATCTAACCCATAGCCTTCCCGTTGTTAGCATGACACACTAACTTAGTGAGCTTACTACCCACACAATACGGCCGCTTCACATCTCCAGCACCTGAGCCACCGTTTCATCTATCTTTATTAAGGCCTTACGATTCCTTTAAACACGTATGCGTTGCTGTTGAGGTTTTCTCGCTGTCGCTTGGAACCCAGAGCCACAGCACAACAACAACGGAAACGTCCGTAAGAAGAGCTAAACCTCGACGCGGGAAAAGTATGTTCCGCTATTTCTTTTCGACCGCTCGGGCTGTCACTGTCGTCTCTAGTAAAATCTGCTTCGCGTGTTTCTGCATAATTTACTTGTTCTGTAAGATCACGGGAGTACGTTAGTTTCAGAATGTTTAAAATGCATTGTCAGATGTGGGGTTCGAACCCACGCTCCCTTACGGGAACCAGAGCTTAAATCTGGCGCCTTAGACCGCTCGGCCAATCTGACGTGCGAAGCAAGAGCTCCAGAGACTTCCATCTCTAGCAAGAACCTCACTGCGAAATCTGTTTCTTTTTTCGGTAGGATGGAATTATGTCAGTTTTATAAAATTTAAGACGCTATGTCAGACGTGGCGTAGGAAATGCACCCTCCCCTTCGGGAACGAATGTGGCGCGTTGGACCGCTTTCTTCCGTCGTTTCTAGTTTGAACTGTAACTAGCAAAACTGTATTTAGTAATAGGAACATTTTCACATTGATGCAAAGAAAACTAGATATTAGCCAACGGCAAATAAGGCCGTTTCCTAGCAACAGCCACGCTGTGCATAACGCACTCGTGGGAAGCCAATGAAATACTTCCTGTGAGGCTCAAACTGTCGACCTTCACTTTACAATACTTAGGCACTGCCCCGGTGGTACCGACGCGTACATACTGAAGCGTCTTTGGATCGTCAGTGAGTACTTCATATTAGAAATTTCGTGTTCGCCCTGATGTGCATTAAAGGGCAGATTCTTCAGTAAAAGTTAGTTCTGCGCTCAGTTTCAGTATATGGCCCTAGCAGCACCAGGAAAACGGGTTCAGATGTGCTCGCCTTCCACTCGGCGTTGAGCGCCTACAGCGAGATTGCCTTCGGCCTCTGGCGCCAGGAGGGAAGGCGACACATCACGGAGCAAGCAGCGCGTAGCAGAAGGCGGTGGTGGTGTGTCGGTCAGCATGGTTGCTTCCCAAGTAGCTGATCCGGGTTCGAAGCCCGGACACCGCACGCAAGTTGTCTTCTTTACTCAGGAGAGTGTTTCCAACGCTCGCGATCGTCGAATTTCCGAACTGTCGTGTTACGAATGGTTTTCCTTCGCCCCTCGTCCAGCTCCGCGTAGGCTAGTGCGGATTGCGATTCACAGCATCGTGTGCCCCCTTGTGTCGACTTGTCCCGACTTTGCGAAAGCTGACGCTTGCAAATGGGCGTATATGTAGAGGACAGGCGCTAGAAACGACTGGGAGAGACCAACTCGACAAACGCGCAACGGACCCTTTCATTTGACTGTGGCCGCAGGTTCGCGAATTTGGGTCCCGAGAGGCAAGAGAGGGGTCAGCGTGCTGGACCGTATCATTACCGCGCAGCAACACCGAAAACTAAGGGAAAAGGCAAAATTAAAGAATCCAACAGCACGCAGACTTCCTAGTTAGCCACCGAGCCGTGTACTAAGCACGCAAAAACGCTGCTTAACTTCGGTGATCGGACGAGAACCCGTGTCGTCAGCGTGGCACACAAGTCGGCGAGAACGTTTCCAGACGTGCGGACATCTTAGTCCTTGTACAGATCACTTGGGATTTGCCTGGCAGTCTCTCGCGCTGCCTTTTAGGGAAGCAATATGGGATAGCCCTTGGTGGGATCTAACCCATAGCCTTCCCGTTGTTAGCATGACACACTAACTTAGTGAGCTTACTACCCACACAATACGGCCGCTTCACATCTCCAGCACCTGAGCCACCGTTTCATCTATCTTTATTAAGGCCTTACGATTCCTTTAAACACGTATGCGTTGCTGTTGAGGTTTTCTCGCTGTCGCTTGGAACCCAGAGCCACAGCACAACAACAACGGAAACGTCCGTAAGAAGAGCTAAACCTCGACGCGGGAAAAGTATGTTCCGCTATTTCTTTTCGACCGCTCGGGCTGTCACTGTCGTCTCTAGTAAAATCTGCTTCGCGTGTTTCTGCATAATTTACTTGTTCTGTAAGATCACGGGAGTACGTTAGTTTCAGAATGTTTAAAATGCATTGTCAGTTGTGGGGTTCGAACCCACGCTCCCTTACGGGAACCAGAGCTTAAATCTGGCGCCTTAGACCGCTCGGCCAATCTGACGTGCGAGGCAAGAGCTCCAGAGACTTCCATCTCTAGCAAGAACCTCACTGCGAAATCTGTTTCTTTTTTCGGTAGGATGGAATTATGTCAGTTTTAGAAAATTTAAGACGCTATGTCAGACGTGGCGTAGGAAATGCACCCTCCCCTTCGGGAACGAATGTGGCGCGTTGGGCCGCTTTCTTCCGTCGTTTCTAGTTTGAACTGTAACTAGCAAAACTGTATTTAGTAATAGGAACATTTTCACATTGATGCAAAGAAAACTAGATATTAGCCAACGGCAAATAAGGCCGTTTCCTAGCAACAGCCACGCTGTGCATAACGCACTCGTGGGAAGCCAATGAAATACTTCCTGTGAGGCTCAAACTGTCGACCTTCACTTTACAATACTTAGGCACTGCCCCGGTGGTACCGACGCGTACATACTGAAGCGTCTTTGGATCGTCAGTGAGTACTTCATATTAGAAATTTCGTGTTCGCCCTGATGTGCATTAAAGGGCAGATTCTTCAGTAAAAGTTAGTTCTGCGCTCAGTTTCAGTATATGGCCCTAGCAGCACCAGGAAAACGGGTTCAGATGTGCTCGCCTTCCACTCGGCGTTGAGCGCCTACAGCGAGATTGCCTTCGGCCTCTGGCGCCAGGAGGGAAGGCGACACATCACGGAGCAAGCAGCGCGTAGCAGAAGGCGGTGGTGGTGTGTCGGTCAGCATGGTTGCTTCCCAAGTAGCTGATCCGGGTTCGAAGCCCGGACACCGCACGCAAGTTGTCTTCTTTACTCAGGAGAGTGTTTCCAACGCTCGCGATCGTCGAATTTCCAAACTGTCGTGTTACGAATGGTTTTCCTTCGCCCCTCGTCCAGCTCCGCGTAGGCTAGTGCGGATTGCGATTCACAGCATCGTGTGTCCCCATGTGTCGACTTGTCCCGACTTTGCTCGGCTGACGCGAAAGCTGACGCTTGCAAATGGGCGTATATGTAGAGGACAGGCGCTAGAAACGACTGGGAGAGACCAACTCGACAAACGCGCAACGGACCCTTTCATTTGACTGTGGCCGCAGGTTCGCGAATTTGGGTCCCGAGAGGCAAGAGAGGGGTCAGCGTGCTGGACCGTATCATTACCGCGCAGCAACACCGAAAACTAAGGGAAAAGGCAAAATTAAAGAATCCAACAGCACGCAGACTTCCTAGTTAGCCACCGAGCCGTGTACTAAGCACGCAAAAACGCTGCTTAACTTCGGTGATCGGACGAGAACCCGTGTCGTCAGCGTGGCACACAAGTCGGCGAGAACGTTTCCAGACGTGCGGACATCTTAGTCCTTGTACAGATCACTTGGGATTTGCCTGGCAGTCTCTCGCGCTGCCTTTTAGGGAAGCAATATGGGATAGCCCTTGGTGGGATCTAACCCATAGCCTTCCCGTTGTTAGCATGACACACTAACTTAGTGAGCTTACTACCCACACAATACGGCCGCTTCACATCTCCAGCACCTGAGCCACCGTTTCATCTATCTTTATTAAGGCCTTACGATTCCTTTAAACACGTATGCGTTGCTGTTGAGGTTTTCTCGCTGTCGCTTGGAACCCAGAGCCACAGCACAACAACAACGGAAACGTCCGTAAGAAGAGCTAAACCTCGACGCGGGAAAAGTATGTTCCGCTATTTCTTTTCGACCGCTCGGGCTGTCACTGTCGTCTCTAGTAAAATCTGCTTCGCGTGTTTCTGCATAATTTACTTGTTCTGTAAGATCACGGGAGTATGTTAGTTTCAGAATGTTTAAAATGCATTGTCAGATGTGGGGTTCGAACCCACGCTCCCTTACGGGAACCAGAGCTTAAATCTGGCGCCTTAGACAGCTTTTTTTTTTTTTTTTTTTTTTTTTTTTTACTTCTGTAATCCAAGCTTCTGGGAGGCCGTTGTGTGGGAGAGATCTGGAAACAACTACAGATTCGACCGTTCCACGAGCTCAGGAACGGCCGCGATGCCTTCATCGAGCTCTGCAGATCGACAGATGATAGTGTGGAAATTTCGGCAAGCAGTGGCTAAGGGTTAAGAGAAGCCAAACGCACTAAACACAAGAAAGTCGGGAAACCGAAGCACACAACTCATAACGAAAAGATTGCGGAATGCAGTGCGAAAGCAAAACTTCGAGAAGACCAACTCTGAAGCCATCGGCGAGCTAGGAATTATTCCGCACAAGAAGCGATCATGTAGGAAGAGCGAGCCGAAGCTGTCGCTCGACCACACAATAAATTTTTGCTTAATCCCAATTTGCAGTACCGGTTCGACACTAGAATACTGCGCCTTGGTTCTTCCAAAAGCGATAGTAGTAAGCACGTCCACTGCAGTGTCATTTGGGGTTGTGAGTCAGACATGGAGAGGATATGAGGCGGGTGGAATATGCAACGACAGGGGCATTGCAGGGCGGCCGCCGACTCCTTGGGCTGTGGCGCACCGGTGCCGGCGGCGGCCTGGCTGGGCTGCTGGTGCCTCCATGTAGAGCTGCCGCCGAGCCCAGGCACCGTGCCGCTAACGAAGCGATTGCCTTTGGTGACATCTTTTGCAATAACGACTGCGCGAATCGACGGTATCTCGTAAGGAAGGAAAGAGCAGCAGCTGCCGCCGAGCCCAGGCGCCGTGCCTAACACGCAGAAGGTCCCCGGCTCGATTGCGGGCGGAAACCCGTTTTCGTCGCACTCAGCAAGACACTTGCTACGATCTCTACTGTGACCATTTAAATCAACTTCAAACGTTCCATCAGCAGGGTGCACATGGCTCAAATGAAACATGAAACGGTTTCAGAACTGGTTGTCGGATTTTAGCGCTGACTTGGAGGCCTGGAAATGCGCGAAACAGCCGCCGCCATGCGATTTGTTACCGCACCGTTGTACAAAACGCAAGGGCTCGTCCGGGATTTGAACCCGGGACCTCCTGCACCCGAAGCAGGAATCATACCCCTTTTTTTTTTTTTTTTTTTTTTTTTATCGGTTGAGAACCAGTGTATTCAAGATATTATGGCGATTGCCGAGTGAATGCTGTAGCGCTTCCCGACGAGTCGGGTTCGGATCCTCTATCAACTTCCACGCAGGGTGATGATCTTTTGGTCATCACACTCGCCAGCTGAAATCGGCGCTGCCTTTTCGTAGTAGTAAAAGAGTAGTGGCCCGTGGGGGGATCGAACCCACGACCTTCGCGTTATTAGCACGACGCTCTAACCAACTTTTTTTTTTTTTTTTTTTCGAGACAAGTCGCATAAGAGGAGCAACAAAAACGCGCTTTTCCGGTACCGGGAATCGAACCCGGGCCTCCTGGGTGAGAGCCAGGTATCCTAGCCACTTTTTTTTTTTTTTTTTTTTTTTTTTTACAGTACTGAAATTAAAATCCTAAAACGTGACTATATAATGTAGACTGCTGACTGAAATAAAGATTAAAACACGAAAATTTCAGTCCTGGTGTAGAGAAGAAACATATATAAAGGCGGCAAATCCAGAAACAGTGTAAAAGAAAATGGCTCACACAGGTGACCTTAGCCAACACCCTCTCCTTCAAATGTCAGGCTAAGCATATTGGCAAAATCATCTCGGAGGCCTGGCAATCGCAAGCGCTGCCAGTAAGCAGTAAGCATGTACTGCCGAAACGCTAGGTGTCCATCCTCTTCATGACAACTGTTGACAAAATGTACGAAATGGCCAATCAACCACATTACGGTATGGAGCTTCGTCCGCGGAAAAAAGGAAGAATCGGGCCGGACGATGATGTCAATAGTATAAGCGGCTTCAGCAGACCTAGTGACAAAAGCAAGTTGTTTCCTGAGCCAACGCCAATTAGCAAGGTGCCCACAGCAGGTGAATCGATGTTCAAGGGTATCCAGGAGACCACACCGAGTACAGGTGTCCGTGTCAGAAAGACCAACACGGTGCAGTCGTACATTGGTGGGAACCAAATTATTTATTACCCTATACCACGTGGACGCCACGGCCACAGAGTGGATCGGCAGACTAACGTTCTTCCAGACGTTCCTCCAGGACACAGATGGAGACGCCAGTTCTATTGGATTGGGACCGGCCAGCCCCTCCCAGCGGGCAATCAAGCCCTTGGTCGTTGGCACCGGTCGCCGCAAGAAGACGTCACCGAGGTAACTCACCGCAATGTAAAATTCCCGAATGTGTTTCAACTTAAAATTTAGGCGTCCGACATCGACAGGTGGAGCAAGGCTCTCCGGACGCACAACAGTAAAAAGCCTGGATGTAATTGAAGTCACTTCTTGCGTAACAATTAGAGTCGTTCGGCGGACGTACAAAGCAGACGCCTTGCGAGTAATGTCAGAGAGGCCCAAGCCTCCGGAGAGACGCGGTTTCGTCATTACCTCGTAACGTAACTTGAATAGATGGCCCTTCCATATAAACCTGCTAGACAATTGGCGCAACCTTTTCGCCACCATCATGGGAAGTGGGAACAGCTGAGCAACATAATAAGCTTTACATAGAACGTAGGTGTCTAAAATTCTGACTTTTTGCAAAATGGTAGCAGAGCGCTGCTCATGGACCATCAGAGCCCCCTGTATCTTCTCGGTGACAGATTTCCAATTGAGAGCCGCCATTTTTAGAGGACACCGATCAATGATAATCCCCAAGGACGTATGGCGATCGACAAAAGTGGCCCAAGGGACGTCAGCATCGCGAAATCCTCGAATATCAAGGAACTTACATTTACCCTGATTGAGACGCGCTCCAGAGACACGACAGTATGCATCAACCGCCCCTTTCAACAACGGGATATCATCACGTTGACGGAGGAGAACAACGACATCATCCGCATATGCCTTAACAGAGAGCTTCCCACCAGAGAGGGACATACCCTGAAGCTTGAGAGCAATAGTCCGAAGCAGCGATTCCAGGGACAATACGAATAAAGACATAGAGAGCGGACTACCCTGAGGCACTCCGCGGCGGATAGCAATGGGCGGCGTCAGCTGCCCATTGACTGACACCCGAGCTGTTATTCCCCTATACAAATTGCCAAGAACACCACGTGATGAAGCGTTAAAACCTATTGTGCCTAAAACACGATCTAAAAACACATGACTGACGTGATCATAAGCCTTATAAAAATCAAGGAAGGCAAAGGCACAATGTACGTTTGTAACCGCCGCAACCGAGACAACATCCCGATATTCGGCTACTGGTGTCAGAATAGATTTATCATGAAAACAACATTGATGTGCACCAATCACACCCCGAAGCAGAGAAGACAACCGGCTATTGAGCGCTCTAGCAGCTGTCTTATAGTCAAAATTCAGCAATGTGAGCGGACGAAGATTGGCAGCAGATAAACGACCAGAGGACTTCGGAATTAAAACAATTTTGCCTACTTTAAAATCGGCAGGCACATCCATCCCCCTGACAATCTCATTTAAAATCTGCATAAAAATGCCACCCAAAAGAGGCCAAAAACGGAGATAAAATTCTTTAGGCAGGCCGTCTGGACCCGGCGATTTACTGGACGGAGAGCGAGCAATAAAATCGAAAACATCATCTACCTGGAACTCCCGGAGAAATTCGCCGTTCGCCTCAGGCGCGATCGTCGCAGTTAGATCCCCAAAGACATCTTCCGAAAGAGACTCACCAGAATCATCGGCAGAATATAGACTAGTGTAATACTGATGAAGAGCACGAACCATTTCCTCCTGTGCAATAAGCTGTCGCCCATCATCCACCGTAAGAGAAGAGATGAAGGAGCGACGACGACGAGTCTGATGCCGTAGCAGGTGGTACAAGGATGTCAGTTCACCTTCAACAAGAGAGTGAGGTTTCGACTTAACTCGCAGACCATCCATCTGTCGTCGTTTAAGGCTCAAGAGCTTGGCTTTAATACGACGAACATCATGGATCCGCAGTGGAGAGGTACCCGCCGCGTCATATAGTTCACGCAGGACAGAGTAGTAATATTCATACGTGTTCTTAAAATCACGCGTCCTAGCAGCACAGTAGAAAATCAAAGTCTGACGAATCTTGGGCTTGGCAAACGCAGTCCACCAAACCAGCAAGGAGGGGTATCGCGGGACAGAGCGAAGACATCGCTCCCACACGCCACTTATAACATCATCCATAGCACTGTCGGCAAGGTGGGAAACATTTAACATCCACTGGGAACGATAAAGTTTTGCAGGTTGGCGACTAAGATTTACAGTTGCAGTAAAAGCACAATGGTCAGAAAAACTAGTAGGAATAACATCGACAGAAAGAATTTTATCACATAAAAAATCAGATAAATAGAATCTGTCGAGTCTACTGCATGAGGACGCGGTAAAAAACGTATATTTCACCAGGGTTGGATATTTGTGTTCCCAAACATCACGCAGATGCACCGTACGAACTAAGTCATGTAAATCACGGCAATAATTAAAATTGGGGGAATGGTCTGCAGGGCGTAAAACACAATTAAAATCGCCTCCGAGCAGGAGACTCCGAGGACTCTGGCGCAAAAGATAAATAAGCTCTTCTTTATAAAAGCGCGATCGAGCCACAGTGTGACCCGAACCAGAGGGGGCATACAAAACAACGAGGCGGAGATCAAAAAGACGACAACCAATCCCACGGCCAGAGTCAAGGAATTCAATGTCAGTAATAGGAATGCCCTCTCGAAAGAAAAGAGCAGTTCCTGTTGAATATTCCGGCGCGACATTAAAAACAGTTTGAAATCCAGGTAGAGAGAGATCAGAAAACAACACTTCCTGCAAAAACACTACGTCCGCACAGGCGTCGTAAATAAACTGCCGCAAAGAGGCAATGCGAACGTCGGACTCAATACGGTTAACATTTAAGGTAAGAAAGGTGTATGCTTGAACCATAGAGAGAAAAGCGAGAAAACAAATCACCTACACCGACGCACCAGCGTCACAGTCCATAGCAGGGGTGACAGAGGCATCCGAGGGAGGGGGACTGCTACCCCGTTCCGCGGATCCCTTACGTTTCGGTTTTTTACGAACAGCATTAACGTTCGGCTGAACGCGTAACTTGCGTCGGCTGACGGGCAAGGAAACTTCAGCCGCCGGTGACGTAGGAGGGTCAAGTTCTGTATCCGACACCACCCGCGCCGGTCCACATGCGGGATCCGGGGTCGCGGGGGAAACATCCGACAAAACGGAATGGTCAACACCTGCACTAGCTTCCGGCAAACATGGACTGCACGGAGGCGAAACGTGAGCAGGAAGGTCCGAGGCCGCAGAGTTGGAAGGAAGCGGAGCAGCTCCGCTGGCAGAGGTATGGGGCAGCGAAGCAGGAAGTTGTCGCGGCTCCACTTGTTGTGACATCGAAGTCGGTTCGGAAGACGGCGCCAACAGGCCCGACCGACGACCCGACTCGAGAGAAGCTGCGTCGGAGGCCGGAGGGGCGCCAGCAGCCGCCACCGGAACCGCTACCTCAGGAGGGCAGGGAGCAGCTACAGTACACAGTGGCTCGGAGGATGCCGGTCGCTCGGACTGGGGCATCTCAGGGAGATCCTCATCCGTACTATTTCCATCGTGTGGGCGACGCCTCTTATTATTCAAAAGTGGCACACCCACCTGAGGGACAGACGGAACAACATCAGATTTAGCACGCAAAGGAGGAAATTCTGTATCAGGGGTGCGCAAAACCTGTGGAGGGGCGCTACTACCACTGGACTGTGCTACACCAAGAGCAGAACCACCTGCAACGAGGTCAGCGACCGTTAACTTGCGACGCTGTTCGAGAGAATTTTTTAAAACAAAAACTCTCCGCGGACAGTCGGTACGCACGTGACCACTTTCATTGCACAAAAAACAGGTGCCCACCTGACCACTATATGTTACATGGACACGATATCCACCGATCTGCAGGTGAGATGGAATATTCTGCTTAACGTGCATTTCGACTGAACGAATACCACTGTAACATTGCAGGCGATGTTGGCTTGACCAGCGTTCAAGGCGAATGCTCTTTACATCACCATACTTCTGTAGACCCTCCTTAAGATAGACATTATCCACCTCCGGTGGAAGGTTGTAAACACGAACATTGGTATACGTGATGGAAGCATTGGAAAGCAGCACGGTACTTACAGTATCATCCCGATGCCGAAAGAGAACTTGATGACCATATTTAGAAAGAATTTTATCAACCTGAAGTGGGTCCATAAACTTAACAAAGAAAACATACAGTTCGGTATCAAAATAAGCAGTGTGCACCTGATCCGAATGAACACCAAAGGTATCTACCAACCAATCATGAATCTCAAGAGAACTAGGTTGCACATGGCGGGTTGACTTGTCAAAAGCAAAACTAACTGTAGCCTGACGAGGAATAACCTGGGACGACATTTTCAAAATATGCGGTCGAAACCGCTACACAAAAAACACTGAAATAAGGACAGAAAGTAACACAAGGTACGAAACAACGACGGAGACAAACTCACAGAAGTTGCAACACAACACGTAAACAAAAACGATAGTCCACTATACGTAACGCTACGGCGGAGCGGAAGACTAGGCACGTCCACACTGCACGGCGTCTAAAGCGGAACTGCAAGAGCTCCAGAGACTTCCATCTCTAGCAAGAACCTCACTGCGAAATCTGTTTCTTTTTTCGGTAGGATGGAATTATGTCAGTTTTAGAAAATTTAAGACGCTATGTCAGACGTGGCGTAGGAAATGCACCCTCCCCTTCGGGAACGAATGTGGCGCGTTGGACCGCTTTCTTCCGTCGTTTCTAGTTTGAACTGTAACTAGCAAAACTGTATTTAGTAATAGGAACATTTTCACATTGATGCAAAGAAAACTAGATATTAGCCAACGGCAAATAAAGCCGTTTCCTAGCAACAGCCACGCTGTGCATAACGCACTCGTGGGAAGCCAATGAAATACTTCCTGTGAGGCTCAAACTGTCGACCTTCACTTTACAATACTTAGGCACTGCCCCGGTGGTACCGACGCGTACATACTGAAGCGTCTTTGGATCGTCAGTGAGTACTTCATATTAGAAATTTCGTGTTCGCCCTGATGTGCATAAAAGGGCAGATTCTTCAGTAAAAGTTAGTTCTGCGCTCAGTTTCAGTATATGGCCCTAGCAGCACCAGGAAAACGGGTTCAGATGTGCTCGCCTTCCACTTGGCGTTGAGCGCCTACAGCGAGATTGCCTTCGGCCTCTGGCGCCAGGAGGGAAGGCGACACATCACGGAGCAAGCAGCGCGTAGCAGAAGGCGGTGGTGGTGCGTCGGTCAGCATGGTTGCTTCCCAAGTAGCTGATCCGGGTTCGAAGCCCGGACACCGCACGCAAGTTGTCTTCTTTACTCAGGAGAGTGTTTCCAACGCTCGCGATCGTCGAATTTCCGAACTGTCGTGTTACGAATGGTTTTCCTTCGCCCCTCGTCCAGCTCCGCGTAGGCTAGTGCGGATTGCGATTCACAGCATCGTGTGTCCCCATGTGTCGGCTTGTCCCGACTTTGCTCGGCTGACGCGAAAGCTGACGCTTGCAAATGGGCGTATATGTAGAGGACAGGCGCTAGAAACGACTGGGAGAGACCAACTCGACAAACGCGCAACGGACCCTTTCATTTGACTGTGGCCGCAGGTTCGCGAATTTGGGTCCCGAGAGGCAAGAGAGGGGTCAGCGTGCTGAACCGTATCATTACCGCGCAGCAACACCGAAAACTAAGGGAAAAGGCAAAATTAAAGAATCCAACAGCACGCAGACTTCCTAGTTAGCCACCGAGCCGTGTACTAAGCACGCAAAAACGCTGCTTAACTTCGGTGATCGGACGAGAACCCGTGTCGTCAGCGTGGCACACAAGTCGGCGAGAACGTTTCCAGACGTGCGGACATCTTAGTCCTTGTACAGATCACTTGGGATTTGCCTGGCAGTCTCTCGCGCTGCCTTTTAGGGAAGCAATATGGGATAGCCCTTGGTGGGATCTAACCCATAGCCTTCCCGTTGTTAGCATGACACACTAACTTAGTGAGCTTACTACCCACACAATACGGCCGCTTCACATCTCCAGCACCTGAGCCACCGTTTCATCTATCTTTATTAAGGCCTTACGATTCCTTTAAACACGTATGCGTTGCTGTTGAGGTTTTCTCGCTGTCGCTTGGAACCCAGAGCCACAGCACAACAACAACGGAAACGTCCGTAAGAAGAGCTAAACCTCGACGCGGGAAAAGTATGTTCCGCTATTTCTTTTCGACCGCTCGGGCTGTCACTGTCGTCTCTAGTAAAATCTGCTTCGCGTGTTTCTGCATAATTTACTTGTTCTGTAAGATCACGGGAGTATGTTAGTTTCAGAATGTTTAAAATGCATTGTCAGATGTGGGGTTCGAACCCACGCTCCCTTACGGGAACCAGAGCTTAAAACTGGCGCCTTAGACCGCTCGGCCAATGTGACGTGCGAGGCAAGAGCTCCAGAGCCTTCCATCTCTAGCAAGAACCTCACTGCGAAATCTGTTTCTTTTTTCGGTAGGATGGAATTATGTCAGTTTTAGAAAATTTAAGACGCTATGTCAGACGTGGCGTAGGAAATGCACCCTCCCCTTCGGGAACGAATGTGGCGCGTTGGACCGCTTTCTTCCGTCGTTTCTAGTTTGAACTGTAACTAGCAAAACTGTATTTAGTAATAGGAACATTTTCACATTGATGCAAAGAAAACTAGATATTAGCCAACGGCAAATAAGGCCGTTTCCTAGCAACAGCCACGCTGTGCATAACGCACTCGTGGGAAGCCAATGAAATACTTCCTGTGAGGCTCAAACTGTCGACCTTCACTTTACAATACTTAGGCACTGCCCCGGTGGTACCGACGCGTACATACTGAAGCGTCTTTGGATCGTCAGTGAGTACTTCATATTAGAAATTTCGTGTTCGCCCTGATGTGCATTAAAGGGCAGATTCTTCAGTAAAAGTTAGTTCTGCGCTCAGTTTCAGTATATGGCCCTAGCAGCACCAGGAAAACGGGTTCAGATGTGCTCGCCTTCCACTCGGCGTTGAGCGCCTACAGCGAGATTGCCTTCGGCCTCTGGCGCCAGGAGGGAAGGCGACACATCACGGAGCAAGCAGCGCGTAGCAGAAGGCGGTGGTGGTGTGTCGGTCAGCATGGTTGCTTCCCAAGTAGCTGATCCGGGTTCGAAGCCCGGACACCGCACGCAAGTTGTCTTCTTTACTCAGGAGAATGTTTCCAACGCTCGCGATCGTCGAATTTCCGAACTGTCGTGTTACGAATGGTTTTCCTTCGCCCCTCGTCCAGCTCCGCGTAGGCTAGTGCGGATTGCGATTCACAGCATCGTGTGTCCCCATGTGTCGACTTGTCCCGACTTTGCTCGGCTGACGCGAAAGCTGACGCTTGCAAATGGGCGTATATGTAGAGGACAGGCGCTAGAAACGACTGGGAGAGACCAACTCGACAAACGCGCAACGGACCCTTTCATTTGACTGTGGCCGCAGGTTCGCGAATTTGGGTCCCGAGAGGCAAGAGAGGGGTCAGCGTGCTGAACCGTATCATTACCGCGCAGCAACACCGAAAACTAAGGGAAAAGGCAAAATTAAAGAATCCAACAGCACGCAGACTTCCTAGTTAGCCACCGAGCCGTGTACTAAGCACGCAAAAACGCTGCTTAACTTCGGTGATCGGACGAGAACCCGTGTCGTCAGCGTGGCACACAAGTCGGCGAGAACGTTTCCAGACGTGCGGACATCTTAGTCCTTGTACAGATCACTTGGGATTTGCCTGGCAGTCTCTCGCGCTGCCTTTTAGGGAAGCAATATGGGATAGCCCTTGGTGGGATCTAACCCATAGCCTTCCCGTTGTTAGCATGACACACTAACTTAGTGAGCTTACTACCCACACAATACGGCCGCTTCACATCTCCAGCACCTGAGCCACCGTTTCATCTATCTTTATTAAGGCCTTACGATTCCTTTAAACACGTATGCGTTGCTGTTGAGGTTTTCTCGCTGTCGCTTGGAACCCAGAGCCACAGCACAACAACAACGGAAACGTCCGTAAGAAGAGCTAAACCTCGACGCGGGAAAAGTATGTTCCGCTATTTCTTTTCGACCGCTCGGGCTGTCACTGTCGTCTGTAGTAAAATCTGCTTCGCGTGTTTCTGCATAATTTACTTGTTCTGTAAGATCACGGGAGTATGTTAGTTTCAGAATGTTTAAAATGCATTGTCAGATGTGGGGTTCGAACCCACGCTCCCTTACGGGAACCAGAGCTTAAAACTGGCGCCTTAGACCGCTCGGCCAATGTGACGTGCGAGGCAAGAGCTCCAGAGCCTTCCATCTCTAGCAAGAACCTCACTGCGAAATCTGTTTCTTTTTTCGGTAGGATGGAATTATGTCAGTTTTAGAAAATTTAAGACGCTATGTCAGACGTGGCGTAGGAAATGCACCCTCCCCTTCGGGAACGAATGTGGCGCGTTGGACCGCTTTCTTCCGTCGTTTCTAGTTTGAACTGTAACTAGCAAAACTGTATTTAGTAATAGGAACATTTTCACATTGATGCAAAGAAAACTAGATATTAGCCAACGGCAAATAAGGCCGTTTCCTAGCAACAGCCACGCTGTGCATAACGCACTCGTGGGAAGCCAATGAAATACTTCCTGTGAGGCTCAAACTGTCGACCTTCACTTTACAATACTTAGGCACTGCCCCGGTGGTACCGACGCGTACATACTGAAGCGTCTTTGGATCGTCAGTGAGTACTTCATATTAGAAATTTCGTGTTCGCCCTGATGTGCATTAAAGGGCAGATTCTTCAGTAAAAGTTAGTTCTGCGCTCAGTTTCAGTATATGGCCCTAGCAGCACCAGGAAAACGGGTTCAGATGTGCTCGCCTTCCACTCGGCGTTGAGCGCCTACAGCGAGATTGCCTTCGGCCTCTGGCGCCAGGAGGGAAGGCGACACATCACGGAGCAAGCAGCGCGTAGCAGAAGGCGGTGGTGGTGTGTCGGTCAGCATGGTTGCTTCCCAAGTAGCTGATCCGGGTTCGAAGCCCGGACACCGCACGCAAGTTGTCTTCTTTACTCAGGAGAGTGTTTCCAACGCTCGCGATCGTCGAATTTCCGAACTGTCGTGTTACGAATGGTTTTCCTTCGCCCCTCGTCCAGCTCCGCGTAGGCTAGTGCGGATTGCGATTCACAGCATCGTGTGTCCCCATGTGTCGACTTGTCCCGACTTTGCTCGGCTGACGCGAAAGCTGACGCTTGCAAATGGGCGTATATGTAGAGGACAGGCGCTAGAAACGACTGGGAGAGACCAACTCGACAAACGCGCAACGGACCCTTTCATTTGACTGTGGCCGCAGGTTCGCGAATTTGGGTCCCGAGAGGCAAGAGAGGGGTCAGCGTGCTGAACCGTATCATTACCGCGCAGCAACACCGAAAACTAAGGGAAAAGGCAAAATTAAAGAATCCAACAGCACGCAGACTTCCTAGTTAGCCACCGAGCCGTGTACTAAGCACGCAAAAACGCTGCTTAACTTCGGTGATCGGACGAGAACCCGTGTCGTCAGCGTGGCACACAAGTCGGCGAGAACGTTTCCAGACGTGCGGACATCTTAGTCCTTGTACAGATCACTTGGGATTTGCCTGGCAGTCTCTCGCGCTGCCTTTTAGGGAAGCAATATGGGATAGCCCTTGGTGGGATCTAACCCATAGCCTTCCCGTTGTTAGCATGACACACTAACTTAGTGAGCTTACTACCCACACAATACGGCCGCTTCACATCTCCAGCACCTGAGCCACCGTTTCATCTATCTTTATTAAGGCCTTACGATTCCTTTAAACACGTATGCGTTGCTGTTGAGGTTTTCTCGCTGTCGCTTGGAACCCAGAGCCACAGCACAACAACAACGGAAACGTCCGTAAGAAGAGCTAAACCTCGACGCGGGAAAAGTATGTTCCGCTATTTCTTTTCGACCGCTCGGGCTGTCACTGTCGTCTCTAGTAAAATCTGCTTCGCGTGTTTCTGCATAATTTACTTGTTCTGTAAGATCACGGGAGTATGTTAGTTTCAGAATGTTTAAAATGCATTGTCAGATGTGGGGTTCGAACCCACGCTCCCTTACGGGAACCAGAGCTTAAAACTGGCGCCTTAGACCGCTCGGCCAATGTGACGTGCGAGGCAAGAGCTCCAGAGCCTTCCATCTCTAGCAAGAACCTCACTGCGAAATCTGTTTCTTTTTTCGGTAGGATGGAATTATGTCAGTTTTAGAAAATTTAAGACGCTATGTCAGACGTGGCGTAGGAAATGCACCCTCCCCTTCGGGAACGAATGTGGCGCGTTGGACCGCTTTCTTCCGTCGTTTCTAGTTTGAACTGTAACTAGCAAAACTGTATTTAGTAATAGGAACATTTTCACATTAATGCAAAGAAAACTAGATATTAGCCAACGGCAAATAAGGCCGTTTCCTAGCAACAGCCACGCTGTGCATAACGCACTCGTGGGAAGCCAATGAAATACTTCCTGTGAGGCTCAAACTGTCGACCTTCACTTTACAATACTTAGGCACTGCCCCGGTGGTACCGACGCGTACATACTGAAGCGTCTTTGGATCGTCAGTGAGTACTTCATATTAGAAATTTCGTGTTCGCCCTGATGTGCATTAAAGGGCAGATTCTTCAGTAAAAGTTAGTTCTGCGCTCAGTTTCAGTATATGGCCCTAGCAGCACCAGGAAAACGGGTTCAGATGTGCTCGCCTTCCACTCGGCGTTGAGCGCCTACAGCGAGATTGCCTTCGGCCTCTGGCGCCAGGAGGGAAGGCGACACATCACGGAGCAAGCAGCGCGTAGCAGAAGGCGGTGGTGGTGTGTCGGTCAGCATGGTTGCTTCCCAAGTAGCTGATCCGGGTTCGAAGCCCGGACACCGCACGCAAGTTGTCTTCTTTACTCAGGAGAATGTTTCCAACGCTCGCGATCGTCGAATTTCCGAACTGTCGTGTTACGAATGGTTTTCCTTCGCCCCTCGTCCAGCTCCGCGTAGGCTAGTGCGGATTGCGATTCACAGCATCGTGTGTCCCCATGTGTCGACTTGTCCCGACTTTGCTCGGCTGACGCGAAAGCTGACGCTTGCAAATGGGCGTATATGTAGAGGACAGGCGCTAGAAACGACTGGGAGAGACCAACTCGACAAACGCGCAACGGACCCTTTCATTTGACTGTGGCCGCAGGTTCGCGAATTTGGGTCCCGAGAGGCAAGAGAGGGGTCAGCGTGCTGAACCGTATCATTACCGCGCAGCAACACCGAAAACTAAGGGAAAAGGCAAAATTAAAGAATCCAACAGCACGCAGACTTCCTAGTTAGCCACCGAGCCGTGTACTAAGCACGCAAAAACGCTGCTTAACTTCGGTGATCGGACGAGAACCCGTGTCGTCAGCGTGGCACACAAGTCGGCGAGAACGTTTCCAGACGTGCGGACATCTTAGTCCTTGTACAGATCACTTGGGATTTGCCTGGCAGTCTCTCGCGCTGCCTTTTAGGGAAGCAATATGGGATAGCCCTTGGTGGGATCTAACCCATAGCCTTCCCGTTGTTAGCATGACACACTAACTTAGTGAGCTTACTACCCACACAATACGGCCGCTTCACATCTCCAGCACCTGAGCCACCGTTTCATCTATCTTTATTAAGGCCTTACGATTCCTTTAAACACGTATGCGTTGCTGTTGAGGTTTTCTCGCTGTCGCTTGGAACCCAGAGCCACAGCACAACAACAACGGAAACGTCCGTAAGAAGAGCTAAACCTCGACGCGGGAAAAGTATGTTCCGCTATTTCTTTTCGACCGCTCGGGCTGTCACTGTCGTCTGTAGTAAAATCTGCTTCGCGTGTTTCTGCATAATTTACTTGTTCTGTAAGATCACGGGAGTATGTTAGTTTCAGAATGTTTAAAATGCATTGTCAGATGTGGGGTTCGAACCCACGCTCCCTTACGGGAACCAGAGCTTAAAACTGGCGCCTTAGACCGCTCGGCCAATGTGACGTGCGAGGCAAGAGCTCCAGAGCCTTCCATCTCTAGCAAGAACCTCACTGCGAAATCTGTTTCTTTTTTCGGTAGGATGGAATTATGTCAGTTTTAGAAAATTTAAGACGCTATGTCAGACGTGGCGTAGGAAATGCACCCTCCCCTTCGGGAACGAATGTGGCGCGTTGGACCGCTTTCTTCCGTCGTTTCTAGTTTGAACTGTAACTAGCAAAACTGTATTTAGTAATAGGAACATTTTCACATTGATGCAAAGAAAACTAGATATTAGCCAACGGCAAATAAGGCCGTTTCCTAGCAACAGCCACGCTGTGCATAACGCACTCGTGGGAAGCCAATGAAATACTTCCTGTGAGGCTCAAACTGTCGACCTTCACTTTACAATACTTAGGCACTGCCCCGGTGGTACCGACGCGTACATACTGAAGCGTCTTTGGATCGTCAGTGAGTACTTCATATTAGAAATTTCGTGTTCGCCCTGATGTGCATTAAAGGGCAGATTCTTCAGTAAAAGTTAGTTCTGCGCTCAGTTTCAGTATATGGCCCTAGCAGCACCAGGAAAACGGGTTCAGATGTGCTCGCCTTCCACTCGGCGTTGAGCGCCTACAGCGAGATTGCCTTCGGCCTCTGGCGCCAGGAGGGAAGGCGACACATCACGGAGCAAGCAGCGCGTAGCAGAAGGCGGTGGTGGTGTGTCGGTCAGCATGGTTGCTTCCCAAGTAGCTGATCCGGGTTCGAAGCCCGGACACCGCACGCAAGTTGTCTTCTTTACTCAGGAGAGTGTTTCCAACGCTCGCGATCGTCGAATTTCCGAACTGTCGTGTTACGAATGGTTTTCCTTCGCCCCTCGTCCAGCTCCGCGTAGGCTAGTGCGGATTGCGATTCACAGCATCGTGTGTCCCCATGTGTCGACTTGTCCCGACTTTGCTCGGCTGACGCGAAAGCTGACGCTTGCAAATGGGCGTATATGTAGAGGACAGGCGCTAGAAACGACTGGGAGAGACCAACTCGACAAACGCGCAACGGACCCTTTCATTTGACTGTGGCCGCAGGTTCGCGAATTTGGGTCCCGAGAGGCAAGAGAGGGGTCAGCGTGCTGAACCGTATCATTACCGCGCAGCAACACCGAAAACTAAGGGAAAAGGCAAAATTAAAGAATCCAACAGCACGCAGACTTCCTAGTTAGCCACCGAGCCGTGTACTAAGCACGCAAAAACGCTGCTTAACTTCGGTGATCGGACGAGAACCCGTGTCGTCAGCGTGGCACACAAGTCGGCGAGAACGTTTCCAGACGTGCGGACATCTTAGTCCTTGTACAGATCACTTGGGATTTGCCTGGCAGTCTCTCGCGCTGCCTTTTAGGGAAGCAATATGGGATAGCCCTTGGTGGGATCTAACCCATAGCCTTCCCGTTGTTAGCATGACACACTAACTTAGTGAGCTTACTACCCACACAATACGGCCGCTTCACATCTCCAGCACCTGAGCCACCGTTTCATCTATCTTTATTAAGGCCTTACGATTCCTTTAAACACGTATGCGTTGCTGTTGAGGTTTTCTCGCTGTCGCTTGGAACCCAGAGCCACAGCACAACAACAACGGAAACGTCCGTAAGAAGAGCTAAACCTCGACGCGGGAAAAGTATGTTCCGCTATTTCTTTTCGACCGCTCGGGCTGTCACTGTCGTCTCTAGTAAAATCTGCTTCGCGTGTTTCTGCATAATTTACTTGTTCTGTAAGATCACGGGAGTATGTTAGTTTCAGAATGTTTAAAATGCATTGTCAGATGTGGGGTTCGAACCCACGCTCCCTTACGGGAACCAGAGCTTAAAACTGGCGCCTTAGACCGCTCGGCCAATGTGACGTGCGAGGCAAGAGCTCCAGAGCCTTCCATCTCTAGCAAGAACCTCACTGCGAAATCTGTTTCTTTTTTCGGTAGGATGGAATTATGTCAGTTTTAGAAAATTTAAGACGCTATGTCAGACGTGGCGTAGGAAATGCACCCTCCCCTTCGGGAACGAATGTGGCGCGTTGGACCGCTTTCTTCCGTCGTTTCTAGTTTGAACTGTAACTAGCAAAACTGTATTTAGTAATAGGAACATTTTCACATTGATGCAAAGAAAACTAGATATTAGCCAACGGCAAATAAGGCCGTTTCCTAGCAACAGCCACGCTGTGCATAACGCACTCGTGGGAAGCCAATGAAATACTTCCTGTGAGGCTCAAACTGTCGACCTTCACTTTACAATACTTAGGCACTGCCCCGGTGGTACCGACGCGTACATACTGAAGCGTCTTTGGATCGTCAGTGAGTACTTCATATTAGAAATTTCGTGTTCGCCCTGATGTGCATTAAAGGGCAGATTCTTCAGTAAAAGTTAGTTCTGCGCTCAGTTTCAGTATATGGCCCTAGCAGCACCAGGAAAACGGGTTCAGATGTGCTCGCCTTCCACTCGGCGTTGAGCGCCTACAGCGAGATTGCCTTCGGCCTCTGGCGCCAGGAGGGAAGGCGACACATCACGGAGCAAGCAGCGCGTAGCAGAAGGCGGTGGTGGTGTGTCGGTCAGCATGGTTGCTTCCCAAGTAGCTGATCCGGGTTCGAAGCCCGGACACCGCACGCAAGTTGTCTTCTTTACTCAGGAGAGTGTTTCCAACGCTCGCGATCGTCGAATTTCCGAACTGTCGTGTTACGAATGGTTTTCCTTCGCCCCTCGTCCAGCTCCGCGTAGGCTAGTGCGGATTGCGATTCACAGCATCGTGTGTCCCCATGTGTCGACTTGTCCCGACTTTGCGAAAGCTGACGCTTGCAAATGGGCGTATATGTAGAGGACAGGCGCTAGAAACGACTGGGAGAGACCAACTCGACAAACGCGCAACGGACCCTTTCATTTGACTGTGGCCGCAGGTTCGCGAATTTGGGTCCCGAGAGGCAAGAGAGGGGCCAGCGTGCTGAACCGTATCATTACCGCGCAGCAACACCGAAAACTAAGGGAAAAGGCAAAATTAAAGAATCCAACAGCACGCAGACTTCCTAGTTAGCCACCGAGCCGTGTACTAAGCACGCAAAAACGCTGCTTAACTTCGGTGATCGGACGAGAACCCGTGTCGTCAGCGTGGCACACAAGTCGGCGAGAACGTTTCCAGACGTGCGGACATCTTAGTCCTTGTACAGATCACTTGGGATTTGCCTGGCAGTCTCTCGCGCTGCCTTTTAGGGAAGCAATATGGGATAGCCCTTGGTGGGATCTAACCCATAGCCTTCCCGTTGTTAGCATGACACACTAACTTAGTGAGCTTACTACCCACACAATACGGCCGCTTCACATCTCCAGCACCTGAGCCATCGTTTCATCTATCTTTATTAAGGCCTTACGATTCCTTTAAACACGTATGCGTTGCTGTTGAGGTTTTCTCGCTGTCGCTTGGAACCCAGAGCCACAGCACAACAACAACGGAAACGTCCGTAAGAAGAGCTAAACCTCGACGCGGGAAAAGTATGTTCCGCTATTTCTTTTCGACCGCTCGGGCTGTCACTGTCGTCTCTAGTAAAATGTGCTTCGCGTGTTTCTGCATAATTTACTTGTTCTGTAAGATCACGGGAGTATGTTAGTTTCAGAATGTTTAAAATGCATTGTCAGATGTGGGGTTCGAACCCACGCTCCCTTACGGGAACCAGAGCTTAAATCTGGCGCCTTAGACCGCTTTTTTTTTTTTTTTATATATATAAAACGTTTATTAAAAAAAACAATGTTACACATTGCAAATACATACTAAGTTATACATACATGAAGTTATGTAAACAAAGCGGTTTGATCATTTCAATTGCGCTGACATTAAGGAAAGACAGCAGAAGATTGTGTTACTGACTAAATCACCAGAAAGAATTAAATTAAACATAAATACTTGAGAATGGCGGAAAGGAGATATATAATAAAGTTGACTAGCCTTCCAACTACACTTTCTGGACATTAATTGAATCTAAGTATTTCAAGTGATCAGATCTATATAATCAGTCTTTCACTGCAAAAATGAACAGGGCAATGTGCCAGCCATTGAATATTACATTTATCGGATAGAATCTTATGGTTTTAACCAATCGATAAGGAAATTTCTATAAAAAACTGTCTGTTTCCAAATTTCTAGTATAAGCCAATAATGCACCTTTCATGTTTTGTGTTTGGCACTATTAGACACACAATCTCAATGTCACATAAGTTCTGTACATTAGCTTATAAATTTCAAAAAACTACTCTCTGAAGTAGAGAAAGCACACATAATAAATATACTGTAAAATCTTAAATAGTATCCTTAAGGTAACTATAATACATCACTGTCAACACAGTCTTCTTTTTTATATTAACCAATGCCCATTCTTTCAAATACAATTTTTAGCATATTACCGAACTTTTTCTTGTGATTCGAATAGCTTCTAATTTTGTGGAACTCACACAGCATGTGTACCTTGAACTCTATGATGCTATCGGATCCTAATTTGTTAAGGACGTAGTTAACAAAATTTCCCAGCAACCAGTACACAGCGTTATTTTTTGCTTCTGGGAAATAGCGTGCTTCAGGCCTGTTTATCAATGACAGCGATATATACTCAGGGGATGTTCTTGTAATCAGAGCTATTTGCTCCCGGATCCACTTCCAACTATTCATGTGACCACTGCAAGTATATCTATGAATTACTGTGTCAACTAGATGGCATTGTTGACATAAATTTGTTTCACAGAGTCCGATTGCGTGCAGTCTTTCATTGGTGCTAACTATGTTGTTAACTGTCTTGTACCATGACGTTTTTATGTTAGACGTGAGCACATTAGAACTAATGTTCTTCCAAATCTCAGTCCACTCAATGTTTGGAAACTGTCGTTCTATTTTGTTTCTTCCTTCGCTTTTCTTTCGTTCCCGCATTATGGCTCTCGATGTTAAGTGTCGGGACTGCCTGAGTTCGACACTGACATAACTAAACTCAACATAGAAAATCCTCACGTGCTGTAAGCGACTGTTGATATTCTGCACGTCAATCGGGGGAAGCAGGCTTGGAGGTTTAATGATCTCGAAAAGTTGGCTGGTTATGCTTTCTCGCGAGTCTCTTATTAAATTAACTTGCCTTTTGATAAAAAGAGCAGAGGCTTTATCCGTTATGTCAGTTAATCCTAGTCCACCATTTTTAGGATCTAAAGTGGCTACTTCAGCAGGTACTCTGAACACTTCACCTCTCCACAAAAATTTTGTGATTTTGGACATTATTCTTCTCGCTATCATTCTCGGTATTGGAAACAGCTGGGCAGTATAATAAGCCTTAGCAAGGATGCATGAGTTGATATACTGTGTTCGTTGAACTTGGTTCATATATCGAGTTAAATTCTCTACAATGGCTCCTTGCACTTTATCTGCTGCAACTTTCCAATTTAAAGCCGTCATTTTCATACGACATGCTGTCAGGGTGAACCCGAAGTGTTTTATGTTGTCGGACTAATTTTGCCCACTCGACGTTGATATTATCAAAACCTCTGAGATTTAACATCTTACTTTTTTTTCCGTTTGCATTGGCTCCAGATGCTCTACAGTACGAATCAATCACTTTTGCTAGCGTGGTTACCTCGTCATTATTCCTTATAATGACCCCTATATCGTCAGCATAGGCTCTTATAACTGTTTTGTTTCCTGATAATGTTAAGCCTTTTAATGTAGCATGGACGTGTCGGAGGAAAGGTTCCAGCGAAATTGCGAAGAGCGACATGGACAGAGGACTTCCTTGAGGAACACCTCGTTGTATTTGCATCGGCCTGGATTGTTGACAATTCACCGCTATTTTAGCATTTATTCCAGTTGCTATGTTCTTAATCAACTGGATAACCCTATCGTTGAAACCTATTTTCTTCAATGTTTGTAGAAGATATTCATGGTTAACTACATCGAACGCCTTATAAAAATCTAAAAACAATAAAGCACACTTTATGTTTGTTACAGAAGTTATTGCAATGATATCCCTGAATTCCGCTAGATTTTGAAAAATGGTTCTGCCTTGCGCACAGTTCTGATGTTGACTAATAATTTTATCTGTAAGGCATGAAATTCTCTTGTTTATTATTCTAGCTATTAATTTATAATCAGAATTCAGCAGTGAAATTGGACGAAAATTATTTAAATCTTTGTTTCCATTATTTTTTGGCACCAGAACAATTTTACTCTCCTTAAACTCAGCCGGAATCATTTTACCCTGAATAACCTCATTTACAATGTCCGTAATTTTCGCACCTACTATTGGCCAGTAACGGATGTAAAACTCTGCTGGCAGACCATCCGGTCCTGGGGATTTTTTTGGTGGCGAGGCGCACAGAGTCTCATACACGTCTTCTTCACTGACAACCTCGAGAAAATTTTCGTTGTCATCTTCTGTCAGCTGTGGGGCTATGATGTCAAGGAATTCTTCCAAGGAAGTATCACTACTTTGATGTACAGAATATAGCTCGCAATAATAGCGATAAATCTCGTCCATGATATCCTGCTGGGTTCTGAGAATCGTGCCGTGTTTTGTTCGAATTTCTTCAATAAAAGTCCTTCTCCCGTTTTTCGTATGCTTCACTAAATGATATAGGGAAGTAGTTTCATCTGCTGACACCGAATTTGCCTTCGATTTTATCTTCAACCCTTCCATTTGACTTCTCTTGATATTAAGTAACTTGGCTTTGACTTTTTTTATGTCTGCTATCCGAAGTGAGGAACCTGCTGAGACTTGATCATATAGATCTCTCAAAACAGAATAGTAATACTCTATAGTGCATTTCATTTCCCTTGCGCTCTGGGCACTGTATTGAATAAGAACTTTCCTCAACTTTGGCTTTGCCATTTTAACCCACCAGTCAATAGCAGTGGCATATCTACTACGGGCTCGCAGGCATATTGCCCATGTTTCTTTAATCAGATCTTCTAAATCATGATTAACTAACAAGGAAGTGTTCAAATTCCACTGATTCTTGAATCGGCGAACCGGCTGTCTTGTTAGATTTATGCAAGCTAAGACACTTGAATGGTCTGAAAAGTACGTAGGAACGGTTTCTACTTTTGTCACGGAAGTTACAAGATTTTTAGAAATATATAGTCTATCAATCCTGCTACGTGATGTTGCCGTGACATAAGTGAACTCAACAGAGGAGGGGTATTTGATTTCCCATATATCCTTTAATTCTAAACCAGTAACTAATTGTTTTAGTTCACTTGAGAAATTAAAATTAGGTAACTGATCTTTTCGATTTAAAACACAATTAAAATCACCTCCAAGTAATAACTGTCTTGGTGATTTCCTTAACAAGTATATCAGGTCATCTTTGAAGAAACGTGCCCTGTCAGCTCGATGAGAACTTCCTGAAGGGGCGTACAAGTTGATGATAGTCACATCATAGATGTTTAGTCCTATTCCCCTTCCGGATTCCAGTCGTTCCAACTCGCTTACTGTAATCCCTTCCCTTACCAAAATAGCTGTTCCAACACTTGTTTCGGGAGACACATTTATGTAACTGACAAAACCGGGAATTACCAAATCTGAAATTAGAACTTCTTGTAACAGGGCAATATCAGTCGCGGATTCGTACAAAAATTCCTTAAGGGCCGATAATTTCAAACCGGTCGTGATTTTATTTATGTTTATAGTGGTGACAGAATAAGATTGCGTCATTGTGCTGTCACTATGTAGTTGTTTTGTTGAACTAATTTAGTTTACTGTGGTTCAGGGTTCAGTTAAGCTGTAACAGTTTTCTCGGAAGGCTGAACATGGAATAACACTTCAATCAGTTTATTAGTTACCGTCCCGTTTTTTTCTACTTCTGATGTTTTCTCTTGTGCCGCAAGCAGACTGATTTCCTGGTAAACTTTCTGATTTTTCCTCCAGTGATTCGTGTACGACCGTTTCGGACTGAACATTCTTTGGGCTTGGGTCGCCCCTACTGGATTTTCCCTTCCCTTGGTTACGAGCTACATTCTCATTTGGTTGCGTCGGTATTTTACTTCGCGGCTTATCTGGAGCAGCAGCAGACGCTTTCGCAATTTCGGTTGCCGGCGCCTGCCCTGAGGTGTTGACCGTGATTTCAGTTTGGCCACCACTTCCTCGTTCTTTATTAATTTCACTCACTTTCTGATCGAGGGAAACAAATGGAGACTGCAGTTTTGCATCCTCTCCCTGAAGTTGTTTATTAACAGATAGATTCTGATCTTTGCAATCGGCTACTGCACCTGTTGTTTCTTGCAAATTAATGCTACTTACACCCCTTTCATTTTCTGGTACCGTATGTGTATTATCTTTCTGTTCATTAGTTTCCATTCGCATTTTGCCATCAGGTTCCTCTGCCTTCTCATCGCACTGTTTTTGCTTGCGAAGTGAGGGAGTGGGACAAGACAGCTCGTCCTCTGAGCAACTATCAGTTAGCTCCAGAGGTCGTTTTTTCGGTTGCATTTCAGTTTCACGAGTAGTGGCAACGGGGTTTCCTTTTGTTGTTAACGGGGGAAATTGACTGTTATCGTGAAGGGAGACATCAGCTTGTCCCGCTGCGTAAACATCCTCAACCAGTTGTTCCGGGCTATTCTTTGGTAACAGATCATTTAAGGTAAGCTTCTGACGCTGTATCAAATTACTTTTAAGCACAACAGTTCGCCGCGGACATTCCTGTCTGAAGTGGCCGGTTTCGTTACATATATGACATGTAGCTTCCTGACCTGTATAAACAATTTGTGCCTTATACCCACAAACAGTTATGTGAGACGGAATATTCGTCTTAACGTCCATCTCTACACAGCGGACCCCGTTAAAACACTGCAGTTTAAAGCGAGGCGACCATCTTACATTTGCAATTGATTTAACGTCTCCGTAGTTTGAAAGAGCTTCCTTAATCTTATCATTTTCAATTTCAATGGGGAGATTCAAGACACGAACGGTTTTGTAATGAATGTCCGCTCTATAGATGGAAACCTTGCTTTTATAACCATTTCTATGCACAAAATCTACTTCATAGCCCCACTTTCGTAACACTTTATCAACAGTCGAAGCACTGATTAACTTGACAAAAACACAGTATTTTTCCTGATCCAGTTGCCAGGTATGAACGGTTTCAGAATTTAGACCAATTACCTGTGTAATCCAGTCATCAATTTCCAGGGATGTCGGCTGAACAGGACGGGATTCTTTGTCAAAAGCAAATACCAGAGTATTCTTCCTGAGGTTTGTAGCCATGGTTAATCCAGCGAAGCAATTTCGGTTAAACAACCGAAATTCCAAGTAGCAGCAGCAAGACCAGAAAGAGCGATCAGATCACAAGGAACAGGAACGAACACGGAGATTAACGGACAGACGGCACTCGGCGAAGCACAAGTACAGCGATGTAAACACTGAAGCGCAGCGCAACAGTTAACAGCGGCCACTCGCGAGCGCGGCTGAAACGGAACTGTGCAATTACCGCTCGGCCAATCTGACGTGCGAGGTAAGAGCTCCAGAGACTTCCATCTCTAGCAAGAACCTCACCGCGAAATCTGTTTCTTTTTTCGGTAGGATGGAATTATGTCAGTTTTAGAAAATTTAAGACGCTATGTCAGACGTGGCGTAGGAAATGCACCCTCCCCTTCGGGAACGAATGTGGCGCGTTGGACCGCTTTCTTCCGTCGTTTCTAGTTTGAACTGTAACTAGCAAAACTGTATTTAGTAATAGGAACATTTTCACATTGATGCAAAGAAAACTAGATATTAGCCAACGGCAAATAAGGCCGTTTCCTAGCAACAGCCACGCTGTGCATAACGCACTCGTGGGAAGCCAATGAAATACTTCCTGTGAGGCTCAAACTGTCGACCTTCACTTTACAATACTTAGGCACTGCCCCGGTGGTACCGACGCGTACATACTGAAGCGTCTTTGGATCGTCAGTGAGTACTTCATATTAGAAATTTCGTGTTCGCCCTGATGTGCATTAGAGGGCAGATTCTTCAGTAAAAGTTAGTTCTGCGCTCAGTTTCAGTATATGGCCCTAGCAGCACCAGGAAAACGGGTTCAGATGTGCTCGCCTTCCACTCGGCGTTGAGCGCCTACAGCGAGATTGCCTTCGGCCTCTGGCGCCAGGAGGGAAGGCGACACATCACGGAGCAAGCAGCGCGTAGCAGAAGGCGGTGGTGGTGTGTCGGTCAGCATGGTTGCTTCCCAAGTAGCTGATCCGGGTTCGAAGCCCGGACACCGCACGCAAGTTGTCTTCTTTACTCAGGAGAGTGTTTCCAACGCTCGCGATCGTCGAATTTCCGAACTGTCGTGTTACGAATGGTTTTCCTTCGCCCCTCGTCCAGCTCCGCGTAGGCTAGTGCGGATTGCGATTCACAGCATCGTGTGTCCCCATGTGTCGACTTGTCCCGACTTTGCTCGGCTGACGCGAAAGCTGACGCTTGCAAATGGGCGTATATGTAGAGGACAGGCGCTAGAAACGACTGGGAGAGACCAACTCGACAAACGCGCAACGGACCCTTTCATTTGACTGTGGCCGCAGGTTCGCGAATTTGGGTCCCGAGAGGCAAGAGAGGGGTCAGCGTGCTGGACCGTATCATTACCGCGCAGCAACACCGAAAACTAAGGGAAAAGGCAAAATTAAAGAATCCAACAGCACGCAGACTTCCTAGTTAGCCACCGAGCCGTGTACTAAGCACGCAAAAACGCTGCTTAACTTCGGTGATCGGACGAGAACCCGTGTCGTCAGCGTGGCACACAAGTCGGCGAGAACGTTTCCAGACGTGCGAACATCTTAGTCCTTGTACAGATCACTTGGGATTTGCCTGGCAGTCTCTCGCGCTGCCTTTTAGGGAAGCAATATGGGATAGCCCTTGGTGGGATCTAACCCATAGCCTTCCCGTTGTTAGCATGACACACTAACTTAGTGAGCTTACTACCCACACAATACGGCCGCTTCACATCTCCAGCACCTGAGCCACCGTTTCATCTATCTTTATTAAGGCCTTACGATTCCTTTAAACACGTATGCGTTGCTGTTGAGGTTTTCTCGCTGTCGCTTGGAACCCAGAGCCACAGCACAACAACAACGGAAACGTCCGTAAGAAGAGCTAAACCTCGACGCGGGAAAAGTATGTTCCGCTATTTCTTTTCGACCGCTCGGGCTGTCACTGTCGTCTCTAGTAAAATCTGCTTCGCGTGTTTCTGCATAATTTACTTGTTCTGTAAGATCACGGGAGTATGTTAGTTTCAGAATGTTTAAAATGCATTGTCAGATGTGGGGTTCGAACCCACGCTCCCTTACGGGAACCAGAGCTTAAATCTGGCGCCTTAGACCGCTCGGCCAATCTGACGTGCGAGGTAAGAGCTCCAGAGACTTCCATCTCTAGCAAGAACCTCACTGCGAAATCTGTTTCTTTTTTCGGTAGGATGGAATTATGTCAGTTTTAGAAAATTTAAGACGCTATGTCAGACGTGGCGTAGGAAATGCACCCTCCCCTTCGGGAACGAATGTGGCGCGTTGGACCGCTTTCTTCCGTCGTTTCTAGTTTGAACTGTAACTAGCAAAACTGTATTTAGTAATAGGAACATTTTCACATTGATGCAAAGAAAACTAGATATTAGCCAACGGCAAATAAGGCCGTTTCCTAGCAACAGCCACGCTGTGCATAACGCACTCGTGGGAAGCCAATGAAATACTTCCTGTGAGGCTCAAACTGTCGACCTTCACTTTACAATACTTAGGCACTGCCCCGGTGGTACCGACGCGTACATACTGAAGCGTCTTTCGATCGTCAGTGAGTACTTCATATTAGAAATTTCGTGTTCGCCCTGATGTGCATTAGAGGGCAGATTCTTCAGTAAAAGTTAGTTCTGCGCTCAGTTTCAGTATATGGCCCTAGCAGCACCAGGAAAACGGGTTCAGATGTGCTCGCCTTCCACTCGGCGTTGAGCGCCTACAGCGAGATTGCCTTCGGCCTCTGGCGCCAGGAGGGAAGGCGACACATCACGGAGCAAGCAGCGCGTAGCAGAAGGCGGTGGTGGTGTGTCGGTCAGCATGGTTGCTTCCCAAGTAGCTGATCCGGGTTCGAAGCCCGGACACCGCACGCAAGTTGTCTTCTTTACTCAGGAGAGTGTTTCCAACGCTCGCGATCGTCGAATTTCCGAACTGTCGTGTTACGAATGGTTTTCCTTCGCCCCTCGTCCAGCTCCGCGTAGGCTAGTGCGGATTGCGATTCACAGCATCGTGTGTCCCCATGTGTCGACTTGTCCCGACTTTGCTCGGCTGACGCGAAAGCTGACGCTTGCAAATGGGCGTATATGTAGAGGACAGGCGCTAGAAACGACTGGGAGAGACCAACTCGACAAACGCGCAACGGACCCTTTCATTTGACTGTGGCCGCAGGTTCGCGAATTTGGGTCCCGAGAGGCAAGAGAGGGGTCAGCGTGCTGGACCGTATCATTACCGCGCAGCAACACCGAAAACTAAGGGAAAAGGCAAAATTAAAGAATCCAACAGCACGCAGACTTCCTAGTTAGCCACCGAGCCGTGTACTAAGCACGCAAAAACGCTGCTTAACTTCGGTGATCGGACGAGAACCCGTGTCGTCAGCGTGACACACAAGTCGGCGAGAACGTTTCCAGACGTGCGGACATCTTAGTCCTTGTACAGATCACTTGGGATTTGCCTGGCAGTCTCTCGCGCTGCCTTTTAGGGAAGCAATATGGGATAGCCCTTGGTGGGATCTAACCCATAGCCTTCCCGTTGTTAGCATGACACACTAACTTAGTGAGCTTACTACCCACACAATACGGCCGCTTCACATCTCCAGCACCTGAGCCACCGTTTCATCTATCTTTATTAAGGCCTTACGATTCCTTTAAACACGTATGCGTTGCTGTTGAGGTTTTCTCGCTGTCGCTTGGAACCCAGAGCCACAGCACAACAACAACGGAAACGTCCGTAAGAAGAGCTAAACCTCGACGCGGGAAAAGTATGTTCCGCTATTTCTTTTCGACCGCTCGGGCTGTCACTGTCGTCTCTAGTAAAATCTGCTTCGCGTGTTTCAGCATAATTTACTTGTTCTGTAAGATCACGGGAGATGTTAGTTTCAGAATGTTTAAAATGCATTGTCAGATGTGGGGTTCGAACCCACGCTCCCTTACGGGAACCAGAGCTTAAATCTGGCGCCTTAGACCGCTTTTTTTTTTTTTTTTTTTTTTTATTTTCATATCGTCGTCATACCTGTCATACCTGTAAGCACTCAGAAACGCCAGCTTTCTCAACTATTACAGCTGTATGTGGTGAGAGTGATTTTGCCCCAGTGAGTAAAACGTGTACCTCTGGTGGGACTCGAACCCACAATCCCCGGTTTAGGAGACCGATGCCTTATCCATTTTTTTTTTTTTTTTTTTTTTTGGTCAGTCGCCTTTTTTTTTTTGAAGCAGACACTCTACCACTCGAACGAATATATCTATTGAAAAAAATATTAAAGAATATCCACCACACAGCCACTTCAAAAGAAGTACAGTACTGAAATTAAAATCCTAAAATATGACTATATAATGTAGACTGCTTACTGAAATAAAGGTTAAAACACGAAAACTTCAGTCCTGGTGTAGAGAAGAAACATACATAAAGGCGGCAAATTCAGAAACAGTATAAAAGAAAATGGCTCACACAGGTGACCTTAGCCAACACCCTCTCTTTCAAATGTCAGGCTAAGCATATTGGCAAAATCATCTCGGAGGCCTGGCAATCGCAAGCGCTGCCAGTAAGCAGTAAGCATGTACTGCCGAAACGCTAGGTGTCCATCCTCTTCATGACAACTGTTGACAAAATGTACGAAATGGCCAATCAACCACATGACGGTATGGAGCTTCGTCCGCGGAAAAAAGGAAGAATCGGGCCGGACGATGATGTCAATAGTATAAGCGGCTTCAGCAGACCTAGTGACAAAAGCAAGTTGTTTCCTGAGCCAACGCCAATTAGCAAGGTGCCCACAGCAGGTGAATCGATGTTCAAGGGTATCCAGGAGACCACACCGAGTACAGGTGTCCGTGTCAGAAAGACCAATACGGTGCAGTCGTACATTGGTGGGAACCAAATTATTTATTACCCTATACCACGTGGACGCCACGGCCATAGAGTGAATCGGCAGACTAACGTTCTTCCAGACGTTCCTCCAGGACACGGATGGAGACGCCAGTTCTATTGGATTGGGACTGGCCAGCCCCTCCCAGCGGGCAATCAAGCTCTTGGTCGTTGGCACCGGTCGCCGCAAGAAGACGTCACCGAGGTAACTCACCGCAATGTAAAATTCCCGAATGTGTTTCAACTTAAAATTTAGGCGTCCGACATCGACAGGTGGAGCAAGGCTCGCCGGACGCACAACAGTAAAAAGCCTGGATGTAATTGAAGTCACTTCTTGCGTAACAATTAGAGTCGTTCGGCGGACGTACAAAGCAGACGCCTTGCGAGTAATGTCAGAGAGGCCCAAGCCTCCGGAGAGACGCGGTTTCGTCATTACCTCGTAACGTAACTTGAATAGATGGCCCTTCCATATAAACCTGCTAGACAATTGGCGCAACCTTTTCGCCACCATCATGGGAAGTGGGAACAGCTGAGCAACATAATAAGCTTTACATAGGACGTAGGTGTCTAAAATTCGGACTTTTTGCAAAATGGTAGCAGAGCGCTGCTCATGGACCATCAGAGCCCCCTGTATCTTCTCGGTGACAGATTTCCAATTGAGAGCCGCCATTTTTAGAGGACACCGATCAATGATAATCCCCAAGGACGTATGGCGATCGACAAAAGTGGCCCAAGGGACGTCAGCACCGCGAAATCCTCGAATATCAAGGAACTTACATTTACCCTGATTGAGACGCGCTCCAGAGACACGACAGTATGCATCAACTGCCCCTTTCAACAACGGGATATCATCTCGTTGACGGAGGAGAACAACGACATCATCCGCATATGCCTTAACCGAGAGCTTCCCACCAGAGAGGGACATACCCTGAAGCTTGAGAGCAATAGTCCGAAGCAGCGGTTCCAGGGACAAAACGAATAAAGACATAGAGAGCGGACTACCCTGAGGCACTCCGCGGCGGATAGCAATGGGCGGCGTCAGCTGCCCATTGACTGACACCCGAGCTGTTATTCCCCTGTACAAATTGCCAAGAACACCACGTGATGAAGCGTTAAAACCTATTGTACCTAAAACACGATCTAAAAACACATGACTGACGTGATCAAAAGCCTTATAAAAATCAAGGAAGGCAAAGGCACAATGTACGTTTGTAACCGCCGCAACCGAGACAACATCCCGATATTCGGCTACTGGTGTCAGAATAGATCTATCATGAAAACAACATTGATGTGCACCAATCACACCCCGAAGCAGAGAAGACAGCCGGCTATTGAGCGCTCTAGCAGCTGTCTTATAGTCAAAATTCAGCAATGTGAGCGGACGAAGATTGGCAGCAGATAAACGACCAGAGGACTTCGGAATTAAAACAATTTTCCCTACTTTAAAATCGGCAGGCACATCCATCCCTCTGACAATCTCATTTAAAATCTGCGTAAAAATGCCACCCAAAAGAGGCCAAAAACGGAGATAAAATTCTTTAGGCAGGCCGTCTGGACCCGGCGATTTACTGGACGGAGAGCGAGCAATAAAATCGAAAACATCATCTACCTGGAACTCCCGGAGAAATTCGCCGTTCGCGTCAGGCGCGATCGTCGCAGTTAGATCCCCAAAGACATCATCCGAAAGAGACTCACCAGAATCATCGGCAGAATAGAGACTAGTGTAATACTGATGAAGAGCACGAACCATTTCCTCCTGTGCACTAAGCTGTCGCCCATCATCCACCGTAAGAGAAGAGATGAAGGAGCGACGACGACGAGTCTGATGCCGTAGCAGGTGGTACAAGGATGTCAGTTCACCTTCAACAAGAGAGTGAGGTTTCGACTTAACTCGCAGACCATCCATCTGTCGTCGTTTAAGGCTCAAGAGCTTGGCTTTAATACGACGAACATCATGGATCCGCAGTGGAGAGGTACCCGCCGCGTCATATAGTTCACGCAGGACAGAGTAGTAATATTCATACGTGTTCTTAAAATAACGCGTCCTAGCAGCACAGTAGAAAATCAAAGTCTGACGAATCTTGGGCTTGGCAAACGCAGTCCACCAAACCAGCAACGAGGGGTATCGCGGGACAGAGCGAAGACATCGCTCCCACACGCCACTTATAACATCATCCATAGCACTGTCGGCAAGGTGGGAAACATTTAACATCCACTGGGAACGATAAAGTTTTGCAGGTTGGCGACTAAGATTTACAGTTGCAGTAAAAGCACAATGGTCAGAAAAACTAGTAGGAATAACATCGACAGAAAGAATTTTATCACATAAAAAATCAGATAAATAGAATCTGTCGAGTCTACTGCATGAGGACGCGGTAAAAAACGTATATTTCACCAGGGTTGGATATTTGTGTTCCCAAACATCACGCAGATGCATCGTACGAACTAAGTCATGTAAATCACGGCAATAATTAAAATTGGGGGACTGGTCTGCAGGGCGTAAAACACAATTAAAATCGCCTCCGAGCAGGAGACTCCGAGGACTCTGGCGCAAAAGATAAATAAGCTCTTCTTTATAAAAGCGCGATCGAGCCACAGTGTGACCCGAACCAGAGGGGGCATACAAAACAACGAGGCGGAGATCAAAAAGACGACAACCAATCCCACGGCCAGAGTCAAGGAATTCAATGTCAGTAATAGGAATGCCCTCTCGAAAGAAAAGAGCAGTTCCTGTTGAATATTCCGGCGCGACATTAAAAACCGTTTGAAATCCAGGTAGAGAGAGATCAGAAAACAACACTTCCTGCAAAAACACTACGTCCGCACAGGCGTCGTAAATAAACTGCCGCAAAGAGGCAATGCGAACGTCGGACTCAATACGGTTAACATTTAAGGTAAGAAAGGTGTATGCTTGAACCATAGAGAGAAAAGCGAGAAAACAAATCACCTACACCGACGCACCAGCGTCACAGTCCATAGCAGGGGTGACGGAGGCATCCGAGGGAGGGGGACTGCTACCCCGTTCCGCGGATCCCTTACGTTTCGGTTTTTTACGAACAGCATTAACGTTCGGCTGAACGCGTAACTTGCGTCGGCTGACGGGCAAGGAAACTTCAGCCGCCGGTGACGTAGGAGGGTCAAGTTCTGTATCCGACACCACCCGCGCCGGTCCACATGCGGGATCCGGGGTCGCGGGGGAAACATCCGACAAAACGGAATGGTCAACACCTGCACTAGCTTCCGGCAAACATGGACTGCACGGAGGCGAAACGTGAGCAGGAAGGTCCGAGGCCGCAGAGTTGGAAGGAAGCGGAGCAGCTCCGCTGGCAGAGGTATGGGGCAGCGAAGCAGGAAGTTGTCGCGGCTCCACTTGTTGTGACATCGAAGTCGGTTCGGAAGACGGCGCCAACAGGCCCGACCGACGACCCGACTCGAGAGAAGCTGCGTCGGAGGCCGGAGGGGCGCCAGCAGCCGCCACCGGAACAGCTACCTCAGGAGGGCAGGGAGCAGCTACAGTACACAGTGGCTCGGAGGATGCCGGTCGCTCGGACTGGGGCATCTCAGGGAGATCCTCATCCGTACTATTTCCATCGTGTGGGCGACGCCTCTTATTATTCAAAAGTGGCACACCCACCTGAGGGACAGACGGAACAACATCAGATTTAGCACGCAAAGGAGGAAATTCTGTATCAGGGGTGCGCAAAACCTGTGGCGGGGCGCTACTACCACTGGACTGTGCTACACCAAGAGCAGAACCACCTGCAACGAGGTCAGCGACCGTTAACTTGCGACGCTGTTCGAGAGAATTTTTTAAAACAAAAACTCTCCGCGGACAGTCGGTACGCACGTGACCACTTTCATTGCACAAAAAACAGGTGCCAACCTGACCACTATATGTTACATGGACACGATATCCACCGATCTGCAGGTGAGATGGAATATTCTGCTTAACGTGCATTTCGACTGAACGAATACCACTGTAACATTGCAGGCGATGTTGGCTTGACCAGCGTTCAAGGCGAATGCTCTTTACATCACCATACTTCTGTAGACCCTCCTTAAGATAGACATTATCCACCTCCGGTGGAAGGTTGTAAACACGAACATTGGTATACGTGATGGAAGCATTGGAAAGCAGCACGGTACTTACAGAATCATCCCGATGCCGAAAGAGAACTTGATGACCATATTTAGAAAGAATTTTATCAACCTGAAGTGGGTCCATAAACTTAACAAAGAAAACATACAGTTCGGTATCAAAATAAGCAGTGTGCACCTGATCCGAATGAACACCAAAGGTATCTACCAACCAATCATGAATCTCAAGAGAACTAGGTTGCACATGGCGGGTTGACTTGTCAAAAGCAAAACTAACTGTAGCCTGACGAGGAATAACCTGGGACGACATGTTCAAAATATGCGGTCGAAACCGCTACACAGAAAACACTGAAATAAGGACAGAAAGTAACACAAGGTACGAAACAACGACGGAGAAATACTCTCAGAAGTTGCAACACAACACGTAACAAAAACGATAGTCCACTATACGTAACGCTACGGCGGAGCGGAAGACTAGGCACGTCCACACTGCACGGCGTCTAAAGCGGAACTGCAATTACCGCTCGGCCAATCTGACGTGCGAGGTAAGAGCTCCAGAGACTTCCATCTCTAGCAAGAACCTCACCGCGAAATCTGTTTCTTTTTTCGGTAGGATGGAATTATGTCAGTTTTAGAAAATTTAAGACGCTATGTCAGACGTGGCGTAGGAAATGCACCCTCCCCTTCGGGAACGAATGTGGCGCGTTGGACCGCTTTCTTCCGTCGTTTCTAGTTTGAACTGTAACTAGCAAAACTGTATTTAGTAATAGGAACATTTTCACATTGATGCAAAGAAAACTAGATATTAGCCAACGGCAAATAAGGCCGTTTCCTAGCAACAGCCACGCTGTGCATAACGCACTCGTGGGAAGCCAATGAAATACTTCCTGTGAGGCTCAAACTGTCGACCTTCACTTTACAATACTTAGGCACTGCCCCGGTGGTACCGACGCGTACATACTGAAGCGTCTTTGGATCGTCAGTGAGTACTTCATATTAGAAATTTCGTGTTCGCCCTGATGTGCATTAAAGGGCAGATTCTTCAGTAAAAGTTAGTTCTGCGCTCAGTTTCAGTATATGGCCCTAGCAGCACCAGGAAAACGGGTTCAGATGTGCTCGCCTTCCACTCGGCGTTGAGCGCCTACAGCGAGATTGCCTTCGGCCTCTGGCGCCAGGAGGGAAGGCGACACATCACGGAGCAAGCAGCGCGTAGCAGAAGGCGGTGGTGGTGTGTCGGTCAGCATGGTTGCTTCCCAAGTAGCTGATCCGGGTTCGAAGCCCGGACACCGCACGCAAGTTGTCTTCTTTACTCAGGAGAGTGTTTCCAACGCTCGCGATCGTCGAATTTCCGAACTGTCGTGTTACGAATGGTTTTCCTTCGCCCCTCGTCCAGCTCCGCGTAGGCTAGTGCGGATTGCGATTCACAGCATCGTGTGTCCCCATGTGTCGACTTGTCCCGACTTTGCTCGGCTGACGCGAAAGCTGACGCTTGCAAATGGGCGTATATGTAGAGGACAGGCGCTAGAAACGACTGGGAGAGACCAACTCGACAAACGCGCAACGGACCCTTTCATTTGACTGTGGCCGCAGGTTCGCGAATTTGGGTCCCGAGAGGCAAGAGAGGGGTCAGCGTGCTGAACCGTATCATTACCGCGCAGCAACACCGAAAACTAAGGGAAAAGGCAAAATTAAAGAATCCAACAGCACGCAGACTTCCTAGTTAGCCACCGAGCCGTGTACTAAGCACGCAAAAACGCTGCTTAACTTCGGTGATCGGACGAGAACCCGTGTCGTCAGCGTGGCACACAAGTCGGCGAGAACGTTTCCAGACGTGCGGACATCTTAGTCCTTGTACAGATCACTTGGGATTTGCCTGGCAGTCTCTCGCGCTGCCTTTTAGGGAAGCAATATGGGATAGCCCTTGGTGGGATCTAACCCATAGCCTTCCCGTTGTTAGCATGACACACTAACTTAGTGAGCTTACTACCCACACAATACGGCCGCTTCACATCTCCAGCACCTGAGCCACCGTTTCATCTATCTTTATTAAGGCCTTACGATTCCTTTAAACACGTATGCGTTGCTGTTGAGGTTTTCTCGCTGTCGCTTGGAACCCAGAGCCACAGCACAACAACAACGGAAACGTCCGTAAGAAGAGCTAAACCTCGACGCGGGAAAAGTATGTTCCGCTATTTCTTTTCGACCGCTCGGGCTGTCACTGTCGTCTCTAGTAAAATGTGCTTCGCGTGTTTCTGCATAATTTACTTGTTCTGTAAGATCACGGGAGTATGTTAGTTTCAGAATGTTTAAAATGCATTGTCAGATGTGGGGTTCGAACCCACGCTCCCTTACGGGAACCAGAGCTTAAATCTGGCGCCTTAGACCGCTCGGCCAATCTGACGTGCGAGGCAAGAGCTCCAGAGACTTCCATCTCTAGCAAGAACCTCACTGCGAAATCTGTTTCTTTTTTCGGTAGGATGGAATTATGTCAGTTTTAGAAAATTTAAGACGCTATGTCAGACGTGGCGTAGGAAATGCACCCTCCCCTTCGGGAACGAATGTGGCGCGTTGGACCGCTTTCTTCCGTCGTTTCTAGTTTGAACTGTAACTAGCAAAACTGTATTTAGTAATAGGAACATTTTCACATTGATGCAAAGAAAACTAGATATTAGCCAACGGCAAATAAGGCCGTTTCCTAGCAACAGCCACGCTGTGCATAACGCACTCGTGGGAAGCCAATGAAATACTTCCTGTGAGGCTCAAACTGTCGACCTTCACTTTACAATACTTAGGCACTGCCCCGGTGGTACCGACGCGTACATACTGAAGCGTCTTTGGATCGTCAGTGAGTACTTCATATTAGAAATTTCGTGTTCGCCCTGATGTGCATTAAAGGGCAGATTCTTCAGTAAAAGTTAGTTCTGCGCTCAGTTTCAGTATATGGCCCTAGCAGCACCAGGAAAACGGGTTCAGATGTGCTCGCCTTCCACTCGGCGTTGAGCGCCTACAGCGAGATTGCCTTCGGCCTCTGGCGCCAGGAGGGAAGGCGACACATCACGGAGCAAGCAGCGCGTAGCAGAAGGCGGTGGTGGTGTGTCGGTCAGCATGGTTGCTTCCCAAGTAGCTGATCCGGGTTCGAAGCCCGGACACCGCACGCAAGTTGTCTTCTTTACTCAGGAGAGTGTTTCCAACGCTCGCGATCGTCGAATTTCCGAACTGTCGTGTTACGAATGGTTTTCCTTCGCCCCTCGTCCAGCTCCGCGTAGGCTAGTGCGGATTGCGATTCACAGCATCGTGTGCCCCCTTGTGTCGACTTGTCCCGACTTTGCGAAAGCTGACGCTTGCAAATGGGCGTATATGTAGAGGACAGGCGCTAGAAACGACTGGGAGAGACCAACTCGACAAACGCGCAACGGACCCTTTCATTTGACTGTGGCCGCAGGTTCGCGAATTTGGGTCCCGAGAGGCAAGAGAGGGGTCAGCGTGCTGGACCGTATCATTACCGCGCAGCAACACCGAAAACTAAGGGAAAAGGCAAAATTAAAGAATCCAACAGCACGCAGACTTCCTAGTTAGCCACCGAGCCGTGTACTAAGCACGCAAAAACGCTGCTTAACTTCGGTGATCGGACGAGAACCCGTGTCGTCAGCGTGGCACACAAGTCGGCGAGAACGTTTCCAGACGTGCGGACATCTTAGTCCTTGTACAGATCACTTGGGATTTGCCTGGCAGTCTCTCGCGCTGCCTTTTAGGGAAGCAATATGGGATAGCCCTTGGTGGGATCTAACCCATAGCCTTCCCGTTGTTAGCATGACACACTAACTTAGTGAGCTTACTACCCACACAATACGGCCGCTTCACATCTCCAGCACCTGAGCCACCGTTTCATCTATCTTTATTAAGGCCTTACGATTCCTTTAAACACGTATGCGTTGCTGTTGAGGTTTTCTCGCTGTCGCTTGGAACCCAGAGCCACAGCACAACAACAACGGAAACGTCCGTAAGAAGAGCTAAACCTCGACGCGGGAAAAGTATGTTCCGCTATTTCTTTTCGACCGCTCGGGCTGTCACTGTCGTCTCTAGTAAAATGTGCTTCCCGTGTTTCTGCATAATTTACTTGTTCTGTAAGATCACGGGAGTATGTTAGTTTCAGAATGTTTAAAATGCATTGTCAGATGTGGGGTTCGAACCCACGCTCCCTTACGGGAACCAGAGCTTAAATCTGGCGCCTTAGACCGCTCGGCCAATCTGACGTGCGAGGCAAGAGCTCCAGAGACTTCCATCTCTAGCAAGAACCTCACCGCGAAATCTGTTTCTTTTTTCGGTAGGATGGAATTATGTCAGTTTTAGAAAATTTAAGACGCTATGTCAGACGTGGCGTAGGAAATGCACCCTCCCCTTCGGGAACGAATGTGGCGCGTTGGACCGCTTTCTTCCGTCGTTTCTAGTTTGAACTGTAACTAGCAAAACTGTATTTAGTAATAGGAACATTTTCACATTGATGCAAAGAAAACTAGATATTAGCCAACGGCAAATAAGGCCGTTTCCTAGCAACAGCCACGCTGTGCATAACGCACTCGTGGGAAGCCAATGAAATACTTCCTGTGAGGCTCAAACTGTCGACCTTCACTTTACAATACTTAGGCACTGCCCCGGTGGTACCGACGCGTACATACTGAAGCGTCTTTGGATCGTCAGTGAGTACTTCATATTAGAAATTTCGTGTTCGCCCTGATGTGCATTAAAGGGCAGATTCTTCAGTAAAAGTTAGTTCTGCGCTCAGTTTCAGTATATGGCCCTAGCAGCACCAGGAAAACGGGTTCAGATGTGCTCGCCTTCCACTCGGCGTTGAGCGCCTACAGCGAGATTGCCTTCGGCCTCTGGCGCCAGGAGGGAAGGCGACACATCACGGAGCAAGCAGCGCGTAGCAGAAGGCGGTGGTGGTGTGTCGGTCAGCATGGTTGCTTCCCAAGTAGCTGATCCGGGTTCGAAGCCCGGACACCGCACGCAAGTTGTCTTCTTTACTCAGGAGAGTGTTTCCAACGCTCGCGATCGTCGAATTTCCGAACTGTCGTGTTACGAATGGTTTTCCTTCGCCCCTCGTCCAGCTCCGCGTAGGCTAGTGCGGATTGCGATTCACAGCATCGTGTGCCCCCTTGTGTCGACTTGTCCCGACTTTGCGAAAGCTGACGCTTGCAAATGGGCGTATATGTAGAGGACAGGCGCTAGAAACGACTGGGAGAGACCAACTCGACAAACGCGCAACGGACCCTTTCATTTGACTGTGGCCGCAGGTTCGCGAATTTGGGTCCCGAGAGGCAAGAGAGGGGTCAGCGTGCTGGACCGTATCATTACCGCGCAGCAACACCGAAAACTAAGGGAAAAGGCAAAATTAAAGAATCCAACAGCACGCAGACTTCCTAGTTAGCCACCGAGCCGTGTACTAAGCACGCAAAAACGCTGCTTAACTTCGGTGATCGGACGAGAACCCGTGTCGTCAGCGTGGCACACAAGTCGGCGAGAACGTTTCCAGACGTGCGGACATCTTAGTCCTTGTACAGATCACTTGGGATTTGCCTGGCAGTCTCTCGCGCTGCCTTTTAGGGAAGCAATATGGGATAGCCCTTGGTGGGATCTAACCCATAGCCTTCCCGTTGTTAGCATGACACACTAACTTAGTGAGCTTACTACCCACACAATACGGCCGCTTCACATCTCCAGCACCTGAGCCACCGTTTCATCTATCTTTATTAAGGCCTTACGATTCCTTTAAACACGTATGCGTTGCTGTTGAGGTTTTCTCGCTGTCGCTTGGAACCCAGAGCCACAGCACAACAACAACGGAAACGTCCGTAAGAAGAGCTAAACCTCGACGCGGGAAAAGTATGTTCCGCTATTTCTTTTCGACCGCTCGGGCTGTCACTGTCGTCTCTAGTAAAATGTGCTTCGCGTGTTTCTGCATAATTTACTTGTTCTGTAAGATCACGGGAGTATGTTAGTTTCAGAATGTTTAAAATGCATTGTCAGATGTGGGGTTCGAACCCACGCTCCCTTACGGGAACCAGAGCTTAAATCTGGCGCCTTAGACCGCTCGGCCAATCTGACGTGCGAGGCAAGAGCTCCAGAGACTTCCATCTCTAGCAAGAACCTCACTGCGAAATCTGTTTCTTTTTTCGGTAGGATGGAATTATGTCAGTTTTAGAAAATTTAAGACGCTATGTCAGACGTGGCGTAGGAAATGCACCCTCCCCTTCGGGAACGAATGTGGCGCGTTGGACCGCTTTCTTCCGTCGTTTCTAGTTTGAACTGTAACTAGCAAAACTGTATTTAGTAATAGGAACATTTTCACATTGATGCAAAGAAAACTAGATATTAGCCAACGGCAAATAAGGCCGTTTCCTAGCAACAGCCACGCTGTGCATAACGCACTCGTGGGAAGCCAATGAAATACTTCCTGTGAGGCTCAAACTGTCGACCTTCACTTTACAATACTTAGGCACTGCCCCGGTGGTACCGACGCGTACATACTGAAGCGTCTTTGGATCGTCAGTGAGTACTTCATATTAGAAATTTCGTGTTCGCCCTGATGTGCATTAAAGGGCAGATTCTTCAGTAAAAGTTAGTTCTGCGCTCAGTTTCAGTATATGGCCCTAGCAGCACCAGGAAAACGGGTTCAGATGTGCTCGCCTTCCACTCGGCGTTGAGCGCCTACAGCGAGATTGCCTTCGGCCTCTGGCGCCAGGAGGGAAGGCGACACATCACGGAGCAAGCAGCGCGTAGCAGAAGGCGGTGGTGGTGTGTCGGTCAGCATGGTTGCTTCCCAAGTAGCTGATCCGGGTTCGAAGCCCGGACACCGCACGCAAGTTGTCTTCTTTACTCAGGAGAGTGTTTCCAACGCTCGCGATCGTCGAATTTCCGAACTGTCGTGTTACGAATGGTTTTCCTTCGCCCCTCGTCCAGCTCCGCGTAGGCTAGTGCGGATTGCGATTCACAGCATCGTGTGCCCCCTTGTGTCGACTTGTCCCGACTTTGCGAAAGCTGACGCTTGCAAATGGGCGTATATGTAGAGGACAGGCGCTAGAAACGACTGGGAGAGACCAACTCGACAAACGCGCAACGGACCCTTTCATTTGACTGTGGCCGCAGGTTCGCGAATTTGGGTCCCGAGAGGCAAGAGAGGGGTCAGCGTGCTGGACCGTATCATTACCGCGCAGCAACACCGAAAACTAAGGGAAAAGGCAAAATTAAAGAATCCAACAGCACGCAGACTTCCTAGTTAGCCACCGAGCCGTGTACTAAGCACGCAAAAACGCTGCTTAACTTCGGTGATCGGACGAGAACCCGTGTCGTCAGCGTGGCACACAAGTCGGCGAGAACGTTTCCAGACGTGCGGACATCTTAGTCCTTGTACAGATCACTTGGGATTTGCCTGGCAGTCTCTCGCGCTGCCTTTTAGGGAAGCAATATGGGATAGCCCTTGGTGGGATCTAACCCATAGCCTTCCCGTTGTTAGCATGACACACTAACTTAGTGAGCTTACTACCCACACAATACGGCCGCTTCACATCTCCAGCACCTGAGCCACCGTTTCATCTATCTTTATTAAGGCCTTACGATTCCTTTAAACACGTATGCGTTGCTGTTGAGGTTTTCTCGCTGTCGCTTGGAACCCAGAGCCACAGCACAACAACAACGGAAACGACCGTAAGAAGAGCTAAACCTCGACGCGGGAAAAGTATGTTCCGCTATTTCTTTTCGACCGCTCGGGCTGTCACTGTCGTCTCTAGTAAAATGTGCTTCGCGTGTTTCTGCATAATTTACTTGTTCTGTAAGATCACGGGAGTATGTTAGTTTCAGAATGTTTAAAATGCATTGTCAGATGTGGGGTTCGAACCCACGCTCCCTTACGGGAACCAGAGCTTAAATCTGGCGCCTTAGACCGCTCGGCCAATCTGACGTGCGAGGCAAGAGCTCCAGAGACTTCCATCTCTAGCAAGAACCTCACTGCGAAATCTGTTTCTTTTTTCGGTAGGATGGAATTATGTCAGTTTTAGAAAATTTAAGACGCTATGTCAGACGTGGCGTAGGAAATGCACCCTCCCCTTCGGGAACGAATGTGGCGCGTTGGACCGCTTTCTTCCGTCGTTTCTAGTTTGAACTGTAACTAGCAAAACTGTATTTAGTAATAGGAACATTTTCACATTGATGCAAAGAAAACTAGATATTAGCCAACGGCAAATAAGGCCGTTTCCTAGCAACAGCCACGCTGTGCATAACGCACTCGTGGGAAGCCAATGAAATACTTCCTGTGAGGCTCAAACTGTCGACCTTCACTTTACAATACTTAGGCACTGCCCCGGTGGTACCGACGCGTACATACTGAAGCGTCTTTGGATCGTCAGTGAGTACTTCATATTAGAAATTTCGTGTTCGCCCTGATGTGCATTAAAGGGCAGATTCTTCAGTAAAAGTTAGTTCTGCGCTCAGTTTCAGTATATGGCCCTAGCAGCACCAGGAAAACGGGTTCAGATGTGCTCGCCTTCCACTCGGCGTTGAGCGCCTACAGCGAGATTGCCTTCGGCCTCTGGCGCCAGGAGGGAAGGCGACACATCACGGAGCAAGCAGCGCGTAGCAGAAGGCGGTGGTGGTGTGTCGGTCAGCATGGTTGCTTCCCAAGTAGCTGATCCGGGTTCGAAGCCCGGACACCGCACGCAAGTTGTCTTCTTTACTCAGGAGAGTGTTTCCAACGCTCGCGATCGTCGAATTTCCGAACTGTCGTGTTACGAATGGTTTTCCTTCGCCCCTCGTCCAGCTCCGCGTAGGCTAGTGCGGATTGCGATTCACAGCATCGTGTGCCCCCTTGTGTCGACTTGTCCCGACTTTGCGAAAGCTGACGCTTGCAAATGGGCGTATATGTAGAGGACAGGCGCTAGAAACGACTGGGAGAGACCAACTCGACAAACGCGCAACGGACCCTTTCATTTGACTGTGGCCGCAGGTTCGCGAATTTGGGTCCCGAGAGGCAAGAGAGGGGTCAGCGTGCTGGACCGTATCATTACCGCGCAGCAACACCGAAAACTAAGGGAAAAGGCAAAATTAAAGAATCCAACAGCACGCAGACTTCCTAGTTAGCCACCGAGCCGTGTACTAAGCACGCAAAAACGCTGCTTAACTTCGGTGATCGGACGAGAACCCGTGTCGTCAGCGTGGCACACAAGTCGGCGAGAACGTTTCCAGACGTGCGGACATCTTAGTCCTTGTACAGATCACTTGGGATTTGCCTGGCAGTCTCTCGCGCTGCCTTTTAGGGAAGCAATATGGGATAGCCCTTGGTGGGATCTAACCCATAGCCTTCCCGTTGTTAGCATGACACACTAACTTAGTGAGCTTACTACCCACACAATACGGCCGCTTCACATCTCCAGCACCTGAGCCACCGTTTCGTCTATCTTTATTAAGGCCTTACGATTCCTTTAAACACGTATGCGTTGCTGTTGAGGTTTTCTCGCTGTCGCTTGGAACCCAGAGCCACAGCACAACAACAACGGAAACGTCCGTAAGAAGAGCTAAACCTCGACGCGGGAAAAGTATGTTCCGCTATTTCTTTTCGACCGCTCGGGCTGTCACTGTCGTCTCTAGTAAAATCTGCTTCGCGTGTTTCTGCATAATTTACTTGTTCTGTAAGATCACGGGAGTATGTTAGTTTCAGAATGTTTAAAATGCATTGTCAGATGTGGGGTTCGAACCCACGCTCCCTTACGGGAACCAGAGCTTAAATCTGGCGCCTTAGACCGCTTTTTTTTTTTTTTTTTTTTTTTTAACCACTTTTTTTTTTTTTTTTTTTTTAAACATGACTATATAATGTAGACTGCTGACTGAAATAAAGATTAAAACACGAAAACTTCAGTCCTGGTGTAGAGAAGAAACATATATAAAGGCGGCAAATCCAGAAACAGTATAAAAGAAAATGGCTCACACAGGTGACCTTAGCCAACACCCTCTCTTTCAAATGTCAGGCTAAGCATATTGGCAAATTCATCTCGGAGGCCTGGCAATCGCAAGCGCTGCCAGTAAGCAGTAAGCATGTACTGCCGAAACGCTAGGTGTCCATCCTCTTCATGACAACTGTTGACAAAATGTACGAAATGGCCAATCAACCACATGACGGTATGGAGCTTCGTCCGCGGAAAAAAGGAAGAATCGGGCCGGACGATGATGTCAATAGTATAAGCGGCTTCAGCAGACCTAGTGACAAAAGCAAGTTGTTTCCTGAGCCAACGCCAATTAGCAAGGTGCCCACAGCAGGTGAATCGATGTTCAAGGGTATCCAGGAGACCACACCGAGTACAGGTGTCCGTGTCAGAAAGACCAATACGGTGCAGTCGTACATTGGTGGGAACCAAATTATTTATTACCCTATACCACGTGGACGCCACGGCCATAGAGTGGATCGGCAGACTAACGTTCTTCCAGACGTTCCTCCAGGACACAGATGGAGACGCCAGTTCTATTGGATTGGGACCGGCCAGCCCCTCCCAGCGGGCAATCAAGCCCTTGGTCGTTGGCACCGGTCGCCGCAAGAAGACGTCACCGAGGTAACTCACCGCAATGTAAAATTCCCGAATGTGTTTCAACTTAAAATTTAGGCGTCCGACATCGACAGGTGGAGCAAGGCTCGCCGGACGCACAACAGTAAAAAGCCTGGATGTAATTGAAGTCACTTCTTGCGTAACAATTAGAGTCGTTCGGCGGACGTACAAAGCAGACGCCTTGCGAGTAATGTCAGAGAGGCCCAAGCCTCCGGAGAGACGCGGCTTCGTCATTACCTCGTAACGTAACTTGAATAGATGGCCCTTCCATATAAACCTGCTAGACAATTGGCGCAACCTTTTCGCCACCATCATGGGAAGTGGGAACAGCTGAGCAACATAATAAGCTTTACATAGAACGTAGGTGTCTAAAATTCTGACTTTTTGCGAAATGGTAGCAGAGCGCTGCTCATGGACCATCAGAGCCCCCTGTATCTTCTCGGTGACAGATTTCCAATTGAGAGCCGCCATTTTTAGAGGACACCGATCAATGATAATCCCCAAGGACGTATGGCGATCGACAAAAGTGGCCCAAGGGACGTCAGCATCGCGAAATCCTCGAATATCAAGGAACTTACATTTACCCTGATTGAGACGCGCTCCAGAGACACGACAGTATGCATCAACCGCCCCTTTCAACAACGGGATATCATCACGTTGACGGAGGAGAACAACGACATCATCCGCATATGCCTTAACAGAGAGCTTCCCACCAGAGAGGGACATACCCTGAAGCTTGAGAGCAATAGTCCGAAGCAGCGGTTCCAGGGACAATACGAATAAAGACATAGAGAGCGGACTACCCTGAGGCACTCCGCGGCGGATAACAATGGGCGGCGTCAGCTGCCCATTGACTGACACCCGAGCTGTTATTCCCCTATACAAATTGCCAAGAACACCACGTGATGAAGCGTTAAAACCTATTGTACCTAAAACACGATCTAAAAACACATGACTGACGTGATCAAAAGCCTTATAAAAATCAAGGAAGGCAAAGGCACAATGTACGTTTGTAACCGCCGCAACCGAGACAACATCCCGATATTCGGCTACTGGTGTCAGAATAGATCTATCATGAAAACAACATTGATGTGCACCAATCACACCCCGAAGCAGAGAAGACAACCGGCTATTGAGCGCTCTAGCAGCTGTCTTATAGTCAAAATTCAGCAATGTGAGCGGACGAAGATTGGCAGCAGATAAACGACCAGAGGACTTCGGGATTAAAACAATTTTCCCTACTTTAAAATCGGCAGGCACATCCATCCCCCTGACAATCTCATTTAAAATCTGCGTAAAAATGCCACCCAAAAGAGGCCAAAAACGGAGATAAAATTCTTTAGGCAGGCCGTCTGGACCCGGCGATTTACTGGACGGAGAGCGAGCAATAAAATCGAAAACATCATCTACCTGGAACTCCCGGAGAAATTCGCCGTTCGCGTCAGGCGCGATCGTCGCAGTTAGATCCCCAAAGACATCATCCGAAAGAGACTCACCAGAATCATCGGCAGAATATAGACTAGTGTAATACTGGTGAAGAGCACGAACCATTTCCTCCTGTGCAATAAGCTGTCGCCCATCATCCACCGTAAGAGAAGAGATGAAGGAGCGACGACGACGAGTCTGATGCCGTAGCAGGTGGTACAAGGATGTCAGTTCACCTTCAACAAGAGAGTGAGGTTTCGACTTAACTCGCAGACCATCCATCTGTCGTCGTTTAAGGCTCAAGAGCTTGGCTTTAATACGACGAACATCATGGATCCGCAGTGGAGAGGTACCCGCCGCGTCATATAGTTCACGCAGGACAGAGTAGTAATATTCATACGTGTTCTTAAAATCACGCGTCCTACCAGCACAGTAGAAAATCAAAGTCTGACGAATCTTGGGCTTGGCAAACGCAGTCCACCAAACCAGCAAGGAGGGGTATCGCGGGACAGAGCGAAGACATCGCTCCCACACGCCACTTATAACATCATCCATAGCACTGTCGGCAAGGTGGGAAACATTTAACATCCACTGGGAACGATAAAGTTTTGCAGGTTGGCGACTAAGATTTACAGTTGCAGTAAAAGCACAATGGTCAGAAAAACTAGTAGGAATAACATCGACAGAAAGAATTTTATCACATAAAAAATCAGATAAATAGAATCTGTCGAGTCTACTGCATGAGGACGCGGTAAAAAACGTATATTTCACCAGGGTTGGATATTTGTGTTCCCAAACATCACGCAGATGCATCGTACGAACTAGGTCATGTAAATCACGGCAATAATTAAAATTGGGGGACTGGTCTGCAGGGCGTAAAACACAATTAAAATCGCCTCCGAGCAGGAGACTCCGAGGACTCTGGCGCAAAAGATAAATAAGCTCTTCTTTATAAAAGCGCGATCGAGCCACAGTGTGACCCGAACCAGAGGGGGCATACAAAACAACGAGGCGGAGATCAAAAAGACGACAACCAATCCCACGGCCAGAGTCAAGGAATTCAATGTCAGTAATAGGAATGCCCTCTCGAAAGAAAAGAGCAGTTCCTGTTGAATATTCCGGCGCGACATTAAAAACAGTTTGAAATCCAGGTAGAGAGAGATCAGAAAACAACACTTCCTGCAAAAACACTACGTCCGCACAGGCGTCGTAAATAAACTGCCGCAAAGAGGCAATGCGAACGTCGGACTCAATACGGTTAACATTTAAGGTAAGAAAGGTGTATGCTTGAACCATAGAGAGAAAAGCGAGAAAACAAATCACCTACACCGACGCACCAGCGTCACAGTCCATAGCAGGGGTGACAGAGGCATCCGAGGGAGGGGGACTGCTACCCCGTTCCGCGGATCCCTTACGTTTCGGTTTTTTACGAACAGCATTAACGTTCGGCTGAACGCGTAACTTGCGTCGGCTGACGGGCAAGGAAACTTCAGCCGCCGGTGACGTAGGAGGGTCAAGTTCTGTATCCGACACCACCCGCGCCGGTCCACATGCGGGATCCGGGGTCGCGGGGGAAACATCCGACAAAACGGAATGGTCAACACCTGCACTAGCTTCCGGCAAACATGGACTGCACGGAGGCGAAACGTGAGCAGGAAGGTCCGAGGCCGCAGAGTTGGAAGGAAGCGGAGCAGCTCCGCTGGCAGAGGTATGGGGCAGCGAAGCAGGAAGTTGTCGCGGCTCCACTTGTTGTGACATCGAAGTCGGTTCGGAAGACGGCGCCAACAGGCCCGACCGACGACCCGACTCGAGAGAAGCTGCGTCGGAGGCCGGAGGGGCGCCAGCAGCCGCCACCGGAACCGCTACCTCAGGAGGGCAGGGAGCAGCTACAGTACACAGTGGCTCGGAGGATGCCGGTCGCTCGGACTGGGGCATCTCAGGGAGATCCTCATCCGTACTATTTCCATCGTGTGGGCGACGCCTCTTATTATTCAAAAGTGGCACACCCACCTGAGGGACAGACGGAACAACATCAGATTTAGCACGCAAAGGAGGAAATTCTGTATCAGGGGTGCGCAAAACCTGTGGAGGGGCGCTACTACCACTGGACTGTGCTACACCAAGAGCAGAACCACCTGCAACGAGGTCAGCGACCGTTAACTTGCGACGCTGTTCGAGAGAATTTTTTAAAACAAAAACTCTCCGCGGACAGTCGGTACGCACGTGACCACTTTCATTGCACAAAAAACAGGTGCCCACCTGACCACTATATGTTACATGGACACGATATCCACCGATCTGCAGGTGAGATGGAATATTCTGCTTAACGTGCATTTCGACTGAACGAATACCACTGTAACATTGCAGGCGATGTTGGCTTGACCAGCGTTCAAGGCGAATGCTCTTTACATCACCATACTTCTGTAGACCCTCCTTAAGATAGACATTATCCACCTCCGGTGGAAGGTTGTAAACACGAACATTGGTATACGTGATGGAAGCATTGGAAAGCAGCACGGTACTTACAGAATCATCCCGATGCCGAAAGAGAACTTGATGACCATATTTAGAAAGAATTTTATCAACCTGAAGTGGGTCCATAAACTTAACAAAGAAAACATACAGTTCGGTATCAAAATAAGCAGTGTGCACCTGATCCGAATGAACACCAAAGGTATCTACCAACCAATCATGAATCTCAAGAGAACTAGGTTGCACATGGCGGGTTGACTTGTCAAAAGCAAAACTAACTGTAGCCTGACGAGGAATAACCTGGGACGACATTTTCAAAATATGCGGTCGAAACCGCTACACAAAAAACACTGAAATAAGGACAGAAAGTAACACAAGGTACGAAACAACGACGGAGAAACACTCACAGAAGTTGCAACACAACACGTAAACAAAAACGATAGTCCACTATACGTAACGCTACGGCGGAGCGGAAGACTAGGCACGTCCACACTGCACGGCGTCTAAATCGGAACTGACCGCTCGGCCAATCTGACGTGCGAGGCAAGAGCTCCAGAGACTTCCATCTCTAGCAAGAACCTCACTGCGAAATCTGTTTCTTTTTTCGGTAGGATGGAATTATGTCAGTTTTAGAAAATTTAAGACGCTATGTCAGACGTGGCGTAGGAAATGCACCCTCCCCTTCGGGAACGAATGTGGCGCGTTGGACCGCTTTCTTCCGTCGTTTCTAGTTTGAACTGTAACTAGCAAAACTGTATTTAGTAATAGGAACATTTTCACATTGATGCAAAGAAAACTAGATATTAGCCAACGGCAAATAAGGCCGTTTCCTAGCAACAGCCACGCTGTGCATAACGCACTCGTGGGAAGCCAATGAAATACTTCCTGTGAGGCTCAAACTGTCGACCTTCACTTTACAATACTTAGGCACTGCCCCGGTGGTACCGACGCGTACATACTGAAGCGTCTTTGGATCGTCAGTGAGTACTTCATATTAGAAATTTCGTGTTCGCCCTGATGTGCATTAAAGGGCAGATTCTTCAGTAAAAGTTAGTTCTGCGCTCAGTTTCAGTATATGGCCCTAGCAGCACCAGGAAAACGGGTTCAGATGTGCTCGCCTTCCACTCGGCGTTGAGCGCCTACAGCGAGATTGCCTTCGGCCTCTGGCGCCAGGAGGGAAGGCGACACATCACGGAGCAAGCAGCGCGTAGCAGAAGGCGGTGGTGGTGTGTCGGTCAGCATGGTTGCTTCCCAAGTAGCTGATCCGGGTTCGAAGCCCGGACACCGCACGCAAGTTGTCTTCTTTACTCAGGAGAGTGTTTCCAACGCTCGCGATCGTCGAATTTCCGAACTGTCGTGTTACGAATGGTTTTCCTTCGCCCCTCGTCCAGCTCCGCGTAGGCTAGTGCGGATTGCGATTCACAGCATCGTGTGCCCCCTTGTGTCGACTTGTCCCGACTTTGCGAAAGCTGACGCTTGCAAATGGGCTTATATGTAGAGGACAGGCGCTAGAAACGACTGGGAGAGACCAACTCGACAAACGCGCAACGGACCCTTTCATTTGACTGTGGCCGCAGGTTCGCGAATTTGGGTCCCGAGAGGCAAGAGAGGGGTCAGCGTGCTGGACCGTATCATTACCGCGCAGCAACACCGAAAACTAAGGGAAAAGGCAAAATTAAAGAATCCAACAGCACGCAGACTTCCTAGTTAGCCACCGAGCCGTGTACTAAGCACGCAAAAACGCTGCTTAACTTCGGTGATCGGACGAGAACCCGTGTCGTCAGCGTGGCACACAAGTCGGCGAGAACGTTTCCAGACGTGCGGACATCTTAGTCCTTGTACAGATCACTTGGGATTTGCCTGGCAGTCTCTCGCGCTGCCTTTTAGGGAAGCAATATGGGATAGCCCTTGGTGGGATCTAACCCATAGCCTTCCCGTTGTTAGCATGACACACTAACTTAGTGAGCTTACTACCCACACAATACGGCCGCTTCACATCTCCAGCACCTGAGCCACCGTTTCATCTATCTTTATTAAGGCCTTACGATTCCTTTAAACACGTATGCGTTGCTGTTGAGGTTTTCTCGCTGTCGCTTGGAACCCAGAGCCACAGCACAACAACAACGGAAACGTCCGTAAGAAGAGCTAAACCTCGACGCGGGAAAAGTATGTTCCGCTATTTCTTTTCGACCGCTCGGGCTGTCACTGTCGTCTCTAGTAAAATGTGCTTCGCGTGTTTCTGCATAATTTACTTGTTCTGTAAGATCACGGGAGTATGTTAGTTTCAGAATGTTTAAAATGCATTGTCAGATGTGGGGTTCGAACCCACGCTCCCTTACGGGAACCAGAGCTTAAATCTGGCGCCTTAGACCGCTCGGCCAATCTGACGTGCGAGGCAAGAGCTCCAGAGACTTCCATCTCTAGCAAGAACCTCACTGCGAAATCTGTTTCTTTTTTCGGTAGGATGGAATTATGTCAGTTTTAGAAAATTTAAGACGCTATGTCAGACGTGGCGTAGGAAATGCACCCTCCCCTTCGGGAACGAATGTGGCGCGTTGGACAGCTTTCTTCCGTCGTTTCTAGTTTGAACTGTAACTAGCAAAACTGTATTTAGTAATAGGAACATTTTCACATTGATGCAAAGAAAACTAGATATTAGCCAACGGCAAATAAGGCCGTTTCCTAGCAACAGCCACGCTGTGCATAACGCACTCGTGGGAAGCCAATGAAATACTTCCTGTGAGGCTCAAACTGTCGACCTTCACTTTACAATACTTAGGCACTGCCCCGGTGGTACCGACGCGTACATACTGAAGCGTCTTTGGATCGTCAGTGAGTACTTCATATTAGAAATTTCGTGTTCGCCCTGATGTGCATTAAAGGGCAGATTCTTCAGTAAAAGTTAGTTCTGCGCTCAGTTTCAGTATATGGCCCTAGCAGCACCAGGAAAACGGGTTCAGATGTGCTCGCCTTCCACTCGGCGTTGAGCGCCTACAGCGAGATTGCCTTCGGCCTCTGGCGCCAGGAGGGAAGGCGACACATCACGGAGCAAGCAGCGCGTAGCAGAAGGCGGTGGTGGTGTGTCGGTCAGCATGGTTGCTTCCCAAGTAGCTGATCCGGGTTCGAAGCCCGGACACCGCACGCAAGTTGTCTTCTTTACTCAGGAGAGTGTTTCCAACGCTCGCGATCGTCGAATTTCCGAACTGTCGTGTTACGAATGGTTTTCCTTCGCCCCTCGTCCAGCTCCGCGTAGGCTAGTGCGGATTGCGATTCACAGCATCGTGTGTCCCCATGTGTCGACTTGTCCCGACTTTGCTCGGCTGACGCGAAAGCTGACGCTTGCAAATGGGCGTATATGTAGAGGACAGGCGCTGGAAACGACTGGGAGAGACCAACTCGACAAACGCGCAACGGACCCTTTCATTTGACTGTGGCCGCAGGTTCGCGAATTTGGGTCCCGAGAGGCAAGAGAGGGGTCAGCGTGCTGAACCGTATCATTACCGCGCAGCAACACCGAAAACTAAGGGAAAAGGCAAAATTAAAGAATCCAACAGCACGCAGACTTCCTAGTTAGCCACCGAGCCGTGTACTAAGCACGCAAAAACGCTGCTTAACTTCGGTGATCGGACGAGAACCCGTGTCGTCAGCGTGGCACACAAGTCGGCGAGAACGTTTCCAGACGTGCGGACATCTTAGTCCTTGTACAGATCACTTGGGATTTGCCTGGCAGTCTCTCGCGCTGCCTTTTAGGGAAGCAATATGGGATAGCCCTTGGTGGGATCTAACCCATAGCCTTCCCGTTGTTAGCATGACACACTAACTTAGTGAGCTTACTACCCACACAATACGGCCGCTTCACATCTCCAGCACCTGAGCCACCGTTTCATCTATCTTTATTAAGGCCTTACGATTCCTTTAAACACGTATGCGTTGCTGTTGAGGTTTTCTCGCTGTCGCTTGGAACCCAGAGCCACAGCACAACAACAACGGAAACGTCCGTAAGAAGAGCTAAACCTCGACGCGGGAAAAGTATGTTCCGCTATTTCTTTTCGACCGCTCGGGCTGTCACTGTCGTCTCTAGTAAAATGTGCTTCGCGTGTTTCTGCATAATTTACTTGTTCTGTAAGATCACGGGAGTATGTTAGTTTCAGAATGTTTAAAATGCATTGTCAGATGTGGGGTTCGAACCCACGCTCCCTTACGGGAACCAGAGCTTAAATCTGGCGCCTTAGACCGCTCGGCCAATCTGACGTGCGAGGCAAGAGCTCCAGAGACTTCCATCTCTAGCAAGAACCTCACTGCGAAATCTGTTTCTTTTTTCGGTAGGATGGAATTATGTCAGTTTTAGAAAATTTAAGACGCTATGTCAGACGTGGCGTAGGAAATGCACCCTCCCCTTCGGGAACGAATGTGGCGCGTTGGACCGCTTTCTTCCGTCGTTTCTAGTTTGAACTGTAACTAGCAAAACTGTATTTAGTAATAGGAACATTTTCACATTGATGCAAAGAAAACTAGATATTAGCCAACGGCAAATAAGGCCGTTTCCTAGCAACAGCCACGCTGTGCATAACGCACTCGTGGGAAGCCAATGAAATACTTCCTGTGAGGCTCAAACTGTCGACCTTCACTTTACAATACTTAGGCACTGCCCCGGTGGTACCGACGCGTACATACTGAAGCGTCTTTGGATCGTCAGTGAGTACTTCATATTAGAAATTTCGTGTTCGCCCTGATGTGCATTAAAGGGCAGATTCTTCAGTAAAAGTTAGTTCTGCGCTCAGTTTCAGTATATGGCCCTAGCAGCACCAGGAAAACGGGTTCAGATGTGCTCGCCTTCCACTCGGCGTTGAGCGCCTACAGCGAGATTGCCTTCGGCCTCTGGCGCCAGGAGGGAAGGCGACACATCACGGAGCAAGCAGCGCGTAGCAGAAGGCGGTGGTGGTGTGTCGGTCAGCATGGTCGCTTCCCAAGTAGCTGATCCGGGTTCGAAGCCCGGACACCGCACGCAAGTTGTCTTCTTTACTCAGGAGAGTGTTTCCAACGCTCGCGATCGTCGAATTTCCGAACTGTCGTGTTACGAATGGTTTTCCTTCGCCCCTCGTCCAGCTCCGCGTAGGCTAGTGCGGATTGCGATTCACAGCATCGTGTGCCCCCTTGTGTCGACTTGTCCCGACTTTGCGAAAGCTGACGCTTGCAAATGGGCGTATATGTAGAGGACAGGCGCTAGAAACGACTGGGAGAGACCAACTCGACAAACGCGCAACGGACCCTTTCATTTGACTGTGGCCGCAGGTTCGCGAATTTGGGTCCCGAGAGGCAAGAGAGGGGTCAGCGTGCTGGACCGTATCATTACCGCGCAGCAACACCGAAAACTAAGGGAAAAGGCAAAATTAAAGAATCCAACAGCACGCAGACTTCTTAGTTAGCCACCGAGCCGTGTACTAAGCACGCAAAAACGCTGCTTAACTTCGGTGATCGGACGAGAACCCGTGTCGTCAGCGTGGCACACAAGTCGGCGAGAACGTTTCCAGACGTGCGGACATCTTAGTCCTTGTACAGATCACTTGGGATTTGCCTGGCAGTCTCTCGCGCTGCCTTTTAGGGAAGCAATATGGGATAGCCCTTGGTGGGATCTAACCCATAGCCTTCCCGTTGTTAGCATGACACACTAACTTAGTGAGCTTACTACCCATACAATACGGCCGCTTCACATCTCCAGCACCTGAGCCACCGTTTCATCTATCTTTATTAAGGCCTTACGATTCCTTTAAACACGTATGCGTTGCTGTTGAGGTTTTCTCGCTGTCGCTTGGAACCCAGAGCCACAGCACAACAACAACGGAAACGTCCGTAAGAAGAGCTAAACCTCGACGCGGGAAAAGTATGTTCCGCTATTTCTTTTCGACCGCTCGGGCTGTCACTGTCGTCTCTAGTAAAATCTGCTTCGCGTGTTTCTGCATAATTTACTTGTTCTGTAAGATCACGGGAGTATGTTAGTTTCAGAATGTTTAAAATGCATTGTCAGATGTGGGGTTCGAACCCACGCTCCCTTACGGGAACCAGAGCTTAAATCTGGCGCCTTAGACCGCTCGGCCAATCTGACGTGCGAGGCAAGAGCTCCAGAGACTTCCATCTCTAGCAAGAACCTCACTGCGAAATCTGTTTCTTTTTTCGGTAGGATGGAATTATGTCAGTTTTAGAAAATTTAAGACGCTATGTCAGACGTGGCGTAGGAAATGCACCCTCCCCTTCGGGAACGAATGTGGCGCGTTGGACAGCTTTCTTCCGTCGTTTCTAGTTTGAACTGTAACTAGCAAAACTGTATTTAGTAATAGGAACATTTTCACATTGATGCAAAGAAAACTAGATATTAGCCAACGGCAAATAAGGCCGTTTCCTAGCAACAGCCACGCTGTGCATAACGCACTCGTGGGAAGCCAATGAAATACTTCCTGTGAGGCTCAAACTGTCGACCTTCACTTTACAATACTTAGGCACTGCCCCGGTGGTACCGACGCGTACATACTGAAGCGTCTTTGGATCGTCAGTGAGTACTTCATATTAGAAATTTCGTGTTCGCCCTGATGTGCATTAAAGGGCAGATTCTTCAGTAAAAGTTAGTTCTGCGCTCAGTTTCAGTATATGGCCCTAGCAGCACCAGGAAAACGGGTTCAGATGTGCTCGCCTTCCACTCGGCGTTGAGCGCCTACAGCGAGATTGCCTTCGGCCTCTGGCGCCAGGAGGGAAGGCGACACATCACGGAGCAAGCAGCGCGTAGCAGAAGGCGGTGGTGGTGTGTCGGTCAGCATGGTTGCTTCCCAAGTAGCTGATCCGGGTTCGAAGCCCGGACACCGCACGCAAGTTGTCTTCTTTACTCAGGAGAGTGTTTCCAACGCTCGCGATCGTCGAATTTCCGAACTGTCGTGTTACGAATGGTTTTCCTTCGCCCCTCGTCCAGCTCCGCGTAGGCTAGTGCGGATTGCGATTCACAGCATCGTGTGCCCCCTTGTGTCGACTTGTCCCGACTTTGCGATAGCTGACGCTTGCAAATGGGCGTATATGTAGAGGACAGGCGCTAGAAACGACTGGGAGAGACCAACTCGACAAACGCGCAACGGACCCTTTCATTTGACTGTGGCCGCAGGTTCGCGAATTTGGGTCCCGAGAGGCAAGAGAGGGGTCAGCGTGCTGGACCGTATCATTACCGCGCAGCAACACCGAAAACTAAGGGAAAAGGCAAAATTAAAGAATCCAACAGCACGCAGACTTCCTAGTTAGCCACCGAGCCGTGTACTAAGCACGCAAAAACGCTGCTTAACTTCGGTGATCGGACGAGAACCCGTGTCGTCAGCGTGGCACACAAGTCGGCGAGAACGTTTCCAGACGTGCGGACATCTTAGTCCTTGTACAGATCACTTGGGATTTGCCTGGCAGTCTCTCGCGCTGCCTTTTAGGGAAGCAATATGGGATAGCCCTTGGTGGGATCTAACCCATAGCCTTCCCGTTGTTAGCATGACACACTAACTTAGTGAGCTTACTACCCACACAATACGGCCGCTTCACATCTCCAGCACCTGAGCCACCGTTTCATCTATCTTTATTAAGGCCTTACGATTCCTTTAAACACGTATGCGTTGCTGTTGAGGTTTTCTCGCTGTCGCTTGGAACCCAGAGCCACAGCACAACAACAACGGAAACGTCCGTAAGAAGAGCTAAACCTCGACGCGGGAAAAGTATGTTCCGCTATTTCTTTTCGACCGCTCGGGCTGTCACTGTCGTCTCTAGTAAAATCTGCTTCGCGTGTTTCTGCATAATTTACTTGTTCTGTAAGATCACGGGAGTATGTTAGTTTCAGAATGTTTAAAATGCATTGTCAGATGTGGGGTTCGAACCCACGCTCCCTTACGGGAACCAGAGCTTAAATCTGGCGCCTTAGACCGCTCGGCCAATCTGACGTGCGAGGCAAGAGCTCCAGAGACTTCCATCTCTAGCAAGAACCTCACTGCGAAATCTGTTTCTTTTTTCGGTAGGATGGAATTATGTCAGTTTTAGAAAATTTAAGACGCTATGTCAGACGTCGCGTAGGAAATGCACCCTCCCCTTCGGGAACGAATGTGGCGCGTTGGACCGCTTTCTTCCGTCGTTTCTAGTTTGAACTGTAACTAGCAAAACTGTATTTAGTAATAGGAACATTTTCACATTGATGCAAAGAAAACTAGATATTAGCCAACGGCAAATAAGGCCGTTTCCTAGCAACAGCCACGCTGTGCATAACGCTCTCGTGGGAAGCCAATGAAATACTTCCTGTGAGGCTCAAACTGTCGACCTTCACTTTACAATACTTAAGCACTGCCCCGGTGGTACCGACGCATACATACTGAAGCGTCTTTGGATTGTCAGTGAGTACTTCATATTAGAAATTTCGTGTTCGCCCTGATGTGCATTAAAGGGCAGATTCTTCAGTAAAAGTTAGTTCTGCGCTCAGTTTCAGTATATGGCCCTAGCAGCACCAGGAAAACGGGTTCAGATGTGCTCGCCTTCCACTCGGCGTTGAGCGCCTACAGCGAGATTGCCTTCGGCCTCTGGCGCCAGGAGGGAAGGCGACACATCACGGAGCAAGCAGCGCGTAGCAGAAGGCGGTGGTGGTGTGTCGGTCAGCATGGTTGCTTCCCAAGTAGCTGATCCGGGTTCGAAGCCCGGACACCGCACGCAAGTTGTCTTCTTTACTCAGGAGAGTGTTTCCAACGCTCGCGATCGTCGAATTTCCAAACTGTCGTGTTACGAATGGTTTTCCTTCGCCCCTCGTCCAGCTCCGCGTAGGCTAGTGCGGATTGCGATTCACAGCATCGTGTGTCCCCATGTGTCGACTTGTCCCGACTTTGCTCGGCTGACGCGAAAGCTGACGCTTGCAAATGGGCGTATATGTAGAGGACAGGCGCTAGAAACGACTGGGAGAGACCAACTCGACAAACGCGCAACGGACCCTTTCATTTGACTGTGGCCGCAGGTTCGCGAATTTGGGTCCCGAGAGGCAAGAGAGGGGTCAGCGTGCTGAACCGTATCATTACCGCGCAGCAACACCGAAAACTAAGGGAAAAGGCAAAATTAAAGAATCCAACAGCACGCAGACTTCCTAGTTAGCCACCGAGCCGTGTACTAAGCACGCAAAAACGCTGCTTAACTTCGGTGATCGGACGAGAACCCGTGTCGTCAGCGTGGCACACAAGTCGGCGAGAACGTTTCCAGACGTGCGGACATCTTAGTCCTTGTACAGATCACTTGGGATTTGCCTGGCAGTCTCTCGCGCTGCCTTTTAGGGAAGCAATATGGGATAGCCCTTGGTGGGATCTAACCCATAGCCTTCCCGTTGTTAGCATGACACACTAACTTAGTGAGCTTACTACCCACACAATACGGCCGCTTCACATCTCCAGCACCTGAGCCACCGTTTCATCTATCTTTATTAAGGCCTTACGATTCCTTTAAACACGTATGCGTTGCTGTTGAGGTTTTCTCGCTGTCGCTTGGAACCCAGAGCCACAGCACAACAACAACGGAAACGTCCGTAAGAAGAGCTAAACCTCGACGCGGGAAAAGTATGTTCCGCTATTTCTTTTCGACCGCTCGGGCTGTCACTGTCGTCTCTAGTAAAATGTGCTTCGCGTGTTTCTGCATAATTTACTTGTTCTGTAAGATCACGGGAGTATGTTAGTTTCAGAATGTTTAAAATGCATTGTCAGATGTGGGGTTCGAACCCACGCTCCCTTACGGGAACCAGAGCTTAAATCTGGCGCCTTAGACCGCTCGGCCAATCTGACGTGCGAGGCAAGAGCTCCAGAGACTTCCATCTCTAGCAAGAACCTCACTGCGAAATCTGTTTCTTTTTTCGGTAGGATGGAATTATGTCAGTTTTAGAAAATTTAAGACGCTATGTCAGACGTGGCGTAGGAAATGCACCCTCCCCTTCGGGAACGAATGTGGCGCGTTGGACCGCTTTCTTCCGTCGTTTCTAGTTTGAACTGTAACTAGCAAAACTGTATTTAGTAATAGGAACATTTTCACATTGATGCAAAGAAAACTAGATATTAGCCAACGGCAAATAAGGCCGTTTCCTAGCAACAGCCACGCTGTGCATAACGCACTCGTGGGAAGCCAATGAAATACTTCCTGTGAGGCTCAAACTGTCGACCTTCACTTTACAATACTTAGGCACTGCCCCGGTGGTACCGACGCGTACATACTGAAGCGTCTTTGGATCGTCAGTGAGTACTTCATATTAGAAATTTCGTGTTCGCCCTGATGTGCATTAAAGGGCAGATTCTTCAGTAAAAGTTAGTTCTGCGCTCAGTTTCAGTATATGGCCCTAGCAGCACCAGGAAAACGGGTTCAGATGTGCTCGCCTTCCACTCGGCGTTGAGCGCCTACAGCGAGATTGCCTTCGGCCTCTGGCGCCAGGAGGGAAGGCGACACATCACGGAGCAAGCAGCGCGTAGCAGAAGGCGGTGGTGGTGTGTCGGTCAGCATGGTCGCTTCCCAAGTAGCTGATCCGGGTTCGAAGCCCGGACACCGCACGCAAGTTGTCTTCTTTACTCAGGAGAGTGTTTCCAACGCTCGCGATCGTCGAATTTCCGAACTGTCGTGTTACGAATGGTTTTCCTTCGCCCCTCGTCCAGCTCCGCGTAGGCTAGTGCGGATTGCGATTCACAGCATCGTGTGTCCCCATGTGTCGACTTGTCCCGACTTTGCTCGGCTGACGCGAAAGCTGACGCTTGCAAATGGTCGTATATGTAGAGGACAGGCGCTAGAAACGACTGGGAGAGACCGACTCGACAAACGCGCAACGGACCCTTTCATTTGACTGTGGCCGCAGGTTCGCGAATTTGGGTCCCGAGAGGCAAGAGAGGGGTCAGCGTGCTGGACCGTATCATTACCGCGCAGCAACACCGAAAACTAAGGGAAAAGGCAAAATTAAAGAATCCAACAGCACGTAGACTTCCTAGTTAGCCACCGAGCCGTGTACTAAGCACGCAAAAACGCTGCTTAACTTCGGTGATCGGACGAGAACCCGTGTCGTCAGCGTGGCACACAAGTCGGCGAGAACGTTTCCAGACGTGCGGACATCTTAGTCCTTGTACAGATCACTTGGGAATTGCCTGGCAGTCTCTCGCGCTGCCTTTTAGGGAAGCAATATGAAATAGCCCTTGGTGGGATCTAACCCATAGCCTTCCCGTTGTTAGCATGACACACTAACTTAGTGAGCTTACTGCCCACGCAATACGGCCGCTTCACATCTCCAGCACCTGAGCCACCGTTTCATCTATCTTTATTAAGGCCTTACGATTCCTTTAAACACGTATGCGTTGCTGTTGAGGTTTTCTCGCTGTCGCTTGGAACCCAGAGCCACAGCACAACAACAACGGAAACGTCCGTAAGAAGAGCTAAACCTCGACGCGGGAAAAGTATGTTCCGCTATTTCTTTTCGACCGCTCGGTCTGTCACTGTCGTCTCTAGTAAAATCTGCTTCGCGTGTTTCTGCATAATTTACTTGTTCTGTAAGATCACGGGAGTATGTTAGTTTCAGAATGTTTAAAATGCATTGTCAGATGTGGGGCTCGAACCCACGCTCCCTTATGGGAACCAGAGCTTAAATCTGGCGCCTTAGACCGCTCGGCCAATCTGACGTGCGAGGCAAGAGCTCCAGAGACTTCCTTCTCTAGCAATATCTCAAAGAACCTCACTGCGAAATCTGTTTCTTTTTTCGGTAGGATGGAATTATGTCAGTTTTAGAAAATTTAAGACGCTATGTCAGACGTGGCGTAGGAAATGCACCCTCCCCTTCGGGAGCGAATGTGGCGCGTTGGACCGCTTTCTTCCGTCGTTTCTAGTTTGAACTGTAACTAGCAAAACTGTATTTAGTAATAGGAACATTTTCACATTGATGCAAAGAAAACTAGATATTAGCCAACGGCAAATAAGGCCGTTTCCTAGCAACAGCCACGCTGTGCATAACGCTCTCGTGGGAAGCCAATGAAATACTTCCTGTGAGGCTCAAACTGTCGACCTTCACTTTACAATACTTAGGCACTGCCCCGGTGGTACCGACGCATACATACTGAAGCGTCTTTGGATTGTCAGTGAGTACTTCATATTAGAAATTTCGTGTTCGCCCTGATGTGCATTAAAGGGCAGATTCTTCAGTAAAAGTTAGTTCTGCGCTCAGTTTCAGTATATGGCCCTAGCAGCACCAGGAAAACGGGTTCAGATGTGCTCGCCTTCCACTCGGCGTTGAGCGCCTACAGCGAGATTGCCTTCGGCCTCTGGCGCCAGGAGGGAAGGCGACACATCACGGAGCAAGCAGCGCGTAGCAGAAGGCGGTGGTGGTGTGTCGGTCAGCATGGTTGCTTCCCAAGTAGCTGATCCGGGTTCGAAGCCCGGACACCGCACGCAAGTTGTCTTCTTTACTCAGGAGAGTGTTTCCAACGCTCGCGATCGTCGAATTTCCAAACTGTCGTGTTACGAATGGTTTTCCTTCGCCCCTCGTCCAGCTCCGCGTAGGCTAGTGCGGATTGCGATTCACAGCATCGTGTGTCCCCATGTGTCGACTTGTCCCGACTTTGCTCGGCTGACGCGAAAGTTGACGCTTGCAAATGGGCGTATATGTAGAGGACAGGCGCTAGAAACGACTGGGAGAGACCGACTCGACAAACGCGCAACGGACCCTTTCATTTGACTGTGGCCGCAGGTTCGCGAATTTGGGTCCCGAGAGGCAAGAGAGGGGTCAGCGTGCGGGACCGTATCATTACCGCGCAGCAACACCGAAAACTAAGGGAAAAGGCAAAATTAAAGAATCCAACAGCACGTAGACTTCCTAGTTAGCCACCGAGCCGTGTACTAAGCACGCAAAAACGCTGCTTAACTTCGGTGATCGGACGAGAACCCGTGTCGTCAGCGTGGCACACAAGTCGGCGAGAACGTTTCCAGACGTGCGGACATCTTAGTCCTTGTACAGATCACTTGGGATTTGCCTGGCAGTCTCTCGCGCTGCCTTTTAGGGAAGCAATATGAAATAGCCCTTGGTGGGATCTAACCCATAGCCTTCCCGTTGTTAGCATGACACACTAACTTAGTGAGCTTACTACCCACACAATACGGCCGCTTCACATCTCCAGCACCTGAGCCACCGTTTCATCTATCTTTATTAAGGCCTTACGATTCCTTTAAACACGTATGCGTTGCTGTTGAGGTTTTCTCGCTGTCGCTTGGAACCCAGAGCCACAGCACAACAACAACGGAAACGTCCGTAAGAAGAGCTAAACCTCGACGCGGGAAAAGTATGTTCCGCTATTTCTTTTCGACCGCTCGGGCTGTCACTGTCGTCTCTAGTAAAATCTGCTTCGCGTGTTTCTGCATAATTTACTTGTTCTGTAAGATCACGTGAGTATGTTAGTTTCAGAATGTTTAAAATGCATTGTCAGATGTGGGGTTCGAACCCACGCTCCCTTACGGGAACCAGAGCTTAAATCTGGCGCCTTAGACCGCTCGGCCAATCTGACGTGCGAGGCAAGAGCTCCAGAGACTTCCATCTCTAGCAAGAACCTCACTGCGAAATCTGTTTCTTTTTTCGGTAGGATGGAATTATGTCAGTTTTAGAAAATTTAAGACGCTATGTCAGACGTCGCGTAGGAAATGCACCCTCCCCTTCGGGAACGAATGTGGCGCGTTGGACCGCTTTCTTCCGTCGTTTCTAGTTTGAACTGTAACTAGCAAAACTGTATTTAGTAATAGGAACATTTTCACATTGATGCAAAGAAAACTAGATATTAGCCAACGGCAAATAAGGCCGTTTCCTAGCAACAGCCACGCTGTGCATAACGCTCTCGTGGGAAGCCAATGAAATACTTCCTGTGAGGCTCAAACTGTCGACCTTCACTTTACAATACTTAGGCACTGCCCCGGTGGTACCGACGCATACATACTGAAGCGTCTTTGGATTGTCAGTGAGTACTTCATATTAGAAATTTCGTGTTCGCCCTGATGTGCATTAAAGGGCAGATTCTTCAGTAAAAGTTAGTTCTGCGCTCAGTTTCAGTATATGGCCCTAGCAGCACCAGGAAAACGGGTTCAGATGTGCTCGCCTTCCACTCGGCGTTGAGCGCCTACAGCGAGATTGCCTTCGGCCTCTGGCGCCAGGAGGGAAGGCGACACATCACGGAGCAAGCAGCGCGTAGCAGAAGGCGGTGGTGGTGTGTCGGTCAGCATGGTTGCTTCCCAAGTAGCTGATCCGGGTTCGAAGCCCGGACACCGCACGCAAGTTGTCTTCTTTACTCAGGAGAGTGTTTCCAACGCTCGCGATCGTCGAATTTCCAAACTGTCGTGTTACGAATGGTTTTCCTTCGCCCCTCGTCCAGCTCCGCGTAGGCTAGTGCGGATTGCGATTCACAGCATCGTGTGTCCCCATGTGTCGACTTGTCCCGACTTTGCTCGGCTGACGCGAAAGCTGACGCTTGCAAATGGGCGTATATGTAGAGGACAGGCGCTAGAAACGACTGGGAGAGACCGACTCGACAAACGCGCAACGGACCCTTTCATTTGACTGTGGCCGCAGGTTCGCGAATTTGGGTCCCGAGAGGCAAGAGAGGGGTCAGCGTGCTGGACCGTATCATTACCACGCAGCAACACCGAAAACTAAGGGAAAAGGCAAAATTAAAGAATCCAACAGCACGTAGACTTCCTAGTTAGCCACCGAGCCGTGTACTAAGCACGCAAAAACGCTGCTTAACTTCGGTGATCGGACGAGAACCCGTGTCGTCAGCGTGGCACACAAGTCGGCGAGAACGTTTCCAGACGTGCGGACATCTTAGTCCTTGTACAGATCACTTGGGAATTGCCTGGCAGTCTCTCGCGCTGCCTTTTAGGGAAGCAATATGAAATAGCCCTTGGTGGGATCTAACCCATAGCCTTCCCGTTGTTAGCATGACACACTAACTTAGTGAGCTTACTGCCCACGCAATACGGCCGCTTCACATCTCCAGCACCTGAGCCACCGTTTCATCTATCTTTATTAAGGCCTTACGATTCCTTTAAACACGTATGCGTTGCTGTTGAGGTTTTCTCGCTGTCGCTTGGAACCCAGAGCCACAGCACAACAACAACGGAAACGTCCGTAAGAAGAGCTAAACCTCGACGCGGGAAAAGTATGTTCCGCTATTTCTTTTCGACCGCTCGGTCTGTCACTGTCGTCTCTAGTAAAATCTGCTTCGCGTGTTTCTGCATAATTTACTTGTTCTGTAAGATCACGGGAGTATGTTAGTTTCAGAATGTTTAAAATGCATTGTCAGATGTGGGGCTCGAACCCACGCTCCCTTATGGGAACCAGAGCTTAAATCTGGCGCCTTAGACCGCTCGGCCAATCTGACGTGCGAGGCAAGAGCTCCAGAGACTTCCTTCTCTAGCAATATCTCAAAGAACCTCACTGCGAAATCTGTTTCTTTTTTCGGTAGGATGGAATTATGTCAGTTTTAGAAAATTTAAGACGCTATGTCAGACGTGGCGTAGGAAATGCACCCTCCCCTTCGGGAGCGAATGTGGCGCGTTGGACCGCTTTCTTCCGTCGTTTCTAGTTTGAACTGTAACTAGCAAAACTGTATTTAGTAATAGGAACATTTTCACATTGATGCAAAGAAAACTAGATATTAGCCAACGCCAAATAAGGCCGTTTCCTAGCAACAGCCACGCTGTGCATAACGCTCTCGTGGGAAGCCAATGAAATACTTCCTGTGAGGCTCAAACTGTCGACCTTCACTTTACAATACTTAGGCACTGCCCCGGTGGTACCGACGCATACATACTGAAGCGTCTTTGGATTGTCAGTGAGTACTTCATATTAGAAATTTCGTGTTCGCCCTGATGTGCATTAAAGGGCAGATTCTTCAGTAAAAGTTAGTTCTGCGCTCAGTTTCAGTATATGGCCCTAGCAGCACCAGGAAAACGGGTTCAGATGTGCTCGCCTTCCACTCGGCGTTGAGCGCCTACAGCGAGATTGCCTTCGGCCTCTGGCGCCAGGAGGGAAGGCGACACATCACGGAGCAAGCAGCGCGTAGCAGAAGGCGGTGGTGGTGTGTCGGTCAGCATGGTTGCTTCCCAAGTAGCTGATCCGGGTTCGAAGCCCGGACACCGCACGCAAGTTGTCTTCTTTACTCAGGAGAGTGTTTCCAACGCTCGCGATCGTCGAATTTCCAAACTGTCGTGTTACGAATGGTTTTCCTTCGCCCCTCGTCCAGCTCCGCGTAGGCTAGTGCGGATTGCGATTCACAGCATCGTGTGTCCCCATGTGTCGACTTGTCCCGACTTTGCTCGGCTGACGCGAAAGTTGACGCTTGCAAATGGGCGTATATGTAGAGGACAGGCGCTAGAAACGACTGGGAGAGACCGACTCGACAAACGCGCAACGGACCCTTTCATTTGACTGTGGCCGCAGGTTCGCGGATTTGGGTCCCGAGAGGCAAGAGAGGGGTCAGCGTGCGGGACCGTATCATTACCGCGCAGCAACACCGAAAACTAAGGGAAAAGGCAAAATTAAAGAATCCAACAGCACGTAGACTTCCTAGTTAGCCACCGAGCCGTGTACTAAGCACGCAAAAACGCTGCTTAACTTCGGTGATCGGACGAGAACCCGTGTCGTCAGCGTGGCACACAAGTCGGCGAGAACGTTTCCAGACGTGCGGACATCTTAGTCCTTGTACAGATCACTTGGGATTTGCCTGGCAGTCTCTCGCGCTGCCTTTTAGGGAAGCAATATGAAATAGCCCTTGGTGGGATCTAACCCATAGCCTTCCCGTTGTTAGCATGACACACTAACTTAGTGAGCTTACTACCCACACAATACGGCCGCTTCACATCTCCAGCACCTGAGCCACCGTTTCATCTATCTTTATTAAGGCCTTACGATTCCTTTAAACACGTATGCGTTGCTGTTGAGGTTTTCTCGCTGTCGCTTGGAACCCAGAGCCACAGCACAACAACAACGGAAACGTCCGTAAGAAGAGCTAAACCTCGACGCGGGAAAAGTATGTTCCGCTATTTCTTTTCGACCGCTCGGGCTGTCACTGTCGTCTCTAGTAAAATCTGCTTCGCGTGTTTCTGCATAATTTACTTGTTCTGTAAGATCACGGGAGTATGTTAGTTTCAGAATGTTTAAAATGCATTGTCAGATGTGGGGTTCGAACCCACGCTCCCTTACGGGAACCAGAGCTTAAATCTGGCGCCTTAGACCGCTCGGCCAATCTGACGTGCGAGGCAAGAGCTCCAGAGACTTCCATCTCTAGCAAGAACCTCACTGCGAAATCTGTTTCTTTTTTCGGTAGGATGGAATTATGTCAGTTTTAGAAAATTTAAGACGCTATGTCAGACGTCGCGTAGGAAATGCACCCTCCCCTTCGGGAACGAATGTGGCGCGTTGGACCGCTTTCTTCCGTCGTTTCTAGTTTGAACTGTAACTAGCAAAACTGTATTTAGTAATAGGAACATTTTCACATTGATGCAAAGAAAACTAGATATTAGCCAACGGCAAATAAGGCCGTTTCCTAGCAACAGCCACGCTGTGCATAACGCTCTCGTGGGAAGCCAATGAAATACTTCCTGTGAGGCTCAAACTGTCGACCTTCACTTTACAATACTTAGGCACTGCCCCGGTGGTACCGACGCATACATACTGAAGCGTCTTTGGATTGTCAGTGAGTACTTCATATTAGAAATTTCGTGTTCGCCCTGATGTGCATTAAAGGGCAGATTCTTCAGTAAAAGTTAGTTCTGCGCTCAGTTTCAGTATATGGCCCTAGCAGCACCAGGAAAACGGGTTCAGATGTGCTCGCCTTCCACTCGGCGTTGAGCGCCTACAGCGAGATTGCCTTCGGCCTCTGGCGCCAGGAGGGAAGGCGACACATCACGGAGCAAGCAGCGCGTAGCAGAAGGCGGTGGTGGTGTGTCGGTCAGCATGGTTGCTTCCCAAGTAGCTGATCCGGGTTCGAAGCCCGGACACCGCACGCAAGTTGTCTTCTTTACTCAGGAGAGTGTTTCCAACGCTCGCGATCGTCGAATTTCCAAACTGTCGTGTTACGAATGGTTTTCCTTCGCCCCTCGTCCAGCTCCGCGTAGGCTAGTGCGGATTGCGATTCACAGCATCGTGTGTCCCCATGTGTCGACTTGTCCCGACTTTGCTCGGCTGACGCGAAAGCTGACGCTTGCAAATGGGCGTATATGTAGAGGACAGGCGCTAGAAACGACTGGGAGAGACCGACTCGACAAACGCGCAACGGACCCTTTCATTTGACTGTGGCCGCAGGTTCGCGAATTTGGGTCCCGAGAGGCAAGAGAGGGGTCAGCGTGCGGGACCGTATCATTACCGCGCAGCAACACCGAAAACTAAGGGAAAAGGCAAAATTAAAGAATCCAACAGCACGTAGACTTCCTAGTTAGCCACCGAGCCGTGTACTAAGCACGCAAAAACGCTGCTTAACTTCGGTGATCGGACGAGAACCCGTGTCGTCAGCGTGGCACACAAGTCGGCGAGAACGTTTCCAGACGTGCGGACATCTTAGTCCTTGTACAGATCACTTGGGATTTGCCTGGCAGTCTCTCGCGCTGCCTTTTAGGGAAGCAATATGAAATAGCCCTTGGTGGGATCTAACCCATAGCCTTCCCGTTGTTAGCATGACACACTAACTTAGTGAGCTTACTACCCACACAATACGGCCGCTTCACATCTCCAGCACCTGAGCCACCGTTTCATCTATCTTTATTAAGGCCTTACGATTCCTTTAAACACGTATGCGTTGCTGTTGAGGTTTTCTCGCTGTCGCTTGGAACCCAGAGCCACAGCACAACAACAACGGAAACGTCCGTAAGAAGAGCTAAACCTCGACGCGGGAAAAGTATGTTCCGCTATTTCTTTTCGACCGCTCGGGCTGTCACTGTCGTCTCTAGTAAAATCTGCTTCGCGTGTTTCTGCATAATTTACTTGTTCTGTAAGATCACGGGAGTATGTTAGTTTCAGAATGTTTAAAATGCATTGTCAGATGTGGGGTTCGAACCCACGCTCCCTTACGGGAACCAGAGCTTAAATCTGGCGCCTTAGACCGCTCGGCCAATCTGACGTGCGAGGCAAGAGCTCCAGAGACTTCCTTCTCTAGCAATATCTCAAAGAACCTCACTGCGAAATCTGTTTCTTTTTTCGGTAGGATGGAATTATGTCAGTTTTAGAAAATTTAAGACGCTATGTCAGACGTGGCGTAGGAAATGCACCCTCCCCTTCGGGAGCGAATGTGGCGCGTTGGACCGCTTTCTTCCGTCGTTTCTAGTTTGAACTGTAACTAGCAAAACTGTATTTAGTAATAGGAACATTTTCACATTGATGCAAAGAAAACTAGATATTAGCCAACGGCAAATAAGGCCGTTTCCTAGCAACAGCCACGCTGTGCATAACGCTCTCGTGGGAAGCCAATGAAATACTTCCTGTGAGGCTCAAACTGTCGACCTTCACTTTACAATACTTAGGCACTGCCCCGGTGGTACCGACGCATACATACTGAAGCGTCTTTGGATTGTCAGTGAGTACTTCATATTAGAAATTTCGTGTTCGCCCTGATGTGCATTAAAGGGCAGATTCTTCAGTAAAAGTTAGTTCTGCGCTCAGTTTCAGTATATGGCCCTAGCAGCACCAGGAAAACGGGTTCAGATGTGCTCGCCTTCCACTCGGCGTTGAGCGCCTACAGCGAGATTGCCTTCGGCCTCTGGCGCCAGGAGGGAAGGCGACACATCACGGAGCAAGCAGCGCGTAGCAGAAGGCGGTGGTGGTGTGTCGGTCAGCATGGTTGCTTCCCAAGTAGCTGATCCGGGTTCGAAGCCCGGACACCGCACGCAAGTTGTCTTCTTTACTCAGGAGAGTGTTTCCAACGCTCGCGATCGTCGAATTTCCAAACTGTCGTGTTACGAATGGTTTTCCTTCGCCCCTCGTCCAGCTCCGCGTAGGCTAGTGCGGATTGCGATTCACAGCATCGTGTGTCCCCATGTGTCGACTTGTCCCGACTTTGCTCGGCTGACGCGAAAGCTGACGCTTGCAAATGGGCGTATATGTAGAGGACAGGCGCTAGAAACGACTGGGAGAGACCGACTCGACAAACGCGCAACGGACCCTTTCATTTGACTGTGGCCGCAGGTTCGCGAATTTGGGTCCCGAGAGGCAAGAGAGGGGTCAGCGTGCGGGACCGTATCATTACCGCGCAGCAACACCGAAAACTAAGGGAAAAGGCAAAATTAAAGAATCCAACAGCACGTAGACTTCCTAGTTAGCCACCGAGCCGTGTACTAAGCACGCAAAAACGCTGCTTAACTTCGGTGATCGGACGAGAACCCGTGTCGTCAGCGTGGCACACAAGTCGGCGAGAACGTTTCCAGACGTGCGGACATCTTAGTCCTTGTACAGATCACTTGGGATTTGCCTGGCAGTCTCTCGCGCTGCCTTTTAGGGAAGCAATATGAAATAGCCCTTGGTGGGATCTAACCCATAGCCTTCCCGTTGTTAGCATGACACACTAACTTAGTGAGCTTACTACCCACACAATACGGCCGCTTCACATCTCCAGCACCTGAGCCACCGTTTCATCTATCTTTATTAAGGCCTTACGATTCCTTTAAACACGTATGCGTTGCTGTTGAGGTTTTCTCGCTGTCGCTTGGAACCCAGAGCCACAGCACAACAACAACGGAAACGTCCGTAAGAAGAGCTAAACCTCGACGCGGGAAAAGTATGTTCCGCTATTTCTTTTCGACCGCTCGGGCTGTCACTGTCGTCTCTAGTAAAATCTGCTTCGCGTGTTTCTGCATAATTTACTTGTTCTGTAAGATCACGGGAGTATGTTAGTTTCAGAATGTTTAAAATGCATTGTCAGATGTGGGGTTCGAACCCACGCTCCCTTACGGGAACCAGAGCTTAAATCTGGCGCCTTAGACCGCTCGGCCAATCTGACGTGCGAGGCAAGAGCTCCAGAGACTTCCATCTCTAGCAAGAACCTCACTGCGAAATCTGTTTCTTTTTTCGGTAGGATGGAATTATGTCAGTTTTAGAAAATTTAAGACGCTATGTCAGACGTCGCGTAGGAAATGCACCCTCCCCTTCGGGAACGAATGTGGCGCGTTGGACCGCTTTCTTCCGTCGTTTCTAGTTTGAACTGTAACTAGCAAAACTGTATTTAGTAATAGGAACATTTTCACATTGATGCAAAGAAAACTAGATATTAGCCAACGGCAAATAAGGCCGTTTCCTAGCAACAGCCACGCTGTGCATAACGCTCTCGTGGGAAGCCAATGAAATACTTCCTGTGAGGCTCAAACTGTCGACCTTCACTTTACAATACTTAGGCACTGCCCCGGTGGTACCGACGCATACATACTGAAGCGTCTTTGGATTGTCAGTGAGTACTTCATATTAGAAATTTCGTGTTCGCCCTGATGTGCATTAAAGGGCAGATTCTTCAGTAAAAGTTAGTTCTGCGCTCAGTTTCAGTATATGGCCCTAGCAGCACCAGGAAAACGGGTTCAGATGTGCTCGCCTTCCACTCGGCGTTGAGCGCCTACAGCGAGATTGCCTTCGGCCTCTGGCGCCAGGAGGGAAGGCGACACATCACGGAGCAAGCAGCGCGTAGCAGAAGGCGGTGGTGGTGTGTCGGTCAGCATGGTTGCTTCCCAAGTAGCTGATCCGGGTTCGAAGCCCGGACACCGCACGCAAGTTGTCTTCTTTACTCAGGAGAGTGTTTCCAACGCTCGCGATCGTCGAATTTCCAAACTGTCGTGTTACGAATGGTTTTCCTTCGCCCCTCGTCCAGCTCCGCGTAGGCTAGTGCGGATTGCGATTCACAGCATCGTGTGTCCCCATGTGTCGACTTGTCCCGACTTTGCTCGGCTGACGCGAAAGCTGACGCTTGCAAATGGGCGTATATGTAGAGGACAGGCGCTAGAAACGACTGGGAGAGACCGACTCGACAAACGCGCAACGGACCCTTTCATTTGACTGTGGCCGCAGGTTCGCGAATTTGGGTCCCGAGAGGCAAGAGAGGGGTCAGCGTGCTGGACCGTATCATTACCGCGCAGCAACACCGAAAACTAAGGGAAAAGGCAAAATTAAAGAATCCAACAGCACGTAGACTTCCTAGTTAGCCACCGAGCCGTGTACTAAGCACGCAAAAACGCTGCTTAACTTCGGTGATCGGACGAGAACCCGTGTCGTCAGCGTGGCACACAAGTCGGCGAGAACGTTTCCAGACGTGCGGACATCTTAGTCCTTGTACAGATCACTTGGGAATTGCCTGGCAGTCTCTCGCGCTGCCTTTTAGGGAAGCAATATGAAATAGCCCTTGGTGGGATCTAACCCATAGCCTTCCCGTTGTTAGCATGACACACTAACTTAGTGAGCTTACTGCCCACGCAATACGGCCGCTTCACATCTCCAGCACCTGAGCCACCGTTTCATCTATCTTTATTAAGGCCTTACGATTCCTTTAAACACGTATGCGTTGCTGTTGAGGTTTTCTCGCTGTCGCTTGGAACCCAGAGCCACAGCACAACAACAACGGAAACGTCCGTAAGAAGAGCTAAACCTCGACGCGGGAAAAGTATGTTCCGCTATTTCTTTTCGACCGCTCGGTCTGTCACTGTCGTCTCTAGTAAAATCTGCTTCGCGTGTTTCTGCATAATTTACTTGTTCTGTAAGATCACGGGAGTATGTTAGTTTCAGAATGTTTAAAATGCATTGTCAGATGTGGGGCTCGAACCCACGCTCCCTTATGGGAACCAGAGCTTAAATCTGGCGCCTTAGACCGCTCGGCCAATCTGACGTGCGAGGCAAGAGCTCCAGAGACTTCCTTCTCTAGCAATATCTCAAAGAACCTCACTGCGAAATCTGTTTCTTTTTTCGGTAGGATGGAATTATGTCAGTTTTAGAAAATTTAAGACGCTATGTCAGACGTGGCGTAGGAAATGCACCCTCCCCTTCGGGAGCGAATGTGGCGCGTTGGACCGCTTTCTTCCGTCGTTTCTAGTTTGAACTGTAACTAGCAAAACTGTATTTAGTAATAGGAACATTTTCACATTGATGCAAAGAAAACTAGATATTAGCCAACGCCAAATAAGGCCGTTTCCTAGCAACAGCCACGCTGTGCATAACGCTCTCGTGGGAAGCCAATGAAATACTTCCTGTGAGGCTCAAACTGTCGACCTTCACTTTACAATACTTAGGCACTGCCCCGGTGGTACCGACGCATACATACTGAAGCGTCTTTGGATTGTCAGTGAGTACTTCATATTAGAAATTTCGTGTTCGCCCTGATGTGCATTAAAGGGCAGATTCTTCAGTAAAAGTTAGTTCTGCGCTCAGTTTCAGTATATGGCCCTAGCAGCACCAGGAAAACGGGTTCAGATGTGCTCGCCTTCCACTCGGCGTTGAGCGCCTACAGCGAGATTGCCTTCGGCCTCTGGCGCCAGGAGGGAAGGCGACACATCACGGAGCAAGCAGCGCGTAGCAGAAGGCGGTGGTGGTGTGTCGGTCAGCATGGTTGCTTCCCAAGTAGCTGATCCGGGTTCGAAGCCCGGACACCGCACGCAAGTTGTCTTCTTTACTCAGGAGAGTGTTTCCAACGCTCGCGATCGTCGAATTTCCAAACTGTCGTGTTACGAATGGTTTTCCTTCGCCCCTCGTCCAGCTCCGCGTAGGCTAGTGCGGATTGCGATTCACAGCATCGTGTGTCCCCATGTGTCGACTTGTCCCGACTTTGCTCGGCTGACGCGAAAGCTGACGCTTGCAAATGGGCGTATATGTAGAGGACAGGCGCTAGAAACGACTGGGAGAGACCGACTCGACAAACGCGCAACGGACCCTTTCATTTGACTGTGGCCGCAGGTTCGCGAATTTGGGTCCCGAGAGGCAAGAGAGGGGTCAGCGTGCTGGACCGTATCATTACCGCGCAGCAACACCGAAAACTAAGGGAAAAGGCAAAATTAAAGAATCCAACAGCACGTAGACTTCCTAGTTAGCCACCGAGCCGTGTACTAAGCACGCAAAAACGCTGCTTAACTTCGGTGATCGGACGAGAACCCGTGTCGTCAGCGTGGCACACAAGTCGGCGAGAACGTTTCCAGACGTGCGGACATCTTAGTCCTTGTACAGATCACTTGGGAATTGCCTGGCAGTCTCTCGCGCTGCCTTTTAGGGAAGCAATATGAAATAGCCCTTGGTGGGATCTAACCCATAGCCTTCCCGTTGTTAGCATGACACACTAACTTAGTGAGCTTACTGCCCACGCAATACGGCCGCTTCACATCTCCAGCACCTGAGCCACCGTTTCATCTATCTTTATTAAGGCCTTACGATTCCTTTAAACACGTATGCGTTGCTGTTGAGGTTTTCTCGCTGTCGCTTGGAACCCAGAGCCACAGCACAACAACAACGGAAACGTCCGTAACAAGAGCTAAACCTCGACGCGGGAAAAGTATGTTCCGCTATTTCTTTTCGACCGCTCGGTCTGTCACTGTCGTCTCTAGTAAAATCTGCTTCGCGTGTTTCTGCATAATTTACTTGTTCTGTAAGATCACGGGAGTATGTTAGTTTCAGAATGTTTAAAATGCATTGTCAGATGTGGGGCTCGAACCCACGCTCCCTTATGGGAACCAGAGCTTAAATCTGGCGCCTTAGACCGCTCGGCCAATCTGACGTGCGAGGCAAGAGCTCCAGAGACTTCCTTCTCTAGCAATATCTCAAAGAACCTCACTGCGAAATCTGTTTCTTTTTTCGGTAGGATGGAATTATGTCAGTTTTAGAAAATTTAAGACGCTATGTCAGACGTGGCGTAGGAAATGCACCCTCCCCTTCGGGAGCGAATGTGGCGCGTTGGACCGCTTTCTTCCGTCGTTTCTAGTTTGAACTGTAACTAGCAAAACTGTATTTAGTAATAGGAACATTTTCACATTGATGCAAAGAAAACTAGATATTAGCCAACGGCAAATAAGGCCGTTTCCTAGCAACAGCCACGCTGTGCATAACGCTCTCGTGGGAAGCCAATGAAATACTTCCTGTGAGGCTCAAACTGTCGACCTTCACTTTACAATACTTAGGCACTGCCCCGGTGGTACCGACGCATACATACTGAAGCGTCTTTGGATTGTCAGTGAGTACTTCATATTAGAAATTTCGTGTTCGCCCTGATGTGCATTAAAGGGCAGATTCTTCAGTAAAAGTTAGTTCTGCGCTCAGTTTCAGTATATGGCCCTAGCAGCACCAGGAAAACGGGTTCAGATGTGCTCGCCTTCCACTCGGCGTTGAGCGCCTACAGCGAGATTGCCTTCGGCCTCTGGCGCCAGGAGGGAAGGCGACACATCACGGAGCAAGCAGCGCGTAGCAGAAGGCGGTGGTGGTGTGTCGGTCAGCATGGTTGCTTCCCAAGTAGCTGATCCGGGTTCGAAGCCCGGACACCGCACGCAAGTTGTCTTCTTTACTCAGGAGAGTGTTTCCAACGCTCGCGATCGTCGAATTTCCAAACTGTCGTGTTACGAATGGTTTTCCTTCGCCCCTCGTCCAGCTCCGCGTAGGCTAGTGCGGATTGCGATTCACAGCATCGTGTGTCCCCATGTGTCGACTTGTCCCGACTTTGCTCGGCTGACGCGAAAGCTGACGCTTGCAAATGGGCGTATATGTAGAGGACAGGCGCTAGAAACGACTGGGAGAGACCGACTCGACAAACGCGCAACGGACCCTTTCATTTGACTGTGGCCGCAGGTTCGCGAATTTGGGTCCCGAGAGGCAAGAGAGGGGTCAGCGTGCTGGACCGTATCATTACCGCGCAGCAACACCGAAAACTAAGGGAAAAGGCAAAATTAAAGAATCCAACAGCACGTAGACTTCCTAGTTAGCCACCGAGCCGTGTACTAAGCACGCAAAAACGCTGCTTAACTTC